>NW_028288544.1:2140833-2446666 GCF_059628265.1 Tinamus guttatus | reverse complement strand
TGTTTCTAATCTATTCATCCCTCTTTAGACAGGCAATACTCCAGCTGGCATGATATCAGTACTTTCTTTTTTACTAAAACTCATACTGGGTGTGCCATTAAAAATATTTGCTCCTCTGAAGTGATTACAATCCCAGAGTATCTCTTGCTCCATAAAAATACCATGACTATTGGTATGATGGACTAACTAGTTATTCTTCAGTAAGATCTACTGTGTCTTCCTGCTCCTGCAGAAATCATACTGTGAACTATGGTGATGATTTCCAATTAAATATTAAAGACAAACCTCCCTGAAGAGGAACATAATTATTGATGTTATTCCAGGCCCTTATATTATCATTTTTCAGACTGACGCTTCATCATAGTAATATGTGACTAAATGTATTCAACTTAACTACCACACAATTGATTCTCCTCTTACTCACACAATTTTTCTATTTTTACACCTGATATATTGCCAGGGTTATATCTAGCTCACAAATATGAAAGTGGATCACAGCTATTTTTTTTTGTTGTTTTTTGGTCTAAAGAGAATATCTACAATGAGCAAGAATGCTCCTCCTTTGAAAAGTTTTAAACTCAGTAGCACCCGCCCTTGCTGCTGTCATCCCTCATCTGATCTAAGGCAATAACAATATTAGGGTAAATTACATTAAAGCTTATGACCACTGATGGCAAAATCACTTTATAGATTTTCCAAGACATTTTATTTTCTTTGTCAAATTTCTTCACCAAAAAGTTAAAGAAACTAAGGACTATATGTGATATCCAGTGCCTCAGTTTACACTATTCAGAAATCTGGGAGAAGTAGATAACAAAAGCAAGTGGATAACATATCTTGTTCTCCTGTTATATAATTGCTTTCTGATAGTATAGGAAGTTCTGTTTTTTTCCTGTCTTTCTCTCTCAGGAAAGATTTACTTGCACCCTCAGTAGTTTCCTCTGTCTCTTAGCAATTTCCAGTCTAGTTCCAGTCACAGAATGGGGAACAGTTCCGTGTTGCACTACGGCTGCCTGCATCTCTGTTCAGTTCCCATCTTTTGGATAAACAATAGCTTAAATTACTTCTTTTTCTTTTCTTCATAATAGATTTGTTTGATTTCTCCCTCCTCTCCCCCAACTTGTTGGTGAATTTCCCCAGAGATGATAAGGTGATATGTACACATATGTATCTTTGTACATGCAGAAAGAAATACAGAATTTATAATATATTCAGGATCTGTAAAACTTGCTATGCATAAACTGTTTTTTGTCCATGAGAAGAAAGACTGCAATTACTTTTTAAAGTTATACCAGAAATGAATAATGTTTAAGGATAGAGAAGAAAGGCTCTTGTAAATTAAATGATTTTGTTAGGAAATGAGTTGGCTGTCCTCTTTCGAAAATGATATTACCTGTCCTATGCTGCTTCTTGCCTTCATGAGTAACTGCTAGCCAGCATAGACTGAAACCATAGCAGGGCCCAGGCTCACATCTGCACCTTAAAGCTGAGGCAGTGAAACAGAGAAGTCTGTCTAAGGGCATTACATGCATATCATTGGTTACCACTCAGCCAACCAGCTGCGGAGCTTCCTTTTTTATTCCCATTTTTATTGTTATTACTATTAATCTTATTGCAGCTCTGTTTTCCTTCACAGGTGATATTGAGAATTTACTTTTCCAGCAGCGAAGACACTGACTGACAGAAAGAAAGAAAAGGATATACGAGTGAGGGAGCACCCAGTAGGTCAAACCGCAGCCTAAAAGAGAGAGCCTTCTCCCTGTAGTTTCCTGAGCCTAATCCCAGCACTCAGAAATGACATGAATAGCTAATGCCAACCGCTTAATTCTGAAAGGACATGAGCAGCTTGCGCCTCTCCCCTGACCGCCTCCTGCTCCCATCAGCAGTGTGAGCACTGGGAAGCAAAAGGTCACCGGGATAATCCTGCACCTGCAGCCTGTGGAGGGCTAGGCTCCCTGCCCCCCACGGCCTCGCAGTAATTGACATTAATTGTTGCCGAGCTGAGGCCCCTCTGCTGAAGAGCAGGTGGGAGCCTTGGTGTCTGGCAGGACCATTAGACTAATAACAAGCTTAGGATTCTCTGCACAGACCTGGAAACACAAAGGCCCCGGCAGTACATTGGGTAACTTGAAAAAACTTGAAGGGTTTAGTGGACATCTCCCAGCCTGATGAAAGAAAAATCCCCAAGAATGAAAAAAGCAGAGCAAAATGAATAGAAACACAGAGAAGAAGAGTAGAAGGGGCAGAACCTGGCTAGTGAAGACCTGGGCAAACCTGGGGGTATTATTTTGTGAGCCCTAAAACTATACCTGACAGCTTCGGTGGAGAGAGCAATTCTGCACCCTGTCGTCTGTGAGGAGAGTCAGGTAGAAGCAGCTACTTCAGGGACCAGGAGAGGTCCTGGGGGACTCCTATCTGGAGCTGCCCATCTGTTTGCAAATCCTGACGTGGAAGGATGGTCTCAGAAAGCAGCCTGAAAAATAACACGAAAGGAAAGTAGTGAAGCTGCTGATATGATACTGGATTTTGGTCCAGCAAAGAGTCAATTACTCTTAATACTAAAGTGACTTTTTTTTTTCTTTCTCTATGCTTAAAGCAATAATTATCTTTGCTGTAAAATGCCAGATATCCATTTGGAAGAAATGAGTGCAGCACTTATGAACCTGAAAGTGTGAAATCATTACATACTGGAAGATACATCTAAGGATTTTACAATTATATTAGTGGTATTTTAATAAATTTCAGAGCATTTAAGAGCAAAGGAAGAGCAAACGCTTAGAGCACAATAAAGAGAAAAAAATAAATTTCAGAGCATTTAAGAGCAAAGGAAGAGCAAACGCTTAGAGCACAATAAAGAGAAAAAAATAAAGAAGTCCTTAGAAAGGGGTAAGAGTAGGCTAAATCAATATTTTTCAGTATATGGCCATGTATACTGTTTGGTTGCAAAATGATTGCAAAAACAATTAAAAGGTCCCAAAAGTCATGCATATTCAAGCAAACAAACAAACTAACAAATTGAGGGGAAGTAAAAGAAGAGAAAAAGAATGTGTAGGCTAATTTCAATACGTTTGTAAATAAAAGACTGGAAACACCATGCAAAATGGCCTGTGGATTCCTCTGAAACCAATTAGGGAGCCCTTTCAGAAACACTGGAGTAGACGACCTTTTGGATAGGCTTTTCTCATCACTAATGCAGAAATATGTGATTTAGAATGCAATCAGTGGATTGCATTAAAAAGTTAATGCATGCTGCTCGAGGATGTCACATCCTGCATTGGGTAACATAGATTATATTGATCATTTTATGTAATTTACTGTAATTTTTTTCAGAGCCTGACACTGAGGTGTAGTTAAGCTCCTAATTTAATCATATGTTTCTTAGCTTTACAGGATCACTGTGCCTAGGGAAGCTGATGGGATGATCCATTGAAAAAAAAAAAAAACAGTTATACACTTAAAATTTAAAATAAAAACCAAAGAAGAAGGAAAGAAATATTCTTGAAGACATTAAGTTAAAAGCAAAATTGGGAGATATCACTTGCGGAAAATTGTAAACCAATTCATGCTGTACAAGGAGGCACTTTCAGAAACAGGAGCTGGGTTACTCAGGGGTCAACAGTCACAATCAAGCATCACTTGGCCCTCCAAATACCTTCCAATGATTCTAGAAGTATTAGCTATCTTTGCACGCTAAAAAAATAGAACACCTTGAAATCAGGCTACGGAAGTCAGGAGTCCACATTGAGAATCAAGGGGGGCCAAAAAAAAAAAAAGAAAAAAAAACAAACTCAAAAATGCTGGTTGCAGTTCAATAATTTTCTCCGCAAAGCTTGAACATTTGGGGCTTGACTTTCCTCATATCCAGAATGTTAGAAACTAACTTTCTCTCTTGAAGAAAATATTTTTGAAGAACTTTTCAAGAATCTCAGAGTTCTAGGAAATGAAAAATTTCAGTTCTCACAGCATTCACTGATATACAGCAGAGCTGGCTACAAACTGTGTTTTAAGCACAGATAGCTGGAAAATAAAGAGCCAAGATGTAAGTCACTAAGACATTTTAAGGGAAAAGTCACGTGTAATATTTTTTAAAAAGCTACATCATGACTGAATTATTATTTTGGCTACTCTGTGCTACATTAAACAAATTCATTAATGGCTTTTCTGGGAAATGAACGTACAGAAAGTATATGGTTCCTGTCCCTTGCATCTAATCAGCTGGAAGTGGTGAAGTGAATTTGGGTGGCCTGTTCTGGCCCAGTCTACTGAACCTAGCGGACAATTTTTTTTTTTTCTAGGATGATTTAAATTCTGAAACAACTCAGTAGAGGAACAGTGACATTTCAAATGAATACATTTTCTCATGTGGGAAGGCTGGCTTCCTAAGTAGCTCAGCAAGCTGCCCATTCAGGAAATGAAGCTATAAAATGTTGCCTTGCTACAGGCAGGTGAATGGCTGCACATGAAAGAAAGCTGTTCTGCGCAGGGGCTTCATTTGAGGGCTGTAGCTGAGTGCCGCTGAATCTCTCTCAGTCTGTGCCCTCAAGCTCCAGAAAAAAAACTACCTAGTGGACCCTAGATAAGATGACAATCTCTGCCTGGTATTCAAGTGGCAGAAGAAGAGAGAGAGCGGCTTAGCTATAAGACTAAGTGAAATATAAACCAGCTTTATGACTTCCAAACTAAGCTGAGAGAAAGCTTTAGCAGGTCTTTCTAGGTTCCATAAAATATGCCTCACTGTATGTTCATGGTTGATCCATGAAGCAAGAACAGTAACCTGTTGCCCTCCATCCAGAGCTGGTAGAATTGCAGCAGTACACACATGGAGGCAAAGGGTATTTCTGCCATCCTGAAAATATTGTCTTTGAGCAGATGGCGAATAGCGTTAGCCTTGCAAGAAGGTGAGAAGGTTAACCAGAGAGCAAGGAGATAATATTCCTCTCCTTAAAAGCATCCTTGAGATGCGACATAGACTGTGCTGTAGCACTGCAGTGATAGTTGCAAAACTTGTTTAGTGGTCTTATTGGCTGCCATTCACTACCAACTCTGGCAGCATATAAAGGAAGCAAAAGTGTGATCACCAGCCAAGTAAATTAGAATAGAGATGATATCAAAGCAGTGAAGCACAGTTATATAATTGCCTAAAAATTATAATACTGTTCAAGCAGCTAATATTTTGTATTCGTTCTAGGTACTGAGGACCAATTTTCTGATGAGAATGCCAATAATTGGGATATTATTTTCACAAATTCTTTCAGTAGCTAGTTTAAAAGATGAGACTATGTAAATCAGCACACTTGGCAAATGATCTGCATTTGCTTTCCTATCTTTCATAAAGATTTTTGTGTAAATATGAGGAAATATACTTTTTTTCTGTGGAGGACGTGGTTCAGCTCTGGCTCAAGGAGAAGGGCCTTGGCAGCCAGCTGGAGTTAGTGTAAGTAGGTTATAGTGCACACCAAGGTTACCCTGACATTGTCCTAACCACAAGGATAGCAAGAACCGGTTAGGACCGGCTTGATAGCAGCGGAATGAGGAGATTTCGCTACCCGGGGATTCCAGTACTTTCCAGCCCGACAGCCAATCGTGAGCTCAGGCTTCGCAATATGTATGAGGCTAATTATTTCCTGTATAAATATACTCGCTTCTAAGACAATAAACGAGTTCTGTTGATGGCCAACTGGTGTCTGCAGTCTCCCTCTCTCCGACATTTTTCAAAATAAATAATGTTTTCAGGGGTTCCATGTTTTCATTTATGTTTTGAGGCTGCAGGATTATTAGAGGGAGGAGCATAGTAGAGTCAAGGAGAAAGGCAGCTGGACAAAAATAAAAAGATTATTATGTGTGTGCTCATATCTTCTGCACCCACAACATGATGCCTTTCAGAATTTCCTGCTGTACTACTAGCATAATGTTGTTTAGATATGCTTTTGTCCAAGTATTTGAATAGACATTCTTGAAAGCTACAGATGATCCCCTGTTTCTTTACAGGTGGAAGACAGACAGTGCCTGTCAGTACATTGCCTGGGAAATGCTCATTTTCAATCCTCCATCCCTTTACTTGACAATCTATAACTGCAAAGAAATTTTTTGCTCTTTATGAAACCCTAAGGAAATATATTTTAGACAGGTTTGCCATGCAAACAAAAATTTGGCATGTTGCTTTGAATTTTCATGGCTACTTGTGAGTTGACAGACAATTTTCAATGGATAAAAGGGCTTTAATCTTAGTAAATGTCTCCCTACTATTTTCAGTAATGCAATAAGCCCTTTTACTTTCTGGCAAAGGTAGTTACACAGAAGTATGCTAAGTTTGCTTTCATGAAAGTAGTAGGAATTAGTCAAGAAGTCATACTGGCCAAAGGTCAAAGCAATCAAATGTCTTTGATTTAAAAAACATCTAGTGATTAACAGACATTAACATAACTAGCAAAAAATGTGACCAGGAACATTTTACCTTGCTTGGGACAGGCTAAGAAGCTATAATTCACCTTAGATTTGCCAAACTTTGGAAACATTTTAACAATCTGAGTCAAATGTTAAATGAATGTGTTGGACATTTTCCATGGGAGTGTTTCTGGCATTGTAAGTTCTGACTGACTTTTGCTTTGAGATAATTAGACTCTTTTAAAATCAAAGTTTAAATCAACAATTCGTATCTTGACTGTTTTGCAATTGTTCAGAAATATGATTGCAAAAGGAGTTGGTTGGTGAGAAAATAGATTATGTGTGGCAAATATTCAGTTCATAATAACTGCAGATTTTTGCCTCCAGTAGTCAGCAACTGGAATGACTAGATTATTCTGACTTCTTGTTTCTTCTTCCTACAGATTTATTCAGGTACACTTGTGTCTGAACAGCTACAGGAAACACTGTTAATACCATTGCACTGATTGCTCTATTTCTGCCTTTGAATGCTGCAGAATCTATTAACTTATTTTGAACACTGTGGTGAGAAGAAGGTCATACAATCTGGTACTGCTTTAAGTACCACTAATTATTAAATGTACATTGTTAATAATGGATTAGGCTGAGAACCAGTGTAGTAGGCATTATTCCCATTGAAGATAATGGCTCTTTGCCAAATGAGTTTGCAGTAATGTTTCCAACTGTGAAGTCTACTGAGCATAAATTGAAAAAAATGGGAATTATTTTTCAATATATTCAGTAATTATTCTCTTAACTACATTTTAAAAGTGCATCTGGACACTGGACAAAGTTTTCAGAATCCAAATGAGCCAAAGACAAGCTCTTCTCACAGCACAACAGGGGAATTCAACCACATGCATTTATTATACTCTGAAATCACAGCTGACTTCTAGTAGAGCCAAAAAAGAGAGGTTTACACAAACTGCTCATAATTTTTAAGCGCTGATTACAGCTGAAGTGCGTTTTTTCTGTGTGAACAGAATTTGTTTTCCAAGTGCCATGTCATAGAATATGAAATTTGCATAAGTTAAAGAAGACATAAGCAAAAAGATATTTCATCGGGAATCTAAAAAGATTTGCTAACTTATCCTTGCACAACTGTAACTTATAAAACAATATGGGACAGTTATTTTCCTTTACAAAATTAATGGCAATGCAGAGAAACTTAGCTAGTTTACTTGCTTTATTATTCCTCAGAGCTACTGAACTCAAAGTATCTAGCAAAAAAACCTTGAAGTCTCTGATCAATCGCCATAGTTTCAATAGTTATTTTTTTCCTTAAGACCAAAACACTACCAAAAGTCAGATTGTAATTTCAAAGATATCTTCTTACAGTTTTATGAAATCTCACTTCTAGAATTGGTTGAAGCTTAGAGTTATGGAAATAATGATTTTGCTACTAATTAAATTCTAGAAGTAATAAAAGCTGAGCTTGTGCCTTGGAAGAATTAGTCAGGATTTTGCAGATCAAGTTGTCTTTGTGCATAATCATCAGAGATGACTATACAGGTATGGAACATCTTTCAAAATGTTTTGCAGTGACTTGGACTACTTGACTCCATTCAATTATTTCATGAATGATATGTATATTATGTCAAAGCCTCCTAGGAACATTTTTCTTCACCTATGAACTGCTATTCACCTCATAAATTAAGTATAATCAAAAAAAATTGCTGAGTAGTTATTAACACATGTATTTTGTGAAACTACATTGCTACCAAAACTGCAAACCCCCCAAATCTTTGATGTTAATCATAATTTCTATTAATTTTATTCTCTCAGTGATCTGTTTTACCCTCATTACCCCACTATAATACTTGTATTCCTTCAGCAAGTCATAGAAACAGACAGTATAAAGAGACAATCTCAGTTCCTTCTTAGTGTTTCTTCAAACCATTTTTTTTCATTTGTTTAAGTAATTTCTTTTTTTAAAAAAACAGATATCTGTCAGCATTATATCAGGCAGAAAATTCTAAGAACTTCCTTTCACTATTCCAGGTCTCTTCTAAATCCTACTCTAGGCCTGATTATCAGAAGCTTTTGAGGTTTCTAGCATACAGAATTTAGTCATTTCTTCACAATCCTAAACTTAAGTAGAAAGAAGACATAACCTGTCAAAATTTCAATTTTATTATTCTGTCTCTTGAAGTTCATCTCATTTGCTTTCTGATGGCTGGACACACCTTTGGTTTAAGGATTGCTGTCTTCACAAACTGCAAGGGAGAATTAATCATAAGTAAGACTGTGATGATGCTATAATTTTCTATAAACTTCAGGACATAGCACTTCCCTAAAACATTGCTTTATTCTTTGATATTTTTTGAGATACCCTGGGGGAACAAAGAACAGATCAGAAGAGGTTAGGTTCCTAGCTTCAGACTGGAGGCCAGAAGATGTTAACAAGCAGATTAAAGAGGTAATTGGCAGCGCTTCCAAAATTTCTGATTTATTTCTGGGGAAAAAAAAAAAAAAAAAAAAAAAAAAACTTAGAATGAAGGCTGAGAACTCTTCAGTTCAAAAGATCTGGATCAAAACACTTATGTTGCAAAGAGAGGCTGAGCAGTACCCTAGACTAAGAAATAATGATCACATAACAAGCCTGCTGGTTTGAATAATAGGCATGTCAACTAGCAAGTATGCCAATTAACAGTGTTAGCCGGGGGAAACACAACCCCAATACCTGGGGAGAAACAGAGAGTTACACTTTAAAAAGATTTGAAATACTGTCTTTCACCATGAGGAATGATATTTACTATTGTTTTGCCTGTTGAAGCACAGACTTCCTAAAACTATGTTACATGACTGACACTTGTTAAAATGCCAGTAATATCAAATCATACCGCCCTCTAGTTCCCCAGTTTTTGCCAAAGCTTCATGTTTATTTGGGGTGAAGAGTAGATCAATGTATGTATTCATAAAGACTCCAGAGAGGTTGAAAGGCAAGATATTCCAAGGGTATTTGCTGTTGCAAATAATTTTAATGGAATACTTTTTGAAAGGTCAAAAAAGTAACATGTCCCACTGGTAAAATATGTAGTGCAATAGAAATAAAAGGCTTGCAGTTGGCTTTGACTTATTTCATTAGAAATAAAAGGCTTGCTGAAATAGCCTTCATCTTCCAGAAAAGTTTGAGAAACTCAGAAGTCAAGATAATACGAAGTCTTTTGATTACTGTCTGTAAATACAGTCTTCCTTCAAGCTTTCTGTAACATTCTGATATAATTGTAGCATGACCAGCAATATTCACTTTCTTGGATAACTGCAGTCTTTCCATGTCTTTGGAACGTTGCTTGGCTGCACAGTTCCCAGTCAAAGCAGGTAGGAGTTCTCCCCTTGCTTCAGTCAGCTCAAAGTCCAAAATAAAACTCCTTTATGCCAACTCCTGACAGTTAAAATAAATAAAAGAGTAATAATAAAAATAATTGAAAAAAACAAACTCAGGAAGCACAGGAAGTGAACACCAATGCTTGTCTGCTTTAGAGACACTAATTCCTCCAATCAAACAACATGAGAACCACTCAGATCAGAGCAGAGTACTAAGCTCTGTAGAAGACAATGGCATACAACAAGAGTAAAATAAATGGAAGATTTATGTTCAAAGTGGAAAATACTGTTGCATAGTTAATTAGAATATTGAGGATAAGGCAAGAAATGGAGGTTTTCGAATTTATTGTTGCTTCTGCAAAATCGAGATTCCTACATTTCATAGTTTTACTCCATTTTTCCCTTGTTTATTTTTCAAAATGCTATTTTAAAAGGAGAAATCTACTTTTTTAAAAAAGTATATTATGTTTTGACTTTCTATAAAAACTATTCATAGAAGATACATATTAGCGTAATGAACAGAATTATAACTATATGCAGAATTTCCTTATTTTCTACTGAAGTTATAAGAGTCTCTTTACAAATAAGAAATGCATTATTGATCAAAAGTGAAAGGTTCCTTACCTTGCCTTGCCTCCTGTTACCTTGGCTCATCTCTTCTTTCTCTCCACCTCTTTGTCCATATTTTCTTTTAAACAAAGGCCAAGGATATAGAACGTGAATTCTTTCCTTGGGAGGTTCTGGACGTGTCCAGGTAAGCACACACATTTGTGTCATTTTCTATTGCATTTTCAGAAGTCAAAAAGTCACGTCAATTTTGAAAACATCTGGACAGCAGTCTCAAGCATTATTGTTTGATAAAGTGGCTTCCTCAGGCAAAACCTTGCTGAGATACAGCTTACAGAAGCAAGATAAGCAAACCTGTCAAAAGAAAGAATTTGCTACTACTACTAGAGTATCTGTTAACATAAAAATCTTTCACACACTTTAATTGCAAATATGAGTAAATATTGACCTAGTCATAGATCTTAGTCTTCAGAAGAATGTTGTCCTACAAGAGCATTTCCTGAACGTGAGAACAAACTTATAGATTGCTCGTCTTTGAGCTAGGGTCTGTTAATGAAGATAGGAGCAAGAGGAGCCCTGCCTGAGGTCCATCTTTATAGATCCTACTGAGGCTTAGAAATCCCAGAAATTACTTGTGCCTGGAGGGAAGAAAGGCCTGGGACCTGATCTGTGTCATTTCAGAGTTAGTCTGTACCAGCTCCACTCAAATAAGGGATCAGATTCATGATCACAGTTAAACTTTGGTTACTGAGAATCACTCAGCTGTGCTGCCACTGACCACCAGAAGGTTATCATGACAAACAGACATGGCCAATACATCTCCTGTTCCAATGCTATGACCATGGTGGCACCCTTGGAAGACGAGACCTACAGCCTGAAGTCAAGAGCATGCTAGGCACCACAGCTATGACTCCCCACAATTGCAAATCAGAGCCCCATACTTGCCTCAGAGGAGAGATGTCTGACTCTGAGAGGCTAAAGCTGTTGAGGAACACACTAGCAAGGCAGAGTGTGACTACCAGAAAAAAACATCATTTGCCATGGATCCCATCCCTGCACTGATAGGCCAGCTAGCTCAAGTTTAATGCTTTATTCAATTCCATCTAGGAAGTGATGCAAGTAGGATTCAAGTCTGTGGGAACGATTTCATTCTGCACTGCCCTGAAGCAATAGGTTCTTCCATCTAGTTTCTACCCTATTTCTGGAGCACCTGTACATTCCCAATTCCTGGAAGACCGTAATATATCTGCAGTACTTCTGTAAAAAATATTATGCCATGATGCAATGTAAAAATTATTTAAAACATATGCCATCTTTCAAAACACCTATATTCTACTATGTCTTCATAAAACAGTATTAAACAAAAATGAATTTATATCAAAAACAGTAGTCATAATGAGGTAATAAAGTTTTTAAAATTATGGATTTTTAGTGTACTTTCATAGTGCAATTCCATTTGAACATAGTACATATAAAGTATTTTCATGATTTCTACCAAAGAGCATGAAAAAAGAGATAATGTTTTAGTTCTACAATAATCCTTTCTTTTTGCATCCTCTGATTTAGACACCATCAAGCATTTTACTTAGATTAATTACAATGGTGAATTTGATTACACCAAGGAGAGCTTAAAATGGAATGTTAGTCATAAGAATCCCTGTTGCTCTTTCTTTGAAAAATCTACTTCTAATAATTTTCAAATGAGAATTCCTGAAAAGAAAAGACAAAAAAGCCTCATATCAAGACATATGTCAACTCTGCCACTTTCATGGTAAAAATATTAGAAAACATTGTGGCAACTCAAAATATGTCTTAATTAATTTCCTTTAATAAACAGAGAATTGCAAATTTTAGAACTAAATATAAAAACGTCTGCCAGACTGCATGTGTATATGTATGTACAGACACACAGAGAGTGAAAGAAATAAAACTGCCATCAGAACATATGTTAAGAGTTTAAATTGTTGAATTAATGGAGAAATACTGGACTTCTCACCAAAACAGAGTTTACATTGAGTGTATACTAACTGCAGATGTATTGAGCCTTGTGTAGTTCATATTGCACTGTATTATCCTAACCGTCTTCCACCAGATGTATATTTTTAGAAAGTCATTTCTTTATGCAGATGAGAGGGACAGGGTTTAACTGCAAACATTTCCTATTGCACTAAAAATCATATACTATAGAAAGACTAGGAATTTACTCTGGAGCTCTAAGAATACATTAAAGAAATTCCTCTCTCCCCTCCCATTCTAGCCCCAGCTAGTTCAGGGTGGTATAGAGTTAGCTTGGGGTCTAGCACTAAATTTTTTGCACTAAGACTGCTGTCTTTACCTTCTCTATCAGACTGCTTTGCAAAGCACACTTTTCTCCTACAGTTTTTCAGGTAACCAGAATAATGAAATCAATATCAAAGCAAATGTTGGAGAAGAAATAATAATGATGAGTTCTGTGCCCCATTGACCTGACAACCTCATTTCAGGCTATTGCTTTTCCTCTTGGGTCCTTATGTCCTTTCATATGTCTGAAATGCAATTTCTCCCAGGTCTTTTATTATTATTATTATTATTATTTTCAAGCCTAATCTTGCAAATTATTTTCTAAGATTTTAATAAGGCTAGTAATGGAAGAAAAATAAAGGGTTATAGAACAATTCTGCAACTGGTTTAAGTCAGCATAGCTGCTAACTAAGGGCCTGCTGTTGAGACCAATGCTGTTCTTGGACACTGGGGCAGATCTTGCCCTGGGGACTGGTTTCCACTGGATCTTGCCTCTCTTCAAACCTCTGGAAATTGCTTTGTACAAACATTAAATAATAACACCATTAATAGGGAATGTCAACAATATTGCAGCTGTAACCTATTTCAGTTTAAGCCTACTATCCAGTGTAAAGGAAACCTCTCTGTACATGCAGAACAGTTTCAGCCAGAAGCACACTTTGTTTTGTGACCTTTCTTTTCTAGAGTTTTGAAACTCATGAAATACTCCAATGTCCATGAATATGAAATATTGTTTACCCTGCTTTGGCTATATAAAGGTTATTTATTTTCATTCCTTAGTATATCTAATACAAGAATCACAGCTGCTCACTTTTAAATACCAGCTTCTACTTCCTGCATGGATGTCTTATCCAGATTATTACCAGGGTTTATATTTTTTCACAGTACAGATAGAATTGAACTATGTTCACACCCTTAATGTGGTATTATGCAGACTACTCCCTTTAGAATGTCAAATAACATTTTTTAAAAAGCCTGTGAGAAATTACCTCCTTCACCACTCCTAAATTGAATCAACTTTGAATATCGAACAGCAATTTTCAGCCTGGGATCCATGGATACCTTGACGTTTGTGGATTATTTCCAAGAGATTTGTGTAAGATAACTAAGAAAAGTAAGAGAAGCATCAATACGCTTGAATTCTTTTTAGAGGGCTTAGCCTACCTGCAATGAAATTTTACAGGATTGTTAAAAAAAAAAAAAAAAATTGAAGATTGTCTTGATTGTCTTGTAGATGTATTTGATGAGTTACAAGAAAGCAAGTGTCAACACATCTAAAAAGCCCTGCAGCAAATAGTATTATCAATCTTTCTCTTTCATAGAATAACTTTTATTTCAAGCCACAGGCACATTTCAAGTATCATTAGTAGTTTAATTTCTTTTTTCTTTACATCCAGGTATTCCCTTATTTTTCTTAGCAAAATATTTTTGCCCATTGTATTTTGTAGCTCATATTTAAGATGATATCACACTGGTTGAATTTATTTACTGACCTGTAGTTCTATAGCATGTCTTAACAACTGCAACATTCCAAAGAACCAAAGGATAGGTGTCATAGTAATCTCACAAGTAAGGTTATCACAAATAAGGTTATTATTATTGATGTAGTGTTTATTATATCATCTAGTAGCATCAAAAAAAAAATCTTAATGTGGGCAATGATTCATTAAGTTCAGTATTGTACATAGAAGGCATGATACAAAAGATCATTACTATAAGGAAGGTACAGGGGCAAATAAATAAATAAATAAATAAATAAAACTTTCCATTAACAACTATTATTTTTGACTTATATTAATATAATCTTTCCCAACACTGGGATCCTGCATACTTTCAAATATTCATGAGAGAGTAAGTGTTCTTTATTCACTTTAGAGATCTCATGAGAATCTAATCAACAAAACAGATACCTCATTTGCTTGAGTAGATATAAGTAAAAAAAAAAAAAACTTCTGCAAAATATGTAATACTTTTGAAATGGGCATACTTTCAGGTAGGAATCTAATCCTAACATATTTTAAATTTGTTAAGCAGAGTGCAATTTTTATAATGTTTCACAGGGCACAGTGGGAAAAGATTTAAGAAGGGTATTAGGAAAAAAAAAAGATATATATTACTGTTAATGTGTGCTCAGATTCCTCTAATGGGGGAATTCCCTAATAGCAAATTTTTGAGGGGTATTATGTTTAATCATACCTTTTAATCTCCTGTCTTCAGTTCTTTTCTAAGTTCATGTTGTATTTAGTTTTCCTTTTCCTTTGCTAGACATTTGGGGTAAAGTCGTTATAATTTATACTGGAGATATAGCCCTTGAGACCCAATCCCTTATGTACAACTATGACACTCTGGCATAGTTCCATTAAAGGCAAAGTCTTCCAGTGAAAGTAAATGTTTCCACTTTGTGAATTCAGTAAACTTTATATTCCCCATAAATCATTATACCAATGACTGTCCAGATATTTTTATTTCAAAGAATACATAACATCTTTATAATTAATTTGCTATATTCAAAATGTCTTGTGAATCTTGGCCAGCTTTTTAGTTTGCATTTTTTTTACAGTAGCAAATATTCACTTTTGTAGAATTCCTTTGAAATTGAGACAAGCTAAACTTCTTAGGTTTTTTTAGGTACTAACATTTCCCCAGAGATTCTTTCCTGATAAGCTACTCTTTGACTGGAATAAATAAAATACATTGTGACTGAAAATTCTGTTCTGATGGCATTAGTACCAACTCAGAAGACATACGCTTGAAAGCACCATAAGAACAATTCTGTTTTTATATAGCTTTCTCTTCCACCATAATGAACACTTGCAGTTCCCTATTTTCAGTTATCAGGCTTAAAAGTTCCCTCAGACCAATTTATTCATAATTTAAGTAGTCTGGCTTTACAGAATTAATAACACAAATGTCGGGATTCAACCTGGATATATGATTTTCTTTTTACTCTCCTGGCAATGAGAAAGGCTTTATCATTATTATTATTACTACTTATTGTTATGCTTGTCAAATTATTATTTTTCCTTGTAAGCTTGAAAAGCTTTTCATTGGAATACTTTAAAATCATACTTCTGTCTCTCTTCTGTCTTCTCTTAAGAAAAGCTTTAGAAGCACAGTGAATATATAGGTGAGCAACAAGTATGTGTGGAAGAACAAGCAGTACCTGTCTAGCACAGAGACAGTGAGTCTGGGAAGGTGCACTCCTCTTCATGGGGCATGACTTCATCTTTCCTTGGTGATAACTGAAGGGCTATATCTTTTCATTATGAAACATCCCGCCTCAGAGACTGAGGGTAGAGGAATACATCCATTGTATTGTGGCTCTTTGTAATGTGGAGCGGAGAAGAAAAGTTGTAGCATCCTGCACAGCACTCTATCTTTTGCTTTTTAGTCAATGGCTAGAATTAATCTATCATCTGATCTAATTTAGAATTTTCTTTTTTCTTCACTCTCCCTCTAATTAATCTATATTCATTTTTTCAATGCCTCAGTTATTCAGCAGTGTGAACAGGGCTAAGGTTGGCTTATCTACCTACTTAAACTCCTCCAACAACCTATTAAGAGATTATAAAATATGCTCAGGTATGCATGTAAAACTGAGGAGAGTGTGTGTCTAAAGTAATAGCTGGTGCTTCACTAACTGGATACAGTTTAGAAGTTCTGAAAATCTTGTGGACTAAGGCTGAGCACCTGCAATACCAACTTTTGTATTTGATTGGAAATTGCAAAATGCATTCATCTTTAGATAGATCTTGACATGGAACTTGTAAGAATATTTTTGTAATTCAGGAAAGTCTAGACCTAACATTTCTTACTTAAGACATTTTTCTAGTGAATCTTCTCTAAAAAATTTTCATAGCCTGGGCATGTATTAAAAGACTGGGACCGATAATATTCAAAAGATAGCACTCAGGGTTAAAGTAAGCCTGTGTGAGCAGCTGGATGAGGACATCCATTTGAAGTGTGCTATGATTTCTTCTTGCTTGCCTGACCGGTGTTTCTTTCAATGAAAACTAGCACGGACAGTTATGAGGGAGGCAGTAACTCTTAGATCTTTTTGTACATAAAGCAAGCTGGAAAGTCCTATAAAAGCTGGATATCTTACAGTTTATATGTGGTTTATGATACCAGTCTATGATCAAGGACTACAATGAATCACCCTGTTTTTCGCAGTGTTTGTTATGTTTGCTAATTGGCATATGATAAATGTTATAACTTCAATTTTGTTAGCAAACTATTCATGTATGCAATATCAGATTGTACAGATCCCTGTATTTTTCCTTTGACATAAGCATCAACAAAAACTAGGATTCTTATTAATTTTTAAGGAAATTTACAGCAGAATAAACAAGTGACTTAATGTCAGTTTACATAGTTGTAAATATTAATATTAATGCAGGAATTCAACAGTAAATCAGGTCCAGCACTCATCACAAACTGACCATCTGGCCTTTCGTCACAAAAAGAGAAAGAAAAGCCTTGAGATCCAGAGACTTAATGATAGTATTTCTTAAAGAACTTTATCAGGTATATTTTATTGTAGGATGATTCCATTAAAAAGACCTTCAGAGTTGTGCAGTCCTTTTCAAGTGGAATCCAATGAATTTCTGAGAGGAATTTATGCCTAGGAGTATCTCATTTTCTCCTGGATGTTTCACAAAACCTCTTTGAAGTCTCTGGAGTTATGGTAGGGATAAAACTCATCCTCTTCCTGTTATACATAGCTATAAATCAGATGAAACTGCTGAGAAAATGATAGCACAGGTCTTCAGCTGGTATATATCTGTGTAGCGCTCTGATGTCAATGGTGCTTTACCTACCAGTGAATCTGGCTACGTTATTTAAATTTAACACGAAAGACATAAATATTTCTTCAATTGAATTTCTGTTTGGGGCATTATACTTGTGTTATCTATTTGTTCTTCAGCATCCAGGACAGTATTTACCCTTTCTGACTTTAATATTGCTAAAGGCAACTGATAACAATGAAACTATTTTTAAGGAAGAATATTTACATTTTAAAAACATTTCAAAGATCAATTTTTACTGTCACATCTTTTATAAAGAGCAAGTCTTTATCATTCTAAAGCATTTTCCATAATAATTACTTTCTAAAATGTAGATGACATTTATTTAAGGACTGCTGCCGATCTCTGTTTAAGCACATAATCAGAAAATATGAAACACTAGTTGATCTAGTCCAATATCTTTTCTGTAACAGTGAGAAAAATAGAATACTTGGTGAAGAAATGTAAAAATATAAAGAGCAAATCTAGGGTCCCAGGGTCTATCCTCTTATTCAACAGCAAGTAAAAATATGTCTGTCTCCCTATGCATCAGAAAGGAACCACAAGTCAGAAAGAACATTAAAGATGAGAAATTCATTTCAGAATGTGAGGGTCCATCTGGTCTCATTTGTCCCTCTCTCCTCACCCCTCCTTTTCCTCTTCATTACCTATAATTCTAATCTTGAACCTCTCAGTAGCAGGAGTTAAAGGAACCCGTGAGCTAATCTAAGTTGTACTAGTTCTGGACACATCACCCATCTTCCCTCCCTCTTCTTGACACATCGAAGTATAAATCCTGATTCACAGTCCAATAGAGTTTATAGTAGCCCTTGCTATAATGTCAGTGACTGCCATGAGAAGAATTAAATGAATTTATAAATAGGCACGATAGACTGAAATCACTCAGTTTGGTTTTACCAACTCTGACAGTGCTTCTCTGTGAAGTTAAACAGAGAACAAGGATGACATGTATTATGTCTCATATATCAGTAATATCTTGATGCAGAAGAAAGTGCCAGGATGCATTCTGTAACCCACTAAGGTATTCCAAATGTGACTCATATCATCTTTAAGTTTAAAATATTCATCCATTTTACATGAGAAAGAATAACAGAAAAGCACTCCTATTCTCAAGGTGAATTTATGATTGCACTATTTGTCACTCTATGGAGAATTTCATTGTATAACAACAAACCAATCATCATCTCTCTCTCTCTATATATATATATTTACATTTCAGGAGAAAAGAAATATATAGGATTATTTATTAACACATATTTTCACCCTTATCCTGAAACTTATGTGTAGGATATGAAGGAGCACAAATACAGAAGAGAAATCAAAAGGAATACTCCTCATCCAGCCTCCAATCTCTAAAATAGTCAAGGTTATTCTATGAGATGACAATATATCCTTTTGCTATATTAACCTCATAATGCAATCACTTGTGAGACTACAGAGTCAATCTCCTTTTGCATCAATCTTAGCATGAGAAAGGAATGGAGAAAGGACAGCTTCCTCTGTCTCATCATCTCTCTCCCGCCTCCTGACACCCGGTGCCATCGCCTTCCCCTCTCTGTTCCTTGTAGCAGCTGCTATATTTACATGCTGCTAGTAGGATGTCAAAAGTGGTAGCAAGCAACATGAGAAGGGGAGAAGAAGAGAGAAGATGGCTGAGACAAGCTTCAACAAAGATTTTACTTTCCTGAAAGCATGAAACAACCACTGGTGGCTCTTAGAGGCCCTATTATAACGCAGTTCTGTCTTCATGGACACTACTATATAACTTCTCTTTAACCATACAGCTGCTTAATCCTGTATGGTTTAACCTCTAAAATGTGATGTATGGAGTATTTTAACTTAGGTTAGGATGAAAGAGCTTTGTATTCCTATTGTCAAGCAAACAGACCAGACAATGGCAAAAATCCAACTTGTCCTAAAACACAAACTGTAGTCATTTGATAAAATGGTAGCTACTCTTTTTTGTTTGCTTGCTTTTTTTCTAAGCCACAAACATTCAAGTACTGAAAGAGATAAATCTTTGTGAGATAAATATTTGTGTGTAAATCTTTTATTTTCCGCCGGTAAATTTTGGGGGAGGGTAGTAGAAGGGTAATGGGGAAAGCTTCATATCAAATGGAATAGCCCGTTCAGCTTGTTTTGTCCTTCCTTCTTTCCATGACTTGCACTGAGTCAATGTTTGCTCTAAAAAGGAGGACATTTGGAAGATGTGCTTAAGAGCACTGCTTGGAGACCAGGAAAGGTTGCAGCCATTATGCTGTCAGTAAGGAATATAGTTTGCACCACGTTCGGAAAGGTGGTAGTGCAGGGAAAGGAAGGAGAATTTTTCTTCCTGTTTACCTACCCCCTTCCTCCAGTAAATCCATCTTTATTGCACTTAGATAGTATTATCGAATTTTGAGCCAAACTTCCAAAATCCTATTTAATGTTGACACACCCTCTTTAATAGCCACTGCTATATACTCTAGATGTAGCTGCATTTCAGTGATGAGATCAAGAAAGTAATGCTTATACTGGTTGGTGTTATTGTTTTCATTAATGAATGTTTTGGACTTATACAGAGTCCCAAAAATCATGACCTATCTATTGAACTGTCTGAACTGAAGTGTCTGAGTATAACCCACTATTCAGAAGAAGTGCCTGGTGGATAAGAAATGGAATTTGTGTTCATATACCTTCAGGGTTTTCATTCAAATGAGTAAAAAGTTCATTTTAATTAAATGAATAGAGAATAAAATACTTTAAGGAGGATCTCTAAAACAATACTTTTTAAGACAGAGAAAGAAAAATCCCTGTGGCAAGTTTCACATTCAGATGAAGCTTCCTTGTATTTGTAAAATCAGCAAACAATGTGTTCTGATGAGCAATGTTTTGGTAGAGCAGCTCATAACTTTAAAGGAATGGAAACCAGTTTTGGTTTTTGTTTGATGAAGAAAGCCTTTTTTGGTTTTAATGGAAGCTTTAATTTCTTTTGAAATTCTGCTTTTTTTTTTTTTTTTTTTTTCCGGAGGAAGTGAGTATAAAATCATATGTCACTTTCTGAAAGAAGTCATAGCAATTTCATTTTTCCAAGTGCATGGATTTTTTTATTTAAGTGTATTTATTTTCAGATGTTAAATAATACTAATTCTCTTCTATTTTTTGTTTACAAGAAAAGTGGAATACTTACTAATTCTGAACAGAATAAAGCTTGAATTGCCAACTGAGAGTAATCTAGTTTGTTAATCTCTGGCAAGTAATATCTTTGCAGTTCCTGGGAATCCAGAATGAATGAGAAGAGCTCTTTATTTCTCTTTTAGTAGTGAGCCCATTTGGGTCTCACCTGTACATCTCATTGTACACCATGCAAGTCTTACTGTATTCACAGAATAAAATTCAGTGCCTGGGTTTGTGGAATTTATTTGACCAAAACTGCAAAAAATGAGACAATTCAGATGATAGCTCATTCTTTGTCAGGAGGACAAATTCCTGCCATCACCTCATGTGTTTTCATTTATTTCATTAAGTAATATATTTGTCTCTGATCTAACCCATACAAAAAGCAACTGATGTAAAATACGATGAAAATGGAACATAACAGAAATATCCTTTGTTCTTTTATAATCCAGAAGATGGTCTAGTCTTCTTACTCTCAGAAGAGAGAGAGAGTGGAATATAGTCCTTTAAGTTGTGAGAGTCCAGGCTGAAACTGAATCAGGAGGAAAAAAAGGTTAAGAAGCCTTTGGGGCAGGGACCTTCGTTCATTATAGGCGTATACAGAGCCCATCACAGCACAGTCCCTGCTTTCCATCAGGAACTCTGGGTGTTAACACAAAGAATAAAATCAACAACAATAATACTCAGAAAAGAAAACAAATCTTTCATTGGACTTGCTTTCTTTCACTGGTCTTCACTACACTGTGGATTAGAGGAGAAAGCCCAGCTACAAAAAGTGGAAAGATAAAATCTGAGGGATTTGAGCTTTGAGGCAAGAATCTTTACAACTGCTGTAAACTGTTATACTACCTGGAGATTCTTATTCTTTATTTGTCACACGAGGGAATCACACGCAGAACTGTTTCATTTCAAAGATAGAAATTTTGATGATCAGGTTAAAACTAAGGAAAATACTGTTTTCTTCTGCAATGTATTTAAACAAAAACCTTGCATGATCTCTATTATTATGCTACTAAACCATGGTCAAGGAGGTGAAGAGAAAGAAAGAGAAGATGCAAGGGGCTAAAAGGTTGGCATTTTGTGAACGTTTTTCTTGTCTGAAGAACACAAGGTTAGGATTCATGTAGAAAAGACGACGTGTTCTCATTATCTAAATTCTAACAGCACTGAGAAATATCTTTTCTTGTAGGCTCTGTATATATGTGAAAGACCTCAGATGTGAGAATAGGGAAATCTTCCACCATGGAAAGTTATGCACCTTAGTTTTCTCAACAGCCATCTGTAGATATTGTTCAGCATGGGTGTCCTACAAGGTAGGTGTGTGGAATATCTGGCCAAGATTGGACATGTTCATCTTATCTCCCCACTTTATGCAAAGCAACTAGGCATACATTAGTCCAGGCAGAGCAGGTTTTGTGTCATCTATGCTATTTCCGTATATGTGATTTGGAACTGACAGGGTCCATGGTGGCAAGAACAACTCCAAAATCGTAATTATAATCCTTATTATTTTTGATACTTTAATCTGAATCACTTAAAAGTTGGGGATGAGCATGGGACCTGATGGTATAGAAGTATACTGACATAATGGATCTTTTCTGACATTGACCTCAGTGAATCCTTTAATGCAAGTCCTTTGAAATTCTCTGATATGGAGAAGTAAATTGACACCTTCTTTTATGGGAGAGGTAGACCCTGCTCCCCTAAATGGAAGACTCAGAAATACTCAGCTGAAAAAATCTGCTTCCTGTCTCCCAAACAGCTTATTCCTGTGAAAAAGGTCATGAATACTTTAACTACTTTTTGATACACCTTTTAATTGCTGTCAGCACATTTGTGATTCTATACACCAATATACACCAACATTAAAATGTTTTCCTTTTTTCTTTTTTTTTTTTTCCGGTCATTGCTTGCAGTAACTTTTTGCACCAGGCTTTTTCTTTATATATATAGTAGTAGCATCAATACATATTTCTTATTTTCTTATACATATTTCTTTCTTATTCCTACTTTCTCATTCTTGCATTTTATTCTTCTGTGTGTTTTTTATGTTTTTTCCTGCTTATCCTAATGGAAAAAAAAATCTCTGGCACCTGTGAAGCTGATACTGCATGGCTGATTAAAAGGGATAGACATCTTTCTCATTTGTTCTGCTGAACACATTTGGGCATAGCTAGGCAAAGAAACAATTCCTTTACTTATATTAGAAAGCTAATATCAAGATGGTCAAGATTTGTACATCAAAGGATAAGGTTTTAGCTGTTGAAGACATGTCATAACATATTAGGTGAAGACATTTACCAATGGATTCATTGAGAAAAGGGTATATGCTCAATAATGAATTCTTTAACAAAAGCATTCAGGTTTCTCAGCAGCATATTGCACAGCGGCTGTTTCTCCCCACAGAAATCATTTGATTTAATACACTAACCTGCTCTGGCTCCTTTCAACTCTGCCTTTTTATGATACAGTCAAAGTGGAATAACTTAGCATCCTCTTTTGTCTGGATGTCTAAACTAATTACAGATGGGAACTAAAGCCATGTTCGCTGACTTGGCTTCTGCTGATTCAGCTTTTTCAGTGTCTGATGAACTTCTTTAAAATCAAGAGTACTAAAATATGGTCTGGTATACAGAATATATCTGGCGTGATTAGAGAACTGTTATATATCCAGTGGGTTGCACATCACTTATAAATTCTTCAGAAAACAAAAAAGAAGAAAAATATCAGCTGCATTGACCACAGGAATATCCACCATCATGTTTATGCAATATGAATTAAATTTCAAGGGCCATACTTTGTCCAGAAGCATAGTTTCCACAAAAATTAGGAGGTTAAATCATCCATATAGAATGGAGCATTCGTTATCATTTGTCTTATTGTATCTCTTAGTAATTCATTCCCAGGGATTCAGGACACACCAAAAATAATGCGGAGGGAGAAGAAAGTAGGTAGAGGCCAGATTCTACCCGTCCTGATCTGTAGACCAGCATGGGAATCAGCCTGAAGCATCGTTTAAAGGAAGAGTGCTGATGTCCCTTGCCTTGCTTTGCCTTGCCTTCTCTTCCCTTGCTGGAGATTAGGAGAAGAAAGCCTATTTGAATACAGGCTTAAGTGGGTGTGCCACATCCCAACCCAGAGAAAGCATCAGGAGAAAGCAGAACTTTGCTCCCTCCCTCACTGATCCAAGGGAAGGATATTGCAATTTGCTGCTGACTCATCCCACAGCAAAGTCCAACTCCTCTCTCTGCCATCTAGATAAGGGGAGCAAGGAAACTGGTTGTGCTTTTCTGTTTTCTCCATAGAGTCCCTTCCTTTTTCAGTTCTTGGCTTTTAGGGCTACAAAACCACCTCATACACAAAACTTGTTGTAAAGTCACAAGTGACTCCCTTAAGTGTATAGTGGCTTGCCAAATGTGTATATTATTGTCTTAATCATAGCTGTATGAGTTATAAGAGTTTCTTACATTGGCAGGGTCTCATTTCTTGAAATGTATACATTTTCTTAGAAAATATATTGGGAGTTTAAAATGAGTTTTGTAGCAAAAAGGCACTTTAGTTGCAGTGATACTAGCTGGTGTCACTGTAATGTCATGCATGCTTATTCCTACATGACAGCTACAATATGACGTAATTTACAGCAAGTGGACGATTTTTAGTGTGCAGAAAAAGTTATGGAAGACGCACTGCTTTGTGAAAACAAATCACAAACTATTATTCTATGTTCAATCTCTTTCGTACTTTCTATAGTTCGTTTAATTACCAAGAATTATCATCAATCTCAAGTTTTCACATCCTGAAAAGGGCAAGTTTGAGAGAATGAAGCACTCCTAGCATATTTAATTTTGTCTCTTAGAAGCCTTTAAGTGTTGACACTGAGGAAATTTTCTGTAGAATGAAGACTTACAGAAGAAGTACAATTGTAGGCCTAATGTTACATGTCCTTCTGGAGAAATTTACACTTCCATTATTTTATTCTTGTTATTATGTAAAAAGTACTACTTAGAAGTATCTGCTTCATTAGTTTCATGGATCATTTGATGAAGTAACAATCTGCCCTACTGTAATGGTCTCAAGGCTTCCTCTGGATAGACTTGTGTATTTTCTTATATATTTAAGTAACGTCACCTACAGAAATGTGCCAGGGCATGAAGAGTCAGCTAAGAAAACACATCGAAGTGAGTTTGTAAGGTGAAATAATTGCAATTTAGATTCTGTCCCTGTCTTTGTGACATTTTATTTAGCAAGTTGCTATTTCAAAAAGCACAATGAAAAGCCTTTCTAAAACAGAAATACTCAGAGTCTTTAATATTAACCCTAGGCATATCAGGATGCAGCATGATGAAGCACAGACATTAGACAATTCAGCATGCTCTCAAGACAAACACTTATTTTGAGTCAAAAATGTTCTGTTCTATTTATTACTTGACTTTTGGTCATTTACATGAAATTTCTTATCATTACAAAATTATATTGCTTTTGAAGGATTGGATACATTAATACATTTCCTTATAATTCAGGCATCTTTTTGATGATTCATCTTTAGAAATGTATTTCTGTTTGTAACAAATTACTTTAAAATCTAGCTATTCAAATGTAGCTATGACTTGCGGTGTCATATATATGTGTCTATGCTTTAATATTTGTCCTAAAATTTAGGAAGTATGGATTTGCAATCCCTTAATCAGAGAATGAGGTCTGAACACAGATCTGTGAATCACAAGTAGTTTTTTTCTCATTAATCTGAGGGAAAACATTATCTTTTGGTCTCTTTAAAAAGCAAAAATTATTCCTCTTGTCTAGTTTCCTTGCAATCTGTGTTTTTCAAAGTAAATGCTTAGATTTTCTCCTTATAAGCCCCTAGGTTACATTATGTTGAATAAGGCCTGAGCATCCTCAGAGAGAGGACTTGCAGATCTATTCCATGCTCAGGATTTTCTATAGGCTAAGGCTGATGCACTTCATTCTCAGGTGTGCCAGGGTTTGGAGAAGCAGATCACATTGCTTGGCTGCCATTCCCATTACCAGAGGTTAGTTGTTTCAGTGTTCAACACTGTGGTATTTAAGCTTCTTTCTGCACTTCTGAGCTTCTGTTCACCATCTGTCAAGGGACACTTATTGCCTCATTGTAGCTATGTGAAGCAGAAAGTATTAATTGCACATATACCACAGCAACAAAGGCAAGATGAAAGCATAGAAGGATTAGTTTACCATAAATTATAATGAATACATCAGATGATAAATCCAAAAGAAACAGAGAGACTCTTTAACCAGGACAAATAATAACCGCTCTCTTATTTTGACTAATCATTGGTGTATTGAATTCAGAATAAAAATCTCATAGTATCACAAAACGGGGGATGCTGGAAGAGATCTCTGCAGATCGTCTAGTCCAATCCCTGCCACACTCAAACAGGGTCACCTAGAGCACTTGGCCCAGAGTTGCGTTCAGATGGTTCATGAATTTCTCCCAGAGTAAAGACTCCACAACTCTCTGGGCAGCTCAGTCACCCTTACAGGCAAGAAGATTTTCCCCATATAAGAAGGACCGACCTTTCTGTCTTTCTGTTTTTGCCTATTGCCTGCCATCCTATCACTGGGCACCACTAAGATGAGTCTGATCCCTTCCTCTTTACACCCTCCCTTCAGATACTTATACATATCGATTAAATCCCCACTCATCCTTCTCCAGGCAGAAGAGTCCCAGCTCTCTCAGCCTTTCTACATGGGAGAAATGTTCTAGTCCCTTAATCATCTTAGCAGATCTGCATTAGACTTGCTCCAGTAGCTCTAGGTCTCTCTCGTATATGGGAGCCCAGAACTGGACACAGCACTCCAAGGGCTGACTAGAGGGGGAGGATTACTTGATTTGACTTGCTTGTGAATATTTTATTAAAAATAAAAACAAAAGGATCTTATTGCAGTTAAAAGGGCTGACTGGTTTGCTTCATGAGCTTGGAGGTTAGCCCTTTACACACCAACTTTCTAAGGTTTTCTTAGTGTGGTGTTCTTAAAGTCTTGGTCTAACAAATTGTAGAATATCAAAAGGGAAAAAACTTTTATTTTGTTCTTTATATGTACACCTAAATATAGATATTTGTGGAAGTAAAAGAAGAATGTTTGTGACAAACTGTGAACATTGTTTGGCAAAAAAAGGATTTATCTGTTAAATTGCTATTTCCATAGTAATCTGCTTGTGTTCTACTTGTCACATCTCCACTTATGTCTGCCAGCCTGAATTACAGTTCTGACTAAATACAGAATATTTCACCTTACAATACCAAAACCACAACCATTTCAGTGAGCTTACTTCCTATAAAACGTGATATTTATTTTCTAATTTATACAATACAGGACCACAGTCCTGCTACAGTCTAGCTCCTGATATTTCTGTTGTCCCCTTTATGTCCTTATCATATGTTCCTATCCTGTGTATAAATCACCGTGGGATTAAAGAGTATGCCTTCTACCTCACAGGACTTCATAGGCTTCAATTTATGCCTGTTAACTGATATGCTATGCTATGATATGATTGAATATGAGTCTCTATGGGGTTTTCAGATACCCTGCTTTAGATCCAACCTGTCTTACCTTTGGGCTAGTTCTTTTCAATCACAAAAGATTCTAGCAGCAGCTTTGACTGTCGGTGAGTTACGTTGCCCCTGCAACTTGATACATTATATATGCTGTATATAACTGTTATGGATGGAGACAGAAACAAAGCTCTAACAACACTCAAAGATTTTTTTTTGTCCTTAAAAAGAAACAAACATGTACACAGATAAGCGTTGCCCTACTGCTTCGGCACTGGTTGTAATAGAGTTAATTCATTACTACTAAACACTAGGAGTCATTTTGTCTGTTATGTTATGATATAAATGGGAAATATAATACTTCATAGCAAACACAATCTCCAAGAGCTATAACTCTGTTTGAATGAGTACTCATAGATATACAGACTCGGTATTATCGTGTTTAAGACAAGCTCCCATCTGTCTTACTATACCCAGTTCCATTCTCAACTGTGCCTAAAACTAAAGGATATTGGAGGACTAGTGATGCATAAAAAGATATAGCAGAAGGCCACACAAGAAAAGGTTCATTTTCCACAAGTTTTAGCTCCCTGCTTTTCTAATATGGTGAGGAAAGGAGCATATTATAGAGACTGGTAATGGTAGTTACATTGGGATTGTAGTTGAACTCTCTAAGTGAATTTGAATCATGAGATTTCAGTATATTATGCCTTTAAGCAGTTGAATCTGCAATGAGTTGAGTGTTTATATACTCGGGATAAAAAAAAAATGTTTCCTGTTAAGTATGATTCAGTTGAAACTAACCTAGCTGACTCCATGTCTACAAGTAATCTTCTAGCCAGCTACCCATTGCAGCTAGTGCAAATGTGGTCAATACAGTCAAGGGAGTATAAATTGCTATTTAGTTCAATGTGACAAGTAATGAGATGAATAAAAAAAAAGATCATCAGAGAGTGTGGACTAAACTGGGGTATTCATAGAGTACCTCCATCTGTCCTTCTCCCCCATCAGATGGCTGATCATTTGGCTGCTATAAATGTATTATGAAATTCTCTGTCAGAATGATTAGGTAAATGGCTACCTGAATGCTTAGGACACACTGGGATAAGTTATAAGTTATTTCAATAGGCTGCAAGGAGAAGATGGCATGTGACAAAAGCTATGGCAAAGCAAACTCTAGACTCATGCCATTTTTGTCAAACAACAATGGTGCAATACATGTCAAAGAGACAATAGTTTGGTAATTTCAGGGAAGGTAAACTGTTCTGGGAAACTTGGCAAGTCTCCCACTGGCCTCTTAAAAAAAACACCTGAAAGTTGGAAATACATGCTCAAAGGAGCAGGAATAATTACTGGTATACAGAATGTGTACCCACCTTAACTCCAACTGATCTATCAACTAGCTGGCTTAAACAGGTAATTTGTCACTTTTCTTTTGCCCTGAGAAATACAGGATGTTAATATATCATTATAAGACTGTATTTAAATCACATATAAATCATATTTTAACTTGGCATGCTTCAAATAGACTTTCCATCTTTCTTATCAACCCCTACATAATGGGATAGTAGAAGGTGGAATGGATTAGTAAGAACTACACAAGAGCAAATCTATGAATACCTCCAAATGGGGACCCCATTTATAGAAAGTTGTAAGTCAGCTAAATAAGCAACAAACTTCCATGTGAAGTCCCACAGATAAAAGATTCATGTCATTATCACACAAATTCCTGTTAAAATGAAGTAAAATCCAACTGAGATATGAGAGATGAAGTTGTGGTTAAGCACCTCACTAAGGAGTATGAAATGCTGTAGACATTAAAGGGAGTAAGTTAAGCATAAGAAAGACTGGATTATGTCCAAGACCTGTCTTCTCTTGAAGGAAAATGTGGTGTTACCTAGTCACTATGGGAATACAGATAACTGAAATGCACACACGAAGCCTGCCACTAACAGCTTCTGCCTTTTCACAGAGACTGTGGAATAATGTGGGCGCTGAAGATAAGGCAAGACGTTCTGTAACAGCTTGAAGCCAAGGACTGATAGTAGGCAATAATGTTACACTATAGTAAATTACCAGTTTCACATATACATATATATGTTCTTACCCTCTCTGTGCACAGGCAAGAGAGCTGGTCATTCATACAATTAATGTATTAAGTTCACTGCACAACATCAGTTATCGTTAAATGTTGACTGAGTCAAGGGATGTAATGTGACAGACCAGTAACCCCTACAATGGAAGAAGGCTCAGAAGAAATGGGTAATGGTGAGGTGCCCACAAAGCTCAGGAATGATGTAGGCACAGAGACCTGACTTTGTCTCAACACAAAGGGGACCTGAGGGCAACCTTTGTCTTGTTTTTTGAGAGCAACCAAGTAGCCATGGACCATGTGTAAATGTTTCTGCCTGAGTTGATCCAAAGAATGTGACTATCTCCGTGATCTACCCAGACCAGCATGCATGAAGTGTATATACAGATCAACCCAATACAGAGTATAAAACTGCAAGAACTAACAAAGGAATTTTGAAGACAGCAACAGGCTTGAGCTGGCTTCAACCCACATATTCCTTCATAGTGACCGGGGATGCCCAATGTCATGACAGTGAGCATATTACAGAGACCAATAATGGCAACTACATTGGTATTGTAATTGAAATCTGTAAGTGTATTTGAATTGTGAGATTTCGGTATATTGCTCTTCTCAATCAAAAATCCCTTGTATTACCAAATATTTTCAAAGTAAAATGTTATATTAAGCATTGCATTCTCCATATAGAATATCTAAAAGTACCTGGTCAGAGAGTATGGGACTCTGACACTTGACCTATGGTAGATACTGATAGGGCTGACTAGTTCTTCACAGAATGCAGTGGAAACACATACTGATCCCTCATATAAAAAAATACATGCAGGTACACCTACATCTCAAACAGGGGGTCTCTCAAACAGGAGATAAATTCCACTATTAAAATGTATTCTTAGAATAAAAACAACAGGTGGACACAAATAAACATATGAATGGACTCAAGGGGAAAAAAGATGAGAAGTAATAGCTTGGTTTGTGCAGTAGATCACACACCTATCCTGTGGAGGGTGAGGTCTGATTTAGGGAATACAAACTGCTCTCATTATTATCTATTTATTTGCATTGTACCATAACGTGCTTATATATAGCAAATATATTAAATACATAAGGTGGCATTCATCCTATTTAGTTTAAGCTGTATGAAAGTTTAGTGTTTGCCTAAACTTCTTGCTCAAACTCCCTTTCCATATGGAGATAGATAGGCACTTAAGGGAGTAAATTATTTTACCTCTTAGACACCAGTTCAAGGTAAACAGTCACAATTACTGGCCATTTTTCAAAAAGAATGTGCTGTGCTACAGAACAGGTGCCAATACCAACCTCTGGAATACCATATAGAAATTTTCAAGAAAGGCAGATGAGAAATACGAAAATGTATTTATAAACAATACCCACTGATCACAATACAACAGTATTTAAAAATTGTCAGAAGTGAAGAGAAATACCTCAGAAATTATTTTTAAGGAAATATAGGAGAAGCGAGACTCTTTTTGTCAGGACTGGACAAAAAAAGACTTCAATCAGTTAAGTCACATAATTGAGAAAGATTGCATATAGATAAACCACTATTGGCATCATAATAAGGATGCTCTATTTTGGTTAACTGGCTTAGCCAGTGGAAGCAGATATGAACATTCCTTTGATTTCCAACAGCTGGTAGCACTGTGATCGAAGGCTTTCAGAGAAAGAGTCCCTATAATTTCATCACATGAATCTTCCAACTCAGGCTGTAGAGTGAAAATGTTCTCTTTAAAGGTTTTATGTGTTTGTTTGTTCGTTGCTTTTCCTTTGTTGCTCAATATGCCTGGAGTTAAATTACACTTTTTCTAGCACCAGAATCTTTTCCAAAGGCAAAGCAACAAACCTGTGGAAAATCCTTTTTTTTTTTTCTTTCAGATTTACTTATTTCACATAATAAAACCATTCCTACATGGGAATGCAGTCCAACCTAATAAAAAATCTCTTCCAAAGCAGAGACACTAAAAGAAAGAAGAGAACAATCATGAATTTATCAGAGGGGATAACCTTGGACCTCCATTCAATAACCTAATACATGTAGATGCTGTTTCAGATGATACCACTATGAAACTATATGTTCTATAATTTCCAGATATCAAGTATAAATATTTCCAGCAAAGTATTATTACTGTAGGTTTGTTTCTTAATTGTGTTTCTTCCTTTTTGGTGCTGCTTCCTGTTATAGGAAATCTTTTTTGTTTTAATGGAAAAACAAAACATATGGATTTCCCAGTTTTTCATTTGCACCACTCTGCAAACTCACAAAACTGTAAGCCATTTATAAAAAGTCTCCAGGAATCATTTCAGAGAGTTCATTGTTAGAATATCAGCCAAGAATACTATTTCTGTTACTTCCTGTTTCTCACTATGCTGAAAAAAATTACAGGCATGACATTTCTCCTAATATTTGTCCACTTTTAAACTCTGCCTCCAGCAAGAGCAAGAAAAAGTATAGAAATACAAGCCTATCTCATAAACATTAAGGAAAGATAAGATTCTACACAAATGGTCATTTTGTTCCTCTAAATTTCTATTTCTCTACAAAATATTACTATTAAGGATTATAAGGTATTTTCAGGACACCCAAAATCTCTTCTCACTGACTACAAAGATATGATCAGTTCTGTTGTGCTTGTTCACACAGTGAATGTCTACATTTGGTCAGCTGAATCCTATCTTCTTGCTTAACTGTAGGCAGAACTATCAGTCTGATTTTGGTCTACACAATCATACAGCATGGATTGAAGCAGGCACCTTTATTTATTGCCTGTAATATCTTTCAGAGACAACAGGAGTAACTTTTGTACTCAAGTTTTCCTCTGAAGGTGTCCAGAACCAAATAAGTTGACTGTTGGTAGCTTAATTATAAAACATATTTCCGTAACAGTTCAGAAATAGCATACTTGGATTTGTACAAGTTAATTCCTGGTTGAATATGCAGTTTACTGGGACAGATGCTTCCTCCTTTTTGTGCAACACAACAAAAATCCTCAGTTGGAAATGGAATTATAACACAAAGTGCTTGCATCCATGCTTTTTGCTTGTTTGTTTGTATAAAGGTAATGGAACATTTTCTGGAACAGGTTTAACACAGACTTGAAACAAATATTCAGCAATAGAAAAGGACTGATCTGCCATGATAATTTTATTCCTGATGATATTGCTGCCACTGAACTGAGCAGAGAAAACAGTGACTGGGTTTTCTTAAAGCTGTGGATAGGAGTCACATGCTGTTGGAATGTTTCTGAAATCTGGGCTTGCATTCTACCTTCAGTCAGCTGAGTTCAGCTATAATTTTTTTCCACTAATAAAACTGGGATGGTTCAGATCAGCTTCTGTTTTAAAGAATGAACTGAAGTCTTGGCTGATGACATTCATGAGCTTGTGGAACTCATGTGTCACCCTAAAATGCTGGAAAAAAAAATGCTGAAAAGCAAAAGTGTTACAAGAAGACTTTCTTCCCTTATTGACTTTTAAACATTTTATTTATTCTTTTGACTAAAAGCATTTTAAAATCTTAAACATATTTCTGTAATACAAGATATGTAGATTCGATATAATATTTTAGCCTAAACTCCTATATCAATTTCAAGTAGAAGATAACATAAAATGAGGTATATTTTACTGATGTAAGACTAATATGAAGAAGACCTTATTTGACCATGGGTGCTTTGTGACTTTGCAACTATAGTATTTGGGTACCCAGTTAAGCACACGGGAGAAGCCTAGACTTTGCGGAAGTTTACTCAGCACTTTCCAAAAATCTAATATTTTTATGTGGAAGTTGTTCACTTAAGCAGCAAGGAAACTCAAAGATTGTCTCTGAAAAAAATTATGCCTTCTACTTCTCAAATTTTCATCAATGTTTGAACAACTTTCAGGAAAGAATTTTTAATACCGAGTAAGTGACTGAAAGTTCATGTCTATCAAACGTTCAGTGTGATTTTTAACAAGGGCCGCTTATGGCAAGTGAGTGATAGATAAATAAACCTGAACTCTGCAACACCATTCTCCATAATCTTTCTCCTACATTCTACCAAAGCTGTTGACATATGCCTGTGATGCTCGTGATATGTTCCTGTTTTTGAAGTGGACCTGAGTGTACTCCAGTAGTGCTGAAAGTTCAAGACTTAGGACAATAAACCTTTTAAATACAATGCTAACAAATGAATCATATTTTCTAAATTAAAAACAAAAGCAAAAACCAAAAACAAACAAACAAACAAAAACTCACAATGCCTGTGTCACATTCTCCATATTTTTGCTATTATGCTCTGGAAATCTGGTTCAGCAAAAAACTTTATTGTGTTCTGAATTGATAAATTCCATGAGATTATGTATGAGGTTAAGGGCTTTGATGGATCCAAGACTTAATCTTAATAGTTAATTTTTATTGTGGTGCATTTATAGTTGGACCAAAAGTAGGTTAACTGTTTTATTTAATTTTGATATATAATATGTAAGCATGGTGGTTGCATCAAGAATCTTATGGAAGAGCTATAGAAAATGTTTTATTATCATTACCTATAAATTATTTAAATCAGTTTGCAAGTTGTGAATAGAGAACCACATAGTGTTACTGTAAACCCATGGCAGAGCATTTATTAGTTGGTCTGCAAAGTAAATAAATAGCCACATAGATTAAAACTTAATGAGGTGGACAAAATATCATAATTATGTTTTTTTGTTGTTGTTGTTTATCTACCTAAATGGCAGTCTTCACAAGGGTAGTCAAGCGTCTTTATGCTGGGTAAAACTGGTTGCTTTTGTAAATGATAACAGGTTGCTTCATTGATTGTGCTGCTACCTTCATTACACAAAAAAAAGTGTCCGATATAGATTTGTAAATATTAATTGTAGTCTAACTTAGAAATAGACCATGATTTATAGAAAAAAAAAACATAATGAAGCACTACAAAATAGTTAAAGAGGTAATCAACTAGCACGAGTGAAATTCAAACTTACATATCACAGATGCCACTTGGAGCTGAAGTAACAAAGTTAATCAAAATCCAGACCCCAGAGAAGCCTCAAAAATCTTCCATATCCACCAGAAAGTGATATTCATTCTTAGATGTGGTCTTTCTCTTCTTATTATAAACCCATCTGGATTATTTTTCTCTCTTTTAATGATGTTTCTTTGACACTCATGCATTTTTAGTCTTATCATTTTGGAATCTTATGTTATATATTTAATTCTTGAAAGTTGGAAAAAAAACCACTGTGTAACCCGGCAAATCATAGTTCTCATACTTTCTTTGTATATGATTGCAATTTTATAAGTATTGCATATATAAACACTGCCTATCATACAAAACTGATTTTAAAAAATGCTTTATGGAAAAAAAAAAGAAAAAATTAAGGATAGACATGGTGGCCAAAATATATAATGATAATCAGCAAAAACTGGCTTTCATTTGGACTTGTTATCAAGAAACTCTACCAGTCTGAATCAATTCTGCTCTTCCCAAGCATTAGCTATCTATAATAAAGTGCAAGAATGCTCTTCCAGGAGTTCCCATCAGATAGAGGGTCTGTCATCCCCAGTTGCTTCCCTTGCAACCATGCCCAGATACTCCTTCTATGTTTCTAGCTTTCTTTTACATGTGCTGCTTCACACAGCACAGAGCCTTCTGGCAACTGAATTGCTCTTGGGAGTCAGGACTCTTGGAGCCATATGGTCTCCAAGAATACTTTTTCTCCTGCTCATCTTTCTGGATGCTATACAGTGTGTCGACTTCCTTCTATGACTCCTTTACCTGATGACACAACTCATCCACCGCACCCTTCAGCAGGAGAACTGTCTGTCAGCCCAGACCCCATGAAGAGTCCCCAAACACTTCCTGCAGCCTGAGACCTATAGGCAGAGGGTCTGTCTGGGTCAAAGTCTCTGACGTAGATGACACAGAGACTCCAAAAGATACTGGGAAATGTGCTCTGTAGTGTGTCATGACCATATCTGAGGAAGCTTAGAGTACTAGGGTTGGAAATGAAGGTGGCTTCTTGCTTAAACTGCTGCACAAGTTGCATGGTCTGTTTGCTGTCTCCTAAATGACTAAGCATAACTAATATCTCTGTGTGTCATATCTTACTGCAGCTTTTAAATTTCACTTCTTCAAGTCTATGAAAGAAAATTATGTCAGAAAAGCCTACTTTTTTCCCACATAATTTTACCACATATTTCAAAGGTCTGTGTTAAAGACTGGTTGGAGATCATGTTCTCTCTATGAACTGAGCATAAATGTATGCAAATCATGTTTTTGCATTTCAAATTTATAGGCCGATAGTACATGACTTTACATTTAAGCACAAAACCAGCTAATCTGTGCACTTCCAGTATGTAACTACCACTACCTTCTTGCCTTGCATCCTCCTTGCAATTTTGGCACGTTGGTAGATTGAACTAGAATTTCTTCTGGGAGTTACAAAAATTAAAGATGGTCAGTCGCTGTTTTTAGTGACACCTTAGCAAGCTAACTGTTCAATTTCCCCAAGCTTATGGAAAAGAGATACCACAGAAAAAAATATGTTCATACATTTAACAATGCACATCTGATTATTTGAAAGACAGTTGTTACTGTACAGAGCAGTAGTGTTCATTGTGCAAGCCATAAGCAATGATTTTCTGTTGAAAGACAATGATTTCCAATGAAAGACATTGGAAAATTATGTTAGATTGTCTTTGTCCAGGTAAGAACATTTTATATTTTAAAACTTCCTTTGTTTAATATTTAATGCCTTTCATCTCACTCCTATGTTCCTGTCTAGTTTTGAAAGGAAAGATCTTTGGCGATTTGGAAATTCAAAAAGATTTGGATATTCAAAAGAGATTTTTTTAAAAAAATATGTAGAGCTGAAGTTGTGAATTATTTGAATTTTTGAGTGTGGATATGATGCAAAATCCAACATTTTTCTTTGTCAGAATAGTCTATAATTCTTCCACTTTGCTTTGGGTGGCTCATTACACCACAGTGCACATACGTTTTCTCATAATTAACATCTAAAATTACAGAGTGCTGAAATTAGCATGAGCCTACTTTTAATCTTTGACCTATACAGTAAATTGAGGCTTCAAAAAAGAAAAAAAAAAAGATGGTTAAGAATTAATTTAGGCCCCAGGTTAGTGTGAGAGAAAATACTCAGCCAAATAAACAAATGTACTCATTTATATTTGCATTTTTACTGGTTGCTTACAGATAAATAGTGAAAATAGGCAGAATCTTCCTCATTTCTTTCTTTTCCCAAATATAAGGTTAAAAAAATCCCAGCTAAAACAGAAACATACATATTATTTCCTAAAATGCTGACAGGGATTTTTCTTTTTCTAAAATTGATCTTAAAGGTATCAACATCTTTTCTCTGGAAAAGTACCTCCACTTAGGGCATCCCTTTCTATTCTTCAAGTCTTTATGTCTTCTCAGCTTTGACTAGGTCCTTGACTTGAGGAATCATAAAATATCTTCCTGCAAAGCAGCTCTCTCTTAGAATACCAGGTAGAACGATGACCTCAGTACAAAGCAATACCTAACTCAGTAACAATGCTGTATTTATTATTTGCCTTTTGGGTATGCTTCACTAAATTTCCAGCATAATGTGGACATTTAATACATTCAAAAAATAAAATAAAACTGTACTGCTGTCTTTATCTTTGGTGGACTGTGATTCAAGGAATGACAATATAGCCAGGCAAAGTTCATAGATTTCAGATTAGAAACATTGGTTATTGCAGGAAATACTCTGCAGCATGTAGTCAAACCAACATATTTCAGTAGGCCTAACATATACCAGAAGATGTATTTAAACAGTGCTACATAGTACCTGAGTGATAAGATTCTCTGAACACCACTCTTGTGTCTGTGTAAAATTTCCTGTAGCCTGGAAATCTTTCATTCCTCTTACGCATTTTTTTTTCACCAGAAAGAAAGATATAGCTATAATTATCTGGGTTGATGCATGTTTTGGAGGCTATTCCAATCCTACTGAAATGAGTCAAAAGGCTAACTGAATTCTATGAGCCTTGCTTCAGGTTCTTTGCATCTCTTCTGTATGTTGTATCTTTCAATGCCTTCCTTTTTATGTTATTTTGGACTAGTTTTGAATTCCTGCTTATTACAGTTTCTCATAAAAGTGACATATTCACGTACATTGGTTACCTGACTCATGGCAATTATATGCATAATTTGACATGCAGATCTAGACAGCTAGTAGTCCTATTTTCACCAGTGTGAACAATTAAATATTTAAGAGTATAGAGAGAAATTGGCAAGGATATTATGATACACTAAGGATTGTTTTCCTTGCTCAGGATAATAAGAACCTCATTTCAAAGCAATCTAATAGGAATAGACACAACTCTACTACCAATGAGGAACTTAGCTATGCAGAAATGTGGCCATGTTCATGACAAATGTGCTTGAGTTTCCTGTACTTCATTCCTCAAATCTAGACAGAAATGGAAGCTGTACAGGTCATAAACTGTGAGTCTAACAGTTGAAATGTGCTGGATTTATTTTATGTGAACTGCATAGCGAGAGAGGGAAACATAACCATCTCCATAGAGATTGTGTTTTATACAAGTCTGCTTCATTCTAACAGTATTAGAATTGCTCATTCTTTATGCACACTGTGGCTATTTGGCTAGGACTTAGAGATGCTCAGCAGTGTCATGCAGGACTGTCGCAGCTCTAAGGATGTTGTCTTGCCATTCAGTACTAATAAGAGGTTTTCACAGCCCTTCATTCCTTCAGGAAGTCCATACCTGATTCTGCTAAAGATGTTATACTTGCACAAAAGCCTCAGAAGACAAACTGGAGAGTCCGCTCCTTAAGAATAACATATGAAAGGCAGAAAGCTCTATTTTTGTATTATCTGGCTCTTGTCCTAGTCTCCCTACATGTTTTTCTAAGTCCAGATCTTGCAGTCTCAGAGCTTGAACAGACATTGAATTTCTTTTGTTTTGGTGGGATTTCATCTGAATGCAGTCACCTGCATTTACCTGCATATTGAAATCTGCAAGAAGAACATGCAGTGAAGTTGTAATTATCTCCTCCAGGATTTAAATGATAGTGAACAAAAGCCCTTTATTCCTAAAGGGAAACCTGCAGGGTTTGATATATTTTAACAAGCATAGTTTAATTTTACATATTGAGTTAATTCATTTCAACTTCCCAGTGTTCCTCAGGAGGCAAGTGCTTAGACTATCTATTGTTTCAGCAGAATATAACTCTGAAGAGTACTTAGTTTAGTGGAACTCAGATCTCCTTGATGCCTCTAGGGCTACTGGAATAGAAATATTAAGTAGGAATACAACAATAACATAATAGCTAGATGCATTAAACGTCACAATGCCATCCTTCTAATTTACAAGAGGGCACACAAAATCAAAATTAACCTCCTGGTCTGTAATAGACATCTGTTACCAATACCAATTGTTATGAAACAGAACAACAAGCACAGGAATTGGCTGCAGGCTGTCCAAAGGATCTCTACAATTTCTTCTGGATTATCACACAAGCATAAATTAGTATTCCAAGCTGCTGACACTTCTGGTGCTAAAGCTAGCAAGAGAGGTGTGTTATATGTCAAAGAACACTTCTTACCAATGAACAGCCTGAAAGAATTGGCTGCCAAGGGTGAAGAACAATTATGTTATAGCAGTCTTAGGCTGCATTGTTTTCATCTGTTTCCTAAAGCTTGTTTTGCTCTACTGAAAAAACAAAACAAACAAACAAACAAACAAAAACCTGTAAGGGCATTAAAATTATCAGCTATTGCAGCATAATTAGGGACTCCATGTTATCTAGGAGTCTATGTGTACTCAACTGAACATTCTCTTTCTGAATAACAAATTGCAGTATTGCTTATCATTCCTTGATAGAAGCTACAAAATCACACTTTTCACAAAAAGCAAAATGATCTGAAAGCTATAAAAATTAATTGAAGATTACTGTTCTTAAAGATCTTCAGTCCTAAATTCCCTGCATACATATAACACTCATCTTCAAAATGGGAACACTACCACTGAAGATTCCCTTTAGTCTTGTAGTGGACACAGAAACTGGAGGAATGTGGTCTGCTACATGCCAGATAAGGCAACAATAAAAAAAGCTGTTACTATCATTTTAGAAGACAATAACACTCTGTGGATGTTTGAATTAAGAAATTAAGAAAGTGACTCAAATTCTGAATTTCATAAACATGTCTGAGTAGTCCTGAGACAGATGCCCGAAGCAGAAAGAACCTTCTTTTTTTTTTTTTTTTTTTTTTTTTTTCCCTAAGGATGGATTAAGCTCCTGATTGTGCTTACTGTGAGGAATACCTTATTCTTTCACATTCAGTAATAGAGGCTATATCACCTAATTCAGGACTCTGAAACTCAGACAAAATATGGTCACGCTCTTTCTCTGGCCAAATGAACATTCAATTATTTACATAAAGTGAAACAGTTTTCTCTTTTTATTTCCATCATGCTAGGTAAATGTTCTGCACCCTAAGCATGTACCTAGTTCTGAGTCCTGCTCAGGGTTAGGAGACTTTACCACAATAGTATGGTGAGAACACAACAGAGAGAGCTCAACAAGAGGTACCAAACAAAGAATATTTAGTGGAAAAGCCTGTAGCATTCTTTAAGTTTCAGGATTAAAACCTATTAATTGCAAAGTTTCACAGCCAGAGGAAGAATGACAGATGCATTTATCTACAAATTCTGCATCTAAAGCAGGGTTCTATGGGGTCTAAACAATGGTGTGAAAATATAATACTTTTATCCTTATCGTATCATAAGGATAAGGATACATTATACATTATTAGGGCCATCGTAAAAAAAAAGGAAAAAAAAAAAAAAGCAGAGAACTGTATTTACAGAACAATTTCTGAGAGTAGCTCAGAATAATTACTTTATAGAGCTAATTAGGCTAAAGAGTCTAATTGGGCATGATGAACCTACAGAGCAAGTCAGGAGGTCATTGGTGTCAAAGTATTCACCTGAGAATATGCTTGAAGAATCATATTTCACTTCCCCGTTCATTTCTAGCTGCAAGTCATAGGTCATGAGAGGTAAGGTTTGATTAGCTAATCCACAAGAATCTGGAGGGAATGATGAATCTTTTCAGCAGAGTTCCTCATTGTTTACCCTATAGCTTCAAACTGGTGAAACAGCAGATGTTTTGATTTGAATAGATCTACAAAACCAACAGTGCTTATTGCATTGAGTTTTGACTAAGGACTCATCCTCAGTGGTAATCAATGGGTAACAAACTAGGGAATTCTGTGCTATGAGGAAGCTTTTAGGGCAAAACAAGAAGGAAGCAAGAAGGTGGAATTTTAGCTTTGGAAGCTTGTGTACCTAAATCTGATCCACTTTTGTCTAACTAGATTCGTATTTGAAGTGACAGTTTTTTATACGTGGCAATTGTGAGCTTTAAGCAGAAGTCCTTTATCCAAAAATGTGATGAAGTTCATACTTGAAATATTGTATGGAAAATAAAGTGGTAACCTATTATTGAGTCTTGGTGGTGTCTGTTAATTGTATTAATTGGCAGAAGAGAAACTGCAGAAATAAGAAAATTAGGGCTAAACTTTCTTCTCAGTGGTGGCCAATGACAGAAGAAAGGATAACGGGTACAATTTGAAACACAGGAAGTTCCATTTCCATATGGCGAAGAGCTTCTTTACTGTGAGTGTGAGAGAGCCCTGGAACAGGCTGCTCAGAGAGGTCATGGAGTCTACTTCTCTGGAGACCTTGAAAACTTGCCTGGATACCACCCTGTGCCCTGTGCTCTAGATGTCCCTCCTTGAGCGGGGGGATTGGACTAGATAATCTTTAGAGGTTCCTTCTAAACTCAAATATTCTGTGATTCTGTTTAGTCAGGAACATGCCATGCCATTCAGTAGAGGTCAAGCACAGGATATTTTAATAAACACATGAAAGCACGAGTGATTTTTTTTAATGCAATTTTCTAAAGTTCTGGTCAGTGCAACAGTACGCATTTACAAAATCTTGTAGGTGAAACAGATGTTTGTTAACTTGAGATCACAAGATATAAATAAAGAGGAAAAGAGAAAAGGAGAAGGAGATATGTTGTGAGCAGCAAGCGTCTCCCGTTATTAGTTTTCTTCACAGAGAGAGATGAAGAATAAAAAAGTATTAACACAAACATTTTCTCATGCCCAGTGTGGATCTCTATAGTCCTTTGGTCATGTAGCGCACCACAGACTGAATGTGACCATTCACTTGGAACAGAGCTAGTTTGAAAAGAAGAATCAATATCTAATGCCTTGAAATACCAGAATAATGTATTTCCAATACAAATAATGGTGACATTCTCCATTGCCTCTCTTTTATGACAATTTTTCCTGACAACATTTCCCTGTATTTTAGCTTTATGCTGAAAGCATCTAGGATTTAGCTTCACTTTTATTTTGTCAAATGTGAAGGCAGTAAAGCCTTCTCACTATTGATACTATTGAACTAAAAGTATATATTTACCCTAAAACCAGAAAAACAAAGTACTGTGCATCTGAATACCTTTGAAGAATAAGGCAAGAAAACACTATTTTTTAAAATTTTTGTCAAGCCCAATAATTTCAAGTGTTGTTAATTTTGCAAATTATACTTTATGCTCACTAGTTATCATTTGTAAATTTCTGCTTCAGAAAAGGATCCTCAAGATGCTGTGAGTTGGTTTCATCACACTGAAAAAAATACAGTTGTATCTCAATGTAAAAAATGAAGATATATCTTTTGTTCAACTTTTCTGTATTACATGCCAAGAGTCCATCACTAAAAATAAGGTTGGACATGAAAATTAAACTGCAAACAGCATTATCTACATGCACATAATGGATCTTTTATAAAGAGACAGAATTTCTTTTTCTTTAGACTTAGAGAGATTAAGGTCACACCACAGTATGTTAAAATACACAAACCTTCATAATCCTTGGCAGATTTATTACCTACCACACATTCACAGATCCCTGTGAATCTTTGTAATTCTTAACATGAAGAGCTGGTAGTAAATAACCAAACATAAAGCGCTTGATGGAAAGAGAAAGATACCTTCTCTTACTCCCAGAGAGGTTCTTCACTGGAAAGCTAATCGAAGAATGATTCAGAAGAAAAGCTGGAATAGTGTTCCATTTGTTTTTGCAGATGTCCTAACTTTTGAGCTTTAAATTATGGTACAAATATTTCAATATATATTGCTATACTAGCAAATACTAGTAACTAAACAAGAGGAAATTTTTCAAGAAGTTTCAGATCATTTTTTAAAACCCATCCTACTCATCAAAGCTTTCTATTTATGATGACTACAGAATCAGTTGATTGCATAGGGGAAAGCATTTAAAAACATGGAAGAAAGGCAGAAGAGTAAAATGTTAATAAAATATTAAATTATTACTACTCACAGAATTCCTATATATGTATATTTTTGCTGTATATGTTATTTTCCTGTATATGGTTTTTAATCTTTAACTTATGGAAGGATTCTGTAGGAGGATTGAAAAGAAGGTCTTGCAATAAACTCTTTCCTTGAAAAAGTTTTTGAAGGAGCATATGAAAGAGTTTAGGGAACTCTTCCTAGATCTGTATTGTTTATGGCAATCTTCTCTTCTTTGCCTTCTTTGCTTCGGTGTTTACCAAGGGCAGCCCTTTAGAGCCCCAGGCCCTAGAGGCAAGAGAAGAAGCGGGTGGAGAGGAAGACTTGCCCTGGGTAGAGGAAGATTGGGTCAGAGAGCACCTAAGGAACCTCGATACCCACAAATCCATGGGCCCTGATGGGATGCACCCCAGAGTGCTGCGGGAGCTGGCAGATGCCATAGCTAAGCCGCTCTCCATCATCTTTGAAAGATCCTGGAGAACGGGGGAGGTGCCGGAAGACTGGAAGAAGGCCAATGTCACGCCAGTCTTCAAAAAAGGCAAGAAGGAGGACCCAGGCAACTACAGGCCAGTCAGCCTCACCTCCGTCCCCGGAAAAGTGATGGAACGGCTCATACTGGCTGTTGTCTCCAGGCACATGGAGGACAAGAAGGTGCTCAAGAGTAGTCAGCATGGATTCACCAAGGGGAAATCTTGCCTGACTAACCTGATAGCCTTCTATGATGAAATGACCGGCTGGATAGACGAGGGGAGAGCGGTGGATGTCGTCTATCTCGACTTCACCAAGGCTTTTGACACCGTCCCTCACAACATCCTCCTGGGCAAGCTCCGGAAGTGTGGGATAGATGAGTGCACAGTGAGATGGATTAGGAACTGGCTGGATGGCAGGGCCCAGAGAGTGGTGATCAGCGGTGCAGAGTCTAGTTGGAGGCCTGTGGCTAGCGGGGTCCCCCAGGGGTCAGTCCTTGGTCCAGTCCTGTTCAATTTATTCATCAATGACCTGGATGAAGGCACAGAGTGCTCCCTCAGCAAGTTTGCTGATGATACCAAACTGGGAGGAGTAGCTGATACCCCAGAGGGCTGCGCTGCCATCCAGAGGGACCTGGACAGACTGGACAACTGGGCGGTGAAAAACCTCATGCAATTCAACAAGGCCAAGTGCAAGGTCCTGCACCTGGGGAGGAATAACCCCAGACACCAGTACAGGCTGGGGACCGAGCTTGTGGAGAGCAGCTCTGCGGAGAAAGACCTGGGTGTCATGGTGGACGACAAGTTGACCATGAGGCAGCAGTGTGCCCTCGTGGCCAAGAAGGCCAATGGGATCCTGGGCTGCATTAAGAAGAGCGTCTCCAGCAGGTCGAGGGAGGTGATCCTGCCCCTCTACTCAGCCCTGGTGAGGCCGCATCTGGAGTACTGTGTCCAGTTCTGGGCTCCACAGTACAAGAGGGATGTGGAGCTGCTGGAGAGAGTCCAGCGCAGGGCTACAAGGATGATCAGGGGCCTGGAACATCTGCCCTATGAGGAGAGGCTGAGGGAGCTGGGCCTGTTCAGCCTGGAGAAGAGAAGGCTGAGAGGGGATCTAATCAGTGTATATAAATACCTCAAGGGAGGGAGTGCAGAGGACGGTCATGGTCTCTTTTCAGTGGTGGCCACTGATAGGACTAGAGGAAATGGCCGGAAACTGAAACATCAAAAATTCCATAGGAACTTAAGGAAAAATTTCTTAACAGTGAGGGTGACAGAGCACTGGAACAGGCTGCCCAGAGAGGTTGTGGAGTCTCCTTCTCTGGAGATCTTCAAAACCCGCTTGGATGCAGTCCTGCGCCACGTGCTTTAGGTGTCCCTCCGTATGCAGGGGGGTTGGACTAGATGATCTCTAGAGGTCCCTTCCAACCCTAAGCATTCTATGATTCTATGATTCTATGATTCTCTTTGCTTGCAAGTCTTCAAAACTTTTATGTCTGTAGGACTGCTGTGACAAAGCGGATAAGTGGTCTAAAGACACACTGTTCGTGGACTGACCTCACTGCAACCCTGTAAACCCAGGAGAGAATAATCAAACTATATTTGCTATTTTTATTGTATTTGGCACTGAACAGAACAAACTGCAGCTGGTCTCATTTCAGGAGGGGGGATTCAGGTGGAGATGTAGAGAAGATCGAGGAAGAAACTGAAAGACAGACACTGTTGTTCTCAATAGTCACAATCTGCTACCTCACAGGTCTTTGGAGGACTAGGGAGTACTTGGAGTCATGACTAGAAGCAGCATACAACCACAGTTTAGTCATACATGTATTTTGAATTTCTCTTGTACTCTTTTTATGGTGAAGACTCGCATATAACTAATACCTTGTATCATCTGCAGTACCATGAATGATGACCTCATTTTCAGCTGTCTTGAACATTTCTTATCTCACCAAAACAAGGCAGACCTGGGAATGAAGCTGTCATGCTGTCAGAAATGCTAAGTAGTACAGAACACTGCACACATTTCCTAAAAAAACAAGAGTAGTGTCAGTTGCATCCTCTGTTCTTTATAGAGACTTCAAAGATGATGCTGAAACAAGTTCATAGTCTACATCATTATTTTTTAGGGATTCAAGGGGTCCAAGGCATATCAAAATTGACTGAAATTCCAGGATGCAAATTTTTGCTTTTCTGGAATAGTAAAAGTGATGGGGAAATCTATCTGTGGAGGAAACTAAAGAGACTAGAATGTACTGCATGCGGAAATAAGGGCTTTTAAAAACTGCTTTTAAAAGCCTGTTTCTTGCCTTATCCTCTCTATTTAGTGTAAAATCGCACTCTAAAACAAAATAGCCCTTAACTATCCTTCTTCCCTTTGGAAGAAAAGGGAAACTACAGATATATCAGTCATGCAGAGCGACTGAAACACATCGATGATTTAGTAGTGAATAGGATTGAGCAGAATATGATTATATAGCAGCCTCTTCCATAGGGGATGCTATCTTCTTGTGTGTGTATGATAAAAGAACAGTTAAACATCTTACTACAGATCCACACATCTGAAATTAAATCTTATTCTGCACTCAAATCAACGACTATTCTCAAGTATGATGGCTGTAAATGAGTAGTTGTTTAATGGTCTACAGTCAAAGGCTATGTTAGCACATTGTCTAGACACCTTGCCCGGGGAAAACATACAACTATATCAGTCCATCTAAACACAAGATCATCTAAACTGATGGACCATGTAAACACAGGTGGACAACTGGTCTTGGGCGTAAGACTCAATCATCGGTATGAGGAAGCGTGGCATATAGACTCTTTATTTAGATTATCTAAGACAGATATGCAACTAGATGAGGCAAACCACATTGCTTTTAATCTGCTGAGAATCTGGTCTATTTCTTTTTGTATGTCAGCTCTCTACATTTCAAGGAGTAATTTTCAACAGCCATGTTGCCATCAGAAATAGCAATAAAGAACCCATGCAAATTTTTTCTGTTATTGTTATTACTTCTCTATGATGTCTCTATTTTTTTTTTCAAAATACACTAGTAAGAGAATTCTAAACAATATCCTTTCTGATTTTACAAGCTTCCTAAAGCTACTAGATGTACTTATAAAGGAAATGAGCACAGAATTTTGTTGAATCTGTCTTATCTCTGAGACATTATTTTGGTAAAATAAAACAAAACATTTTATAAAAAGTGGTTCTAGAGCTGTTTGGATTTCCCCCATGGTCCAGATCTGGTAGAAAATCTCTCCAACGATGTCTTGTTATGTGGCTCTTATGAAAGGTGACATGCTACTTCTTTGAGCACTGAAATCAATGAAGATACATTGGTTTACAGCCTATAAGATTCTATCCCTCAGTAGTAGACCAAAAATATTTTAGTTTCCTATAGACAGTAGTCAAGTATAGCCCATGAGGGAAGGAGTTAGACTTACATTAAAGGTATGTTTATGTTCAGATCGCATTAAGAACTCATCAGGCAAACCCTGATGCACCAGAATAAGTCCATATGAATTTTCCTGACTCATCAGCTCTAGGAATGTAGAAAGAGATCATCTTCTTCAGACAGTGAATTACCTGAGCTCATTAATTCAACAGGCAGAAGTAAGTCTTTAAAGACATTTTCACTGTGTCTTTGGTTAAATGCAAGGAAACACGACATAATAAACCTTTTTAGATATACATTCCTGTTGTGTTGCTTTTAGTATCTTTGAGGATAATTAGTCACCTGCATATTCACTCTTCAGACCAGGTCAAAAGGTCTGGTACTTTGATTTTCACCAAAGCAGTTGCCCAATAGTGCAGTTTGGCTGAACTGGACTACTGCAGAGCAAAACAGAAATTTTCTGCTATTATAAGCTAGCAGCAAATGAGCACTCAAACAAGTAAGGGCTTAGTTGGGCTGAATTATCACTCTGTGGTGTCCTGAGTCATAATGTGTGAGGGTCTGAGGTTGTGTAACTCATATACCAGCCCTTGTTCAGGTCTCTGCTTAATGCCAAAGTCTCTTCCTAAGAGTTTAAGGGAATTCAGATAGAGCAAGAAGTCTGTTCAAGCTTTTACTCTGTCTTTTGTTTTTCATTGTGCCCTTTGTTTTACATTCAACTATTTCATCCCCTTCCAGAGTATATGTCTCAGCTCTGTACAATTTCCCAAGCACAGTAAGCCATGGCTCCTGCATGCTAATTATTAGCTATTTCCGCTTACCTTAATAAAAGGAATGGAAGAAAGAAAAAGTCTGGCATCTGAGTTTTCTTCACTTTTATACGCTGCAAGATTTATCACTGTTCAGCTCCAATATAGAAATTCTTCTCACAGCTAGCATCTAATGTTATTTTTTTTCTGACTCCTCTCCCAAACTGTTTTTAAACTGTATAGTCACATTCTATTCCAATGGTGTCAATTTTTTCTTCCTTTGCTTTTTCCACTCCTCACCCTCCACTGGAGTTGCTCACTCTCTGGTCATTATCTGTTGGCAACAATAAAGAAAAAAATAAATAGCCATACTGTTTAATTCTTCATAACTCCTTTTCTCATCTTCCTTTCCATATGACCAAGCCCTTCCATATGTCCTAAAAAGTTTCATTTCACTAATTAAAGATTCCAAGTTGGCTCATAATGTGGAAATCAGAAGCATATTTTTTCTCTCTTTTTCAATTTCTTTCTCCTTGGCATGGTGGGAGTCAGTAGTTTTTACAAAAGCCTGCCACAGACATTGGGCTCTGTGCCTTTGAGAGACTGAAACAATGTTGGGAGTCACTGGGAAGGCTGTGTGTGCCAGGGAAACCCTCTATTTCAAGTGTTCCTGTTCCACAGTTATTTTTTCCCTCTGGGTTCTTTTGATGGTTTCCAGGTCTCTCTTCTGGGATTAAACTATTTTATTTGCTGTTCCTGCTAGGAAGCATCACCAAAATGAAGAAGTGAAAGAGCCTTCCAGTCTTTTTTGTTCTGTTCAACTTGATCTGGTGGGAACCTGAAGCAAGAGAAATACTCTCTCATTTAACAAGTGTGCAGGTAGAGTTTAATCATATCTAGACCATAGTGGGACCGAGAGCAAAATTTTTAATGAAATCCTCTAATGCTGAAAATATTTTTAAATAAACTTGAAAATCGTGAATTCATTATCATATGAGCACTCTTGATCATATACTGAAGATTCTTGTTTTCCAACAAGAATCTTGCTCTTTTTTTTCTCCAAAGAAAAAAAGTCAGTTATTTTGTTTATTAAATTGACATGAATACAAAAAGGCAAATGGAATGAAAAGAAGGAATATATACTAAATTTTAATGTGATGATTTTTAATCCAGTCATTTTATTTTTCACTTGATTTTGTTTTAAGACATATATTTTGCTCTGTGTTATTTTGAGTGCAAATGTCCTGTCTTGTAATTGTTCCCCTCCATGTAAACTGTTACATATATCATCCTATCAGCAACATTAGCTGCCATTAGACCTAGAGAATAATTGTTGCTCAGAAGAAGTGGGAAGTCACCCACATTTTCTACTTCATGACAGAAATGCCAAAAGTTGCTCAAGAAATGTCAATACCAGAAGCCTACAGTAAGAGGCATCCTGAAAGAGACAGTGAACAAGGATGTATCCCACACATTTTAAGATGTGAACAATGATGTGCATCAACCACTAAGAACCTTATGGAACTGTTGCCTTTGTTGCCACCAGGTAGTAGAACTGTCTTGGTTTCATTCAAACTTGGTGCTCAGGATGAACAATTCAAGAGATGTCCTGAGAAAGAGAAATATGGACTGAAGATGGCCGCAGTATTTGAATGATCATGAATAATTCCAGGGAATGTAGTGCTCATTTTTTAGTGCATAGTCCCTAAGCAGTACATTACCAAAGAAAAAAAAAAAAAAAAAAAAAACACTATAGCCATGGCTCATATGGCTCATTTTGTCCTCTGAGTTCCCCTGCCACTGAGACTATTAATGCTGTTATTCTTCTCTGATCTTTTCCCCCAAAACTCACTTCTTGCAAAAGCTGACTCGCATGGAAAAGCAAACATTCCTCTCATTTACAGGTAAGTTACCATTTAACAGCTTTCTCTGTATGACAGGACCCTTCCTTTTTCTGAGATGCTAAGCCAACTTTGTCATTCAAGAGGGATGTGCCTGAAAGGCAGGCGACAGATCACTCGCAGGCACTTCTTCCTTCCTCCACTTCTTGTGGTCCCATGTCCTTCCTTCTTTGACATTTCTGCTATTTTCCTTTCTAAGTGATGTGCTTGCTTGGAGACCTGGGTGCTGCTCCTTTCTTGGCAATGATAGCCCGTCAGGATGCAGCACAATGGAAGCTTTCCAGAGTGATCACATCCTGCTCCATTCACTTCCCTCCTCTCTGAACACTTTCCCAGAACCACACTGTTGTGTGATCAGGCTTGTGCTGTGCTAGAGGTGCTCTAGGCCTTGGGCAACTCTGCTAAATCTCTCCCATTTTAATTTTCCTAGTTTAATTGCTTGATCTTATTTCTTTTTCTTTTTCTTTTTTTCTTTTTCTTTTTCTTTTTCTTTTTCTTTTTCTTTTTCTTTTTCTTTTTCTTTTTCTTTTTCTTTTTCTTTTTCTTTTTCTTTTTCTTTTTCTTTTTCTTTTTCTTTTTTCTTTTTCTTTTTCTTCTTTTTTCCTTCTTCTTCTTCTTCCTCTTCTTCCTCTTCTTCCTCTTCTCCTTTTCCTTCCTTCCTCCCTTCCTCCCTTCCTCCCTTCCTCTCTTCTTTCCTCTCTTCATTCCCTCCTCTCTTCTTTTCTCATTTCTTTTAGTTATTCTTTCTTTTTCTTCTTCTTTCTTCTTCCTTCTTCTCCCCCAGCTTCTCCTGTCTTTCACTGATGTTTTCTTCTCTGATGAAAATAAATCTCTTTTTTTTTTTTTTCCTTTCTTTTCCTGTTCTAAGTTCACAGATAAGATTTAGAATGGTCAATAAACCTAGTCATTGTTACCTTGTTCACCACAACAATTGAATACAGGACTCCTAGGGATGAAAGCATGAGCTTCTACAGATTTCCTCAATAAAAAGTGTTTGTAGAAAATCCTAACTTAAACTGTGAATTATAGGCTGGTCTGGAACAACTATTTCAGTTTCTGACTTGTATTTAGCAGACAGACTTCAGTTAATTAATAAGCAGAGCTCTTAAACTGAAATAAGAGTACTCAGTGGTTATACATAGGTTGAAGTGCAGCTTTCTCAGGCAAGCAAGCCCATGCATAAATACTGGAGCCAGAGTAAAAGAGAATTTTTTATCAGTATGCTATCAATTATGTAATCATCTATTTTTGTTTTCCAAAAAAATGAATAAATCAGAATTTTGGGAATAATGTTCATGGAAATGTTCATACAAAACGGGGAATAAAGCATCAGATCTACATGTTTCACTTTTAGGAGTATGAATCGTTATTTGGTGTCATTTTCCCTTTACCTAATTTACTGCTGATGCAGCCAGCACTCCCACTAAAGCCAGTGAGATTCTGCTTGTCCAAGTAAAACCTCTGAGATAAGACCATGGTCAGAACTGCCAAACATTAAACTTCAAGTCTCATGATAGAGTGATCTAAACACTTCTCCTGCTCAGTCTGGCCTTGCACCCGTCCAGTTCTTCAAAATAAAACAATCCAGAATGTCTTTTCTCTGCATTTTCAGCCACTTGCGACCACTCCTCACAACTGGCCTTGTCTTCCTTCCCTCAGGCCCTTTGGCATGTAACAGAGCTGTAACTATTTCACAGAACTCATTTTCACTGCACCCCCATGGCCGTGAAGTGTATCAACAAACTAGTGAAAAAGCCAAAAGAATCCCCTGTTGCTAACTAGAGCTGAGATGAATTGTGTCATAGTTCAGAGCACTGTTGTTGCTCTGGCATTGAATAACTGCTCTTGGGCTCTGCCAAGGCGGGTGTCAGCTGGTGAATTATAACATTGGCAGACAGGACAGAGATAAGCAAAAAATACAATGACAGCTGCTACACAGAACTATTCTTTCTGGCCTAGTGAATACAAAAATACATTGTGTAAATAAAGACAGGCAGCTTCATTATGCAATTGTCCACTACTACGTCTCCACTAAAGAAGTAGTATTGATTCATGAAACTATACCCAAGCTTATCAGGCTAATGTGTTCTTGCTTTTGGACTCACAGTGTAATATGAAATGTAGTAATGTAAGCTCCTAACAATAGTTCTACAGAAATGCATGGTCAATGGGGAAGAGAAAGACCTGGTAAAAATCTAATCATTTTGTTTCTGTTAAATGCTCCTTACATACGTTTAAGTCTAAAACAAAATGCAGAAACAGATATACTCACCTTGTATGACAGATAAGAAGATGAGTTAGAAAATAATCTGTTCATAAAAAGTAGCACCATATATCTCATCAATGTGGATGAATAAATCATTCTTTTTCTCTTGTTTTGGTGTGTGGAATAAAGAGCTTTACAGTAAAACAGTGTCAAGTGAGAAAACTGTCATAGATAAACTGCAGAAATGAGCTGAAATCATCTTGCCATACTGTATTTATTTCACTGTTGTTTCTACCTTCTTTCACATAATTGTCTTTGTAAATTGTTCAGGGAAACACTTTAGGGTGAGATATAAGAAGGCAGCATTTGAAGAATCTTTTAAATGCCCTCCTTTACCTTCTTTAAACTAGTGGTATAGAGACCCTTAACTGAACAAACCAAGGAGAGAAGTTACTCTGCAAAGATGTTCTCATGGGTGAAAAGGAGATGAAAACTGGAACAGAAAGTTCAGAAGCATATTGTGTGGAATCTTGCAGGGCATTTGTCTTTGAGAGGGCTAGAGAGTAGAAGAATGTCTAAAAGTGGGAGCATAAATAGACTGAAAAGGGTAAGTAGTGTTATTCTCAGTAGGAATTAGTGAACTATCCAAAGCTCATGAAAACAATTCCAGTTCTCAAGGGGCAATTGTGTCTGAACTGGCTCAGCTATACGTTTGTTGGGATCCTGGAACCAATGATGGGAACTGTGAGCAGAATATTGAGAAGGGATACACTGTGAAGAAAGCTAGTCCTGATTTCTGAAGTGACTTTTTTTTTTTTTTTCTTTCAAGTAGGGAGAAGTGTTGGGGAAGGCTTTTTTAAGTCCTTTTCAGAAAAACAGTTAATGGGAGCATTTAACACTGTTATAGCTCCGATCAGGTCAAACACTATATTGTATGAGGCAGATGCACAGTTGTGATTGTATCTTATGATGTAGGCACAGGTACCACTCTTCTTAGCGGGAGAACAGATTGCTTAGCCGCTTTTTACTGCCTGGTGAACCTGCATGCCCTTAGTCAGCTTTAGTACCTTCTCCTAAGGTATTTATAACCATCTACAGCAGGATTTCTTAATTTCTGTAACATGCTTATATTAGTTCTACAGAAAACATTTGGAGTGGAGCTCTAGTCATACCTATAAATTTACCACCATTCACTCTACATGAGCTACTGTTCAATGGCTGCAACCTGTGGAGGCCTGCTTGATTTACCCTTACCCTTCACTTATGTAGGAGGGTTTCCACATCATGGAAAATTATTGTAAATGATGCTCACCTAAACAAGTTAACTGGATTTTGTTTTGCACAGATGCATTGTTAACGAAGCAGGTGGACAATGACGGGCAAAAAATCTTTCTGTATCTTTTTGCAAATTGTGTTTCCTCAGGCAATCTGGTTTATGAACTTTCTCTTATCTGCTCATCTCAAAGGCTATGTGGAGAGTTTGTATCTGTCTGACTTTGTCCAAACCCCTGGTGACCTCTGCAAAAAAAATAGTATAGCTATAAAATGGGCAGTCAATTTAGGAGATGGATTCTCCACTCTGGTAATTAAGAGGATAGACAATAATGCCAGAGAGATGATCTATACCAAAATTAGGTGGGGATTTTAAAACACTTGTAAAAAGCACATAGTCTGCTCCAGCTGGATTTGAATAACTTCTGACTAGGACTGAGTGACTACTATCTCAGAAGCGTAGATAAATGCTGATTGCTAGCAGTGACTCTTCACTGAGTTTCTCTTGGAATGCTTACTTGGTAATTAATTTTAGTGACATTGCAACTATTAGATTAGGGTTTGCCAGCATTTTAAGATGCCTGTAAGAGTTTTAAAAGCTTTAAAACCCATTAATGCTTTTCAATCAGATGTATTTTGGAATAAGTATTCTGATTCCAGGAACACACAGAATATAATTAACATACCTGAAGCACCTAGATGCATTAATGTGCTTATTAAGATTTATAGCTGCAGTACTTCAAGCCTTCTTTTATGTTTATCTTGATAGTTTTGGTGAGCTTGCCTTGATAATTTTTTAGTTTGTGATTGCTCTGAAACATGGTCATCATTTTGCACACGGCATCTCAAAACTCAAAGAGTACAAAGCTATTGGCAATGAGACTAAACCTAATTTTTCAGCTTTTCTGAACAACATTCAGTCTGCTGGGACCCAGACAACAGGAATTTGATATGACTATGCTGTACATATTTACAGTTCAATGCAAACATAAGCACAGTGACAGCATTTAATGAAACAAATGAGCACACACTCAGCAAACATGGCAGACATGGTTTGCACTGCAGAAAGATGGGACTAACCCATGTGTCAGGCTCAGAGGCTTTCCAAGGGCTGAGCTTGTCCAAGGGAGTCCTATGAGGGGAGAAAATTTCCTCCGAGAAGGAAATAAGGATTTAGCTTTGCCTGTGACAGATGTTGTGTCTTTAAGTAACAGCTAGCTATATTTAAAACTAGCAGCATGAAAGTTGGATAACATCTTTCCATGTTATGGAACCCTCAAGGCTATGTAAGAGCTAGTGAGGCAAACCAGGGATTTTTTTTTTTTTTAATCTTGTTTCTCTTATTTGCTCCCATGATCTTATATGCTCATTTACTGCCTCTCAAATAGCATTGAAACTGTATGGGCTAGGCTGTAGGACTATGATCCTACCCTGTTTTGCAACAAGAGCCTTGACCTTGATAAGCGTGATCTCAGTAAATATGTGTACTCTCATTTCTGCTAACCATAACTAAATGAGGCTTTAAATATCATAAAATACTATTTATTTTACTATTACTCTATGTGAATCTGCCTCTCCAATTCAGAGACAATAAATTTTGGCATACTGCAAGCAAATCTATTCACTGGCATTTTCAGCATTTACAGAAGCTGGAAATGTCTAATGAGCTTGTTCCCAAAACTGTAGACCTAGGCATTTGAAGAGTATTCTAAACTCTAAGACTCAAGCCTATGGCTTTTCAACGATTTTTTAAAACTCAGTTCTGTACACTAATAGGAATTACAGTTAGAAAAGTTAGTGCAGCTTAAGTTGTGCCCAACGAACCAGTATTCGCAACATCCACTGCTGTACTCTGCTCAAAATCAAACATAAACAAATAATTCAATTTACAATACTCTCAGTTTAAATTTCAATAATTGTTTAAGACACTTTGAGTCTGCTCTTAATAGAAGTGCTTTCTCTAGGCTAGGAATGAGTCTGCTTGAGAAGTTGTTCTCTTGATTCTCCTGCTGAGTATGTGCATGCCTTAGCCTTATCTGGAACACAACCAGGTCTGGTCAGAATGTTTATTGGGTCAAAGCAACAAACGGATGAAGCTTTGGTTTCCTCAATCCACCTGCACATTCTTCAGGATAGTTATCTTCTGACCTGATCATGAGTGTAAAGCTGCTTATAGCAGTACAACTGCAATGACTGTTCTGACATTCCTTCTCCTTTGCACTAGCATATAAGAAAATGCATGTCTTCAGTCCTGCTCTCCCTCCTTTCCTTCCTTCCTTGCAGGAGGTGTGTCATGAGGCAAGCGGAAGTAGTAAAATAAACCTATTTCTCTTAGAAAGAAACCAATAACAACAAAAACAAAAAAGAATTCTAATTAAAACTTGAGACTCCTAGCAATGTTTGAGACAAGGTCTTGAATTCACACAAATAATACTTATATATCTGTTTTTCCTCTTATAGCAGTTGTGGGCAAGCCTAGTTGTGGTCTTCTATTTTTTTTTGTTTTTTAAATTAACTCTTCAATTTTCCTCTCTATCCTCATCTAACTTTTCTTTTTGATAGAAAAGAAAAGAAAAGAAAAGAAAAGAAAAGAAAAGAAAAGAAAAGAAAAGAAAAGAAAAGAAAAGAAAAGAAAAGAAAAGAAAAGGAAGCAAAAAAAACATGATTATAAGGTAACTTCTTCTTCATTCTTTATTCTACAGACAAACTCTTGCTCATCTACACCTATAATACTAATCAAGAGATATCTATTGTGAGAATACAAAATACAAAACAGGAAATAAGAAACAAAGGCTGACTGTTTCCTGACAGCTTTTTCTGAAAATAAACCCTTATTTTCTACAGCCTGAAAAATTCCAGTAGTCCTTGAGTGAAATCATTAGAACTTGGACTAAAGTGGCTAGAATATTATGAACCGTCTCAAGCTTTCTTTAGGAATTCCCTAAATATTGTGTGATGCACATTGAATGCATTGGAATGAATGCAATTCAAGCTAAAAGAATGAACACAAGGTAACAGCAAACACATAATATGAAAGAAGTACAAATGTGAAAATATCACCCATTTGTTAACCAGATACAGATCTCTAAAAAAGAATATTTCAAAACATCTTCATAATTCCTCCCTCATGGAAAAAGCTATGCTTAAAAATAAAGCTAATATCAAAGATTTTGCAAATGTCTTAGGACATAAGAGCAGGCCCTATATTTATAATATTATAATGTTATTATTGACCTGTGAAACAAAAACAAACATAAGCAATTTTACTTGTGCACTATTTCTTGTGCATTTAAGATGTAAAAGTGATTATAAGCAATTGATATAGCAGTATATTATGCAAGACTTAATATCTCTGTTGTACACAGGAGGCAGGTTGATGCTAGTTGTTACAATAATTAACCGAGAGACAAGGGGAAAAAAAAAAAAGTGACTGGCAAGGCTTTATTTTAAACCTTAAGCACTTTTGAACTTTAGCTTTAAATCATTTCTTGCCTCATGGCAAAGAAAATATTTCCTCCCCACCTCTTGCTGTGATTTTCGCTCCCTCATTCTTCTACTTGATCTGCCCCTTTCCCTAGGCATCATTTCTTACATGCTTCTTTACACCTATTGAGAGAAGCCTTAACACAGAAATATGAAGCAATTGTGATGGGGTATAATCTATTCTCTACTGAGACAACGCCTCAGCACATATAAGCCAAAATTGTTCCTCTGCATATTTACTTTTGTTAGAGAGAATTCTCCCTAGTGTGTTTTGTCTTCTTGCTTATTTAACATATGGCAAGAATATCACTATAGTGACTGTAATTTAGTAACTCCAAAAACACTTCCAACATCCTGAACTCCTTGGCTCATCTAAATACTTCAGTGCAAGAGGCTAAGCTAAGATACACCTGGGATTAATTTGGCCCAATAATTTCTAGTGTTTACTTGGAAAATCTAGATCAAGATGGAATTTCATGAAAAAATGAAGAAAACATCTTGTAAAAATATTTCTAAAATATGTTTTCCATTTTCTGATCATCTCCGAAACTCAGAAAAAGAAAATTTCAACTACAAACAAAAACAAAATAAATCCTTACTCTGATTATTAAACTGATGAGATAACCAACATGACCTTATCTGCATAGTTGTTCATGGTTGGATCCTAAAACAAATACTCCCAGTGACATACAATCCCATTTTCTAAATAGGAAAGAAGACATGAACTCAGACTCTGGATAATATCCTGATTTGAAATAAATGATGGGGGTACAGCTGCAATCTGTTCATCCCAGTGAATTCCTTTGCCCTATTCCTGGGCCTTTGCAGTCATGTCTGTGCATTAGAGACAGGTAGCTGTGTGTTAGCTCTTCTGTAGTGATTCAGGAGGTATAACACTCATCTCTTGCCCTAAAGCTATATTGAAATGCTACATCACTTGCCCTGAACTAATAATTCCTGCTGTATATATAAGAAGGCAGACTTAGACCTTCCTTAAAGCAGACCCACAATGCAGGAACTGCATGCATTTATCTAAGTTTCCCAGATGTCTCGTTTTGACCTGAGCAGCCTGGGAGTTGAATCATCTTTATAGGTTAGATTTTAAGTGAGGCCACTTAAAATATTGGGCAGCTATCTATGGAAACTTTAAGGATATATGTGGAAGGAGCAAAGCTCCCCACAGCTTGGCCTGACAAATATGACTTGTACCAAGGGGAAAAAAGTGCTATAGCCTTATTTTAGAGGCTGAGAGTTTTGGTCATGGCTACATCCCTTTTTATGACTGCTTTCCATCCCAGAAGTTGCCATCGGCACAGCAAACGCCATGTCTGTACAATGCACCCTTACTTCCATATTAACAAAAATATTCCATGTTTTCTAGTTTGTGCCATTTGGCAATGTTTTTTAAAAGTCAGCTGTAGACACAAGTAACAACAGTGGTAATTTATTCCAATCAACAGGGTGTTTGGAGAGGTGAAACTAAGCTGAACCTCTTTCCATTTCCCAAAATTAATATCAATTATTCAGCCAATCCCCCATCTAGTGCATTAGCAATTACAAAATTGGCTCAAAATGTAATGTGATGATCAAGATGGGATTGAGGGGTTTCTCTGATGCTTTTGTATATGTATTTTTTTCAAGTGTTTCAGGCATTCGATATCTCCTGAGGTACCCTGTCCTGAAAAAAAAAAAAAAAAAAAAAAAAAACATTAACTAGCCACTCCTCAAGGTTCCTTGAGTTTTATGTAGGGCCTTGAGTTTCATGGTACCTTCACCAGTGTGGTCTGACATGGATCTGTACCAGGCTAAGGTAAGAAAGGCCTGTGATTGTGCAGATTTAGCCACTGTGGCGTGTTATGTTTCTGTAAGATTTCTTCTCATTCCACAGATTTATCTGTGCCTCTCTCCAGTGTCCAATACATCTGTGGGCTCATTCTTGCCTCTATCTCTTGGCCGGGGGAACACTCTGCTAAGATTGCACAGAGGTCGATTTAATGACTGCTTTTCTATTATTCCATATGACTCTCTGTTTTCTTTAAGAGTGGGACATAGCCATACCTGGTCTTGAAATTCACAGAGAGTGAGTTAATAGACACACATTAAGAGACGTGATTCAGGAGGGTGACCTATCCAATGATCCAGAGAAAGCTTTTTTTTTCTCTTTAAATCTTTTAAGAACCCTTTTATTATGTCATTTGCAGGTGAAGTCACACAGCCTTAGACACCAAAAATCTTCTGAGAGGATTCATGTGTATAGATGAAAGCATGGAAGCAAGAATGAGACTTCTATGAAGTAGGAGGACTTCTGACCACAAACTAACACACAACAGCCCTTGTAATTTCCAGGCTGTAGTTTCAGGGGATTTCAAGCTCATGACCAGCACAGGGCCAAACTGATGGTACAGTTATACGAATTAAAGCACTATGCAGTGCAGGGCACTGAATCTGCTATATTCATACTACTTTCTAGGAGCTTGTTTCCTGCAATAGTGACAGAGATTGGAAATATAAAGCCTGGATTCCCAAGGAAGTTGCCCAAATTACCCTAACAATACAATAGTAAAGCAAACCAAGTGTTTGTACTGAACAATAGAGAATTCTGTGGCTTACAATGACTGTGCAGTGCAAATCACAACTGCATCAACTCTCTAAGTTGGCAGTACTTTTTGGCAACTCAGTCAGTAGTTCTGGAAGCTAAAGTTCAGGGGGAGGTGATAGAGGACTGTCAGTGTCTTGAACACAGAATGTGAGGTAAAGATGGCAAAATGAATTACAGGAAAATTATCCTAAACCTATATTAAAGGAAATCTGTACAGGAAGAGAAAGCAGTTGAGGGACTGGGAAAGTAAGAGAGAGAGGAAAAAAATGCTTCCAGTTTTGGGATTAATAAATGTGGATAACCTTTCTGCTATGTCAGTATTTTCACATAAGAAAATGTGAGGCAGAAAATCTGACTCGATATGAAATGCAGAAGAGTCTGCTGCATACTTGTGGATTGAGACTTGGGAGATCTTCTGGTTGACTCTGGCTAAAGAGTGGCCTCAGGGTCATTCTTTGTACTTCCATTATAAACATTGGTTCAGTTGCTTCACAGAGACCTTTGCAGAAAGCCAAGGAAAAGCACTGACAAGTTTTAGATATGACTTATCTAGAGAAAACTTATCATCTCTGGCCAGAAGAATAGGCCTTTTGTAGCTCAGTGCAAAGGAGGATATTGGGTCAAGGTCTCACCCCAAAACAGAGAAATAGTACCCTCTTCTTCTTTCTTTGCATGTTGAAATACATCATTCGTTTTAAAAAGACAAAAGCATCTTCTCCAACATTTTACTTCCTTTGCTCTACACTCCTAGTGTGAGTACTGGGATTTCTCCTCTTCCATTGCTTTGCCTGAGAGAGCCTGTGAAATGGTCACCACGTTCATGAGTAAGGTGAAAGAAGGAAAGTGTGAGGAACAGGATGTATGAGTCTGCATATTAAAAAGTGTACTCTGGATAGGCCAGAAAATAATGTAAAAACCTAGAGAGCTAACCCCAAAAAACCTGCAGTTTCACCTAGATAAAGTTTTTACTTTAACTGCACAGTCCCAGCCTGCAAGGAAATTATTCAGGTATATATCTGTTCTGTGTAAGATTAATGCCATTTCACCATTTAACAGTAATATATTTACCATTAAATACTGTGTTTATGCTTTATAAATGTTTTCAGTGCCTTGATTCTGTATCCTGGAACACCTCTTTGTTGTCTTTGCAAGCTGTGGTGTTACCGATGAGGCCCATTTTGATCAGACTCACAGCATGGTTTGAAGGTGAAGACTGCTAAATATTATTGTTATTATTGTCATGTGAAGACTGCTGCTATATATTTAACTTTTCACAAGGAGAGAGAGCTCTCAGGTTTTAGCTCTATAAGAATAGGCAGGTGCAAGGTTAGAGGTGTCAGAGTTAAAAGGAGTCAAAGATGATGCATATTAAATGTGTATATTTTGCAGAAAACAGAGAAACTACCTGAGAGGGAAAACATAGTAAACAGAGCCACGAAACTGTCAGTAAAATGTATTTCTGCAGTTAAACAACAGAGTGCCAGAAAGGATACACGAGGACCCGGAAAAAAAGATGGAAGAAATAATTTCATATACCTACATGTGGCATTAAATTATAAAATATTTGACTTGCATACCCAATTTTATACAGTATATTAGATACATGTTATCACAGATAACAAAAGGCAGCAAAGAAGCTGAGAAAAAAGGAAAAACCTAGAGGAAAAGCTGACATAACAGCTTTCCTAAATGTGCAGTGACTAGAGAAAAGGTTATTAATAAGGGCATAGGGGAGAGAATGTTACTTCTTTTCTGGTTTGTGAGTATAGTGTTGTATTGTACTCTCATACTGGCAAAACTATCCATCTGCAACCTTTTGCCATCTGCTGTCATTCTCTATTTCAAACTAATTTTAACTTTAGAACACATGAAGTATAACCCACCAACAATCCATTGAAACTGATAGTAATACTTAATGAAAACAAGCAATTTATTTCAAAACTTAGAATCATTTCTGCATTTCAATCACAAAATAGCTGCAAAGTTCTTTTTTCCCCCGCTGAAAGACTTTAATGTATCTATGAAGTGTTCAGAGAGCTAGTTTTCCAATATATATCCATTTTGTATGTTCTTTCACATCCTGCTCACTCTCCCTCATCATGCCCTTAGAGATTCTTTTGTTGATGGAACTATAGGATCCCCAGTTTTGCATTTAGAAACTTTAAACATGTATATTGTTTGAATATATAGTTTGTCTTTCTGAGTCCCTCTGAATACATAAAAGGTTTTGTGCTCTAATAATTTGCTTTGGCATTTTATGTTCTCTTGCATTCAAAAACATGTCCTTCATGTAGATAAAAATAATAATAATAATAAATACTGGTCTGGTATACGTGGATATCATCTTCCTTCTAGAATCAGTTACTGATCAGAGTCACTGCAGAGGAAAAAGTCTGATCTCCAGCTCAGCCCAAAATGCAGCCAACTATTCCCTCAGCACTTTCAAAATCTGTTAGCTTGCTAAGCTCTTAACTGCTTTAGAAATTCAACTGTAATTTAGTATAACCCATACTTATAAAAGAAGGACTTTGAGAGGCATAAAAATTTTAAATTGACAGCACAAGACCTCTCCTCAATAGTAAATGAATTTTGCTTCTTCACAATCAATGATAGTGAACAAGAATGGTGCAAAACAATGTATCTGCATGTACATCAGCATTTTACAATGCTTCAGCAGAATACCAATATACATCTTTATTCACCTGTGTTATAGGCAGAGTATAAATACAGAAGTTCAAGACATTACTGAACAAATGCCAATCATGGTATTTATTTGGTATCATCTTTTATGTGGAAAGACTTTTATTTTTCCCTTGAGTCAATGCAATACTTTATGAATCTATAGATCACTTTTGTGGTGCTGAATAGCTTTAGTCGTTTTTTTACAAGTCAGGATAGCAACAGCTTATAAATCCCCATTCTTCAGTAGCCACCTCAGTCAACTCATTTGAGACGGCTATTGGCCGTTGAGTTAGTTGGGGAGCGTTTCAAATCTTTACTGCCACTTCTGCTTAAACAAGGACAGTAAGGCTATAGAGGAATTTGCCTTTCTCCAGCTGAATTTAAAGCTGTAGCATTAAATCTGAATGTGAATCCTGTATGTACAATCTCCTCGTGTTTATCTCCATTCCCTTGAGATTACTGGGATTTTAGCTCTGGAAAATCTGCCTGTTTGTTCGCTATGTAGTCTCAGGATACCCATAAAGCTTTTCAGTTTCCCCAGCAAATGAATATACCTTTGAGAAAATCTTGTTCACCTCAGTTTCACCTTTTCATTTGCTGTTACTTGGCCACATTTCATCCCATTTCTCACTTCTTGCATGGTCCCCATGCTACCAGCCCCTATATAGCCTTACCTGTACACTTGCACAGTAACACCACAATGACTGCAAATTCAGGATCCCTGATTGACTATGAGGAGGTTCAGGTGGGAGGTTAGGTCTGGGTTTTATTTGAGATAAATGTTAACTAATTTAGGCACCTGGCTGCACGTACTTGTTTTCAAGGCATGCTAAATTCTTGCCTGCCTTCTTTCCACACTCCATGGAAACACACAGTGTCTGAATCAATCGCTGTTTTTAGATAGTTTATTAAAGACATTTCACTTGAATGATGAAATTTGTTCACCTTAGAGTTGAACTACAATTTTGTTTCCAAAAAATGTGTTAAAAACAACCTGTGAATAAAATGCAAATTCATCTAAGCAAGGAATGAGAAATACTGCTTAAAAGTAAAATCTTACAGTCAAAATCTGATATTAATTAGCTATTGTTATATCAATCATTGTATTCACCAAAGTTAATTCCAAGGGACGTGATAGTTATGAGATCAGAATAAGGGACAAATCTGTTCTTTCCTCATAGACCATGAATTTCATTCTTTCTGTAAATTAATACAAATAGACTTTTAATAAGAATTTTATTGTGCATGCTTTTAAATTAAAATGTATCCGGAGCAGGAGACATTTTACAATAAGATACAGCTAAACTCAAGACCCAGTCTTTGGATATCCAGTTGTCTTCTTATGTCAGCATTTGACTTAATGACACTCTTCATTCAAATGACTTTGTGCACACATTCATCTGTCTGTAAAGACTTTAGCCAATTTAATCTTTGCTGAAAACATAATTCCCACTATGTGATGGCTGCAGTAAAGAAGTCAATTTCTAGCTAGGTAGGATTGATAGGAAAAAGATTAGATTTCCTGTGTGAGATCATGCCCTGTATTTCTTAGGCATAGCCATACAAAAAACGTCATTCCTAAGTAATGCTTACTAGCTAAGCATGTCCTGATCATTTCCAAAGGGAAATGTGGAATTTGGAAGATGAACTTATTTTGATTTCATGGGTTGTAAATATGTCTCCCGACAGATGAATGGGAACTCCTTGCTGAAGCATGGAATGGGATGAAATTAAACATCCAATCAGGGCTGTATTATCATGTTTTGTTTTCCATGGCTTTGATGGATGGACTGATATTTCATACTTTTTGGCCACAGCCAGGAATTGAAACTGTTGTAGATATGTAGGCAGAAACTCCCACTGCACTTAGGAGTCTGTTATTCTCAGCACTGAATTTAAAGACAAATGGAGAAGCAAAGAATTAGAGCACGGGCTGATATGTAATTAATTCTCTTGGGCAAATCAGACAGTAATTTAAAACAGCCTGAAAAGAACTGCAGAAACACTTGGAAAATAAATTGCCTTGTTACAATCTTCATTTCACTGTTGAAACAGAAAAACAAAACAAAACAACAAAAAAAATCAAACAACAACAACAAGTGCATTAGTCTTGTACAGCACACAGCACATTCTCAGTGCTTTCTAGCTCTACGCACTAGCAGATGAAACTCAGCATGGTTAACCATCTATTTTCAAGTTTTCTGTCTGTGTTCTGTTGTTGCTCTTTTTCATATCAACAAATTGCCAAGATTAATATTGGTAGATTAATTTACAAATGAATGCAGTAGATGATTGTTACAGTTGTTCTCTTTCGTTCAGCCCTGACCATTATTGTACCAATTCATCGTTCAATAAGGAGCACTTACAGTTCAAATTAGGATTTTACAGAGCTTCCTCCAAGCTAATTCAATGTTTTGTTCATGTTGGAGTTTGAAAAGGCTATTGATCTTAACGATTTTTCTCTTCTGGATTCCCTTTAGAGTGTTTTCACTTTTCAGGATTATGATATACTTTGAGACCTTGCCCATGCTGTTTTGGAATGGGTAAAGACAGAGACCAGACATCCTCACTATTTAAAACCAGCAAAAATGAAGTCTGAACTTTGTACTAAAAAAAGAAAAGACAACAAAGCAAAACAAAAAGAAATCACTTCTGATTTCATCTTTTCTCTAACACAATGAAGTAATTTGAAGCAGACCTAGTACTCAGATGGAGACAAGTTTCTTTTCAGCTACCTTATCAAGATAACTGTATATGTAATACCTGTTCATCTGAATGAATCTTCATAACTCAAACCAATATCTATGCCAGTAACTTGAAGAAGAAAGATAAAGAAAATGAAAAAGAAAAATAAATCTAAATTACAAAGTCACAGAAGAGCATGAACAGGAGTAATGAACAGTGTCTAAAGGCATTGGAACATTAATGGCACACTGTGCTCAATGATTGCTTGAGATGTCAAGGGGGGTTTCTTGGAGATATGCTACTTACACTTATTTGTAACAGTTGCATAAATATTCAAATATCTCATTAATTTTCAAGATTTCTTTTTCATTTCCCTGAGTCAAATGTGTATTTTCTTAATTCTGAAATATGTAGGAAGCAGGCTGGTATACAATACCACAGATTCTTTTATACAAACAACCTCAAAGCTTTCGTTAAGATGGCATACAGCTGAACACTATGTTTGAATACACTGTAGTAAAACAGCATGGTACTGAACACAGCAGTCATTCTAATGTAATTGATTAAGTCATTCTTCTGAAAGTCATCACTGAGTAAGATCCAAAGCATACAAAAACATGTTTATTTCCGTGTCAAGATTGCTTCTAAATGGGTTCAAAACTAATCTGGTGTAACCAAAACGTGTTCAAATTCTACAGGTTACAAGCTGATACATTGGGATAATTCAAAAAGAAATTTTAGAAGAACAAAGCAAGTGCCCACAATCCAAAAATGAACAAAGATTAAGTAGCATTTGCTGTCTATCATCCTATACGTAATAGATAATACTTTCCTTATGGGGTAGTTTGCGTAGCTTTTAAATTTGACTTAGTCCTCAGAGAGTTGGGCCTAAGGACAATATGAGGTTTATGTCCCCCATGAAGCAAAGTCAACCTGCCTAAACTTCAAGAAAATTGGTCTAGTGACATAAACAGCTACAACTGGCTCTGAGGACCCCTGGAACATAGTAGGGAGATCATGAAAATGACCTTTTATCAACCCTTCTGAGCTCTTGCATCATGTATCCCATGAAGTTTCTATTGGAGTGCTGATGTTATATGTTAAGTGAAGACTTTAGATGCCTAATTGTCTGGGTTATAGGGGAGAACACTTTCTCACTAAGTCTTTTGTAAGATAATAGTTATCCAATAATTTTTCTATTTTTAAATATTCCTCAGATTCTAAGAGGCATTAGGTAAGAACTGATTTTTCCTCTAGCTAGTGATACAATCTGTTCAATAGGTCTTATAGAAGGTTTGGATTGTTTTTCCTTTCTTGCTTTATCAGAAGGCACATTCTGTAGTGGAAAGTTGTCCTTAATTATAGCATATTTTGATTTTTTAGAGTAATTTATTCTTTTTGGATACTTAAATCCCTGTAATTATTTCCATCTAGTACTTTATAGTAGTATGCTTACGTGAATGAGATGCCACAGAAATTCATCATGTGGTATTCATGAGTGTGCTGAGAAGCAGAGAGCCACTTGCATGATACATTCCTAATTTAACAGATACATGTTGCTAAGATATTGGATTGTAATGACACCTAGCTATCTTTTATTCTCTCTCAGTTTATGAAAAAGTATTTTGAAAGACCACTGCATTCACAGAATCACAGAATCAGAGAATGATTAAGGTTGGAAGGGACCTCTAGAGATCATCTAGTCCAACCCCCCTTCTCCAGCAGGGACATCTAGAGCACGTGGCACAGGGTGGCATCCACACAGGTTTGGAAGATCTCCAGAGAAGGAGACTCCACAGCCCCTCTGGGCAGCCTGTTCCAGTGCTCTATCACCCTCACAGGAAAGAAGTTCTTCCTCATTTGGAGGTGAAATTTCCTGTGTTTCATCTTACACCCTTTACCCCTCGTCCTGTCACTGACCACCACAGAGAAGAGCCTGGCCCCATCCTTCCTACCATCACCCCTCAGGTACTTGAACATGTTAATCAAATCTCCTCTCATCCTTCTTTTCTCCAGACTAAACAGGCCCAGCTCGCTTAGTCTTTCCTCGTACGACAAATGCTCCAATCCCTTAATCATCTTCATGGCTTTCCACTGGACCTTTTCTAGATGCTCAGCATTGTAATTCTAATCACACTAGCTTCCAACTCCGGCCTGTGACATCTGCACCACCTTTAATAAAAGAAAGCAAACATGGGAAACTCAAATTAATGACCAGAAAGAGCAGTTCAGCTCAAATCGTTGCACAAAAAAAGGTTTAATGAGACTAATTAGAGAACGTAGTCCCATAAAATTTAGAGGTGACATTAAACAAGGGGGACTGGCTGACATTCTTAGAGTCTCAGAGTCTCCATCTAAAGGGACATTAGTAAACTTGAGTATTAGGCCAACAGAATGCTCATGAGACTCAACAGAAAAGAGCGCAAAATCCTGCTTCTAGGGAGGAATAGACTCGTGTATCAGCATAGTTTGGGAAGTGACTGGCTGAGTGACTCCTTCACTGCCAAGGACCTGGGAGATGCAGTGAACACCAGGTTGTCTATAAGCTGATGTTCAATGAGTACATTCTTATTGCAAGTAGGTAAGCCTCACTGGCTACATTAGAAGAAGCATGGCCACCAGGTCAAAGGCTGCTGTTAACCTCTACTTGGCAATGATGAGGGCATGCCTGCAATCTTGAATCAATTTTTGGTCCCCGACTTCCTTTTATATGTGCAGAAGGGTCTGGCGGAGGGATAATACGGTAATCACAGGCTGGGATCCTGGGGCGTACAAAAAGAGGCTAAGGCAACTGGGATTTAGTCCAGCAAAGAAGTTGTTAATCTATTTTTCCTACAACTATTTGAAATGCACAAAAAGATGATGGGGCCAAACTCCAGATTTTTTTTGTCCCAAACAATCTGACAAGGAGAGTGCTCACAAATTGCAGTTTGCTAACTTCAAGTTTGACACCTCTTTTTTTCCTTCCTAGGAGGATTACTCAGCTCTGTAACATTATCATCCACATTTAGTCATGGAGAATCTACTGTGTTCCTAAATGGTTTCTTTTAATGGTTAGTGATGCTTAGTATTTATAGACCACATGGACTGTTTTTATCATTTACTCTTACGCATTAGTAAATACTTTTAGGAACTGGTTGTCTGCTTCCTTTATTAAAGCTTGAATCACACCTATCAATTTAATTCTAATAAAAAAGCTTTAATAGTTTAGGGTCAGTAGAAGTAAAAGAAATGTTGGTGATTTAACTTAGACAGAAAAGAAATAATTTATACGTATCAACAAATAGTCTCAGCGGTGTATAGTACATATAAAACAACTTTCATTCCTTACCCCGGCCAATACCCAGGCCTTAGTCCATGACCAGTATTTGGTTACGTAGTGACACATTAGGAAATTGCACAAACAAGTAATCAATTTATATCAAAATAATGATAAAAGTATGATGAAGAGAAGGTGGGCAGGGAGAGGTGTTGCTCAAGAAATGCTGAAAATGCTGTCTGGCTAACCACTGCAGAATCATTGCTAATTTCAACATATTTTAGAGTTTCCCCCTTGGGCTATGATTCCTTCTAGAGTTAAGTCTGTTGATAAACTTGCTTTTTATAGTTGCCTTTCACAGGTCCTGGGAAGTAATCCACCAACCCCTGGTCATTGCTTAAAGTAACAGGAATAAGTAAGTGTGCTCGAAGACACATATGAATTTAGATTATAAATACAAAAAGGTATCATAATTTTACTCTGAGTTCATACAGAATCTAGAAAAATATCTTATCAATCCATGATTAGTCTCATTGACAACTGTAACAAAATTTAAATGTGGCAATTCTATGTAAGTATATCATTATTTGTTAATTATGTAGCTAGAGCTGTAGAGTCTCTGTCCTTGGAGATACTTAAAATCTGACTAGACACAGTCCTAGGCAACCTTGGCTCAACAGAGGAGGTCTCCAGAGATCCCTTCAAATCCCAACTATGCCATGGTTCTGTGAACTGTATGTTTATATAGTAACTATAAAGTTAAACTGAAAGATTCCACTTTTCAGCTACTGAATGACAAACCCAGCTGTGTACGTGCATATACACAATCTTTCATTATTATTACTAAATTTAGAACTCATATCTATTAGACTATTTTAGATTTTCTGATTATTTTGGTGCTTGTAGCATAACATATAGAAATGTTAGCCAGGAAATTTCTCTCCAGTTTGTAAATATGTTTTGAGACCCTTTAATGGAAAGTGCTTTAGCATTGGAAAGTAAACTACTTTTAGACTTAAAATGGATTATTGAAAAATAATGAAAGAGAGACACAAGAACAGACAATGGCAAAGAACTTGCCAACATATTGTGAAAAGTATGACAGCTAAACACTACTGAGGCAGAGAGGAACTTCAATGTCTTTCTGCCTACAAAAAAACAAATTCAAGTAGAGCAAAAGGATCTTTTTCTGAGTCAGAGCTTTTGAGCCACTGTTCAACTATATAATGTAAGAGCAACTCATTTTATACAGCAAGCCTTGAAATAAGAGCAAATGTAAGAAAACTATTAACTCTTGTCAGCATCAATTATGTTAAAAATACTAACATTTTCTCTTGCTAACTCTGGGGTTGTAATCCATACTAAAATATATGTTAGCTTAAGCTGAAAGGGGAATTATTAGACTTCATATAAATAGTCTATAAAATCAGCATTACTTTGTTACTAGGAGATTATGCAGTCTGACTGACGGAAAAGACCCAGTTGAACTAATCATTGTGTTTCATTGACTCTTTAGTTAACAGTCAGCGATGGACAGTCATCTGAACTGCATTTGAAATGCAGCAGAATGGAACCCACCTTGCTTAAAAAAAAAAAAAAAAGGCTAAAATGTGAATGTTACAGAGAAGAACACAGAGAACAGTTAAGGTATTCAGCACCAACTGATAAACTAATAAGAAAATGTCTGAAAAACTAAGCCACCTGAAAATACATTTTCTTATCCCTCATTTAAAGGTGCCTCAGTCCCTCATGCTCCAATTTTTCTTTTTCTGAGTTAGGTAATAAGCTACAGTAGTTCTCTGACATCTTCATCAGTAAGGTCACTGAACACCTTTGTGTTGCACTTCCATTCTGACAAACTCTTCTAGCCCAATCATCCATCTGTCATATGTTTTTTCATAAAGTTCAACCAGTTCCAAAGTGCCCAACCTGGACACAAAGAAATAAGATAAAAATGTCATTGAGACTGTAGAGGAGAGTAGAGACTTGGACTGAGGATACATTGTGGTACATTCAACCTGTCTTACAGCACCAACAGATCTTTTTTTATTATTTATTTATTTTTTTAATATCACTGAGCGTGTCAGGTTTCTGTTGTAAAGTGTCAGCTCCTGCCATTCTTTCTGAACTGGAGCCTCCTTAACCAGAAATCCTGATTTCACTTGTGGAGCCTCACACGGCTCAACACTGTTTTAGCCTTCTGACTCATATCTCTCCTTGGGCCTGTGATCTAGCTCAAACTGGATTAAGAATTAAGTAACCCAGTAAACTTTTGCTATTCCTCTGTGTAATAATCCTAATCATATGCACCCCAGCCATCCAACCTAGTTATGTACAGGTTGGGGAACACAGAGAAAACAGGACCAAAAAGCCTAACCTGGTGTGGGTCCCAGGATCAAGGGTGTCACATTCCTGCTTTTCCTCACAGGAGATCCTTTGTGTTCTTGAACTGTTCAATTACTTTTGCAAAGCAGTATGCTGTGTAGATGGATTCCTCTGTGCACAGCCTGAAACTATGCTTTAATGATTCTGTAGTCTGTGCACCTGGCACTGTGTGTGTGTAACCTATTTTATTCTATCTTCAAAAGAAGTAAGATTGTCCTGAACACTTCAGCAACCTCACTTTCCTCCCCAAAACAAATAAGCGAAAGTTTAACAGTCTAACTTTACAATTCCCTGCTTCAGATGATAGTAACAAATATTTCTGATCTGTTGGGCTTTTTAAAAAGGTTGCACACGTACTTTGGTGATTTAAACTTCAAATGACCTTGGAAAATGTTCATCTATGGCAAGCAGGCTGTTAGCAAGACAGTGTTGTTGACATGAAACTAATGCCTCTCCAGGAATGCAAATTGCAGAAGTTTGCATGGAAGTGGAAGAAACAATTCAGTTTTACAATTGTTTTCAATTGCTTCACACACCTGCTGCTGGATCTAGTAAAGCAAATTAAGAAACACAGTAAGATACAGCGGGAGAGATCTTAGGTCAAACTGTGAAAACAAATGATGTTTGTTTGTTTTGCACCAAAAAAAAGACCATTTGCTATGCTGAAGAATGTCTATAAGCACCCTTACGGGTATTAGATGTGTTTCAGAAGAAATTAATCTTTCTGCATGATGTTATACAAAGATATGTGTGCCCTTATTGTTGGTATTTAATGACTTTGTATTTGTACTATTGTATTTAATGACTTTGAATCAGTTTTCTGGTTTTCTTTTTTGTTAAGAACATATTTTAGATACAAATGGTACGGCTTCCTCACATTTGTCCATACTCTTTCTAAAAATAACAGAATGGTTGGTAAAAATACTTCAGGAAAAAAAAAACTGTTCAGACTTGAATCATACAATTAAGCAAAGGTGATAATTCACCTTGTATTTCCTTTCTTTTCAAATTATCTGTCATAATCAGATATGAATACATATGAAGCCTCAGACCTCTTGTCAAACATTCTCTATCTACTATATTCATAAGAATTGTTTTCCATATCTGAGAAGTTATGCATGAATTAAGTAAATGAAAGATACTAATAGCAATGGAGGGAAAGGTATTGAGTCTTAAAGAACAACCATGGAGCAACATATGCTTGTGTATAAGCTCCTTCAGGTCTTAACCCATAGCAAATGCTGATCCTGTCTCCTCTTTTTTTCATCTCCCCAGGGTTTAAGTGAACTTTATTAAGGACATTGTAAAATTCATAAAGCTTTGAAGATAAAATGAGATGTTCCCCTTGAATAAGAAATGGATTTTGTAAGTCTGGGCAAGATCTAAAGATGTGTGACTATGTCGTTCAGCATATAGCTAGCAAAATTATGGGAAAAAAAAAAAGGACGTTCTTTGAATTAGGACATTTTAGGACATGATATATGATGATGCCTATTAATAAGAGAATACCAAGGATTTTTATTATTTTCATGTCTTGCTCATAGACTTCTCTATACCCTAGAGCTGCTGAAACACAAATGAGACATCTTTTGATGGTTTGAACACTGAACCTTTTGCCATTCTGAGAGAAATCTGAATAAAGTTACTCATGGTTGCAACGAGACTTGGTGGCTAAAAGTTAAATTCAGTGCAATTCATTTCAGATCAGAAATGGAGATGTAGGAATTTTCTTGAGGGAAAGGGGTTCTTTCTTATTTCTGCGAATATTCATTCGCATTCTCTATGAAAGTGATTCAGATGGATTCTGATTCCAGGGGCCATCTTTTTGGAAGACTACAAAATTTGAAACATCATAAAGCAGCAATTGCTTTTTAAAGTATTTATACATCATGAATTTAAAGTATAGGAGACTAGTTAGGAGAACATATTTTGCCTTCCTGTCATGTACTGCAACTGAAAATTTTATGGCAGAATATGTTTAGCATATATTGATTTTATTAAAATTGTAGGGTTTCATAAAGTTTAAAACATATCTTTTTAATAAGGTTGGAATTTAATTTCTTTTTTTGTTGTTGTTAACATAACACAATATATGGTTTCATGTATTGTTGTAAAATACAATATTATAACACATGAAGCAAAGTGAAACATTAATTTTATCAATTTTTTAAAGCCAGAATACTTCCCAAGTGTTTCTCTGAGGTTGCATTTTGACATTTTGGGGGCAAATTTTGAACAGAAAATCAGTTTTGAACTTTCAGATTTTCCCATGATTCAGAAACTCTGTTTTCCTTCTACTTCTATATATACATATAAATTTGTTCTTTAGAATTGTGCTCTGAGTACGGAATGATGTAGGAAAATTTCATATGGAAATGTCTGGGAAAATCATGATTTATTCCTCAAGCTGAAAAAAAAAATCCTCTATTAATATGTTATGTGCTGTGAATCATTTTCTCACTGTTAGCAACAAAACGATTTTTGGTGATGAGATGGACAGGAAATTTTCTGAAGTCCTTCTTGCTTTTATTGCACAAAGAAAAATGAAGCATATGCCCACTGGGTGTTTCACATAAAATATCCGCACAAATAATCCTGGAAGTTATAAGATCATTAATTTTGAATTATTTCTTTTGACAGTGTATAAAGAAACAAAAAACTCACCTTATCTCTAATGTAAGGAATGTTAGAGTCCTTCCTAAAGCTGAGTTTGTTTCATTTGATAAGATTTTGAGGAGGATATAGACAAACAGAAAATAAAAGAGCTGTAAGCTGTATGGCCTGAATGGCTGTAAACCACAAGACTGTTGAAATTGATTAAATAAGTGTGATCAAATTTTTACAAAGATAGTTATATTTGCAGGGAGTAACAAATCTCTTCTTGTAACACGTGCATAATTTCCCATCCATTCCCATCATAATCATCCTATCTCCCAATGTTCAGATAAGCAAAACCAAAATATCACAAATGTAGCAGTTCTGTTTCTCCAGTGAATCTGTAGGGTCTCCTTAAAGGAGGCCTCTAGGGCCTTTGATTAACAACACCTATGGATTTGCTTACTTTTTCTGTTGTAGATAGGCAAATATTTCATTTAGGTACTTTAATACAAACCTATAAATAAAAAATCAGAGGCACAAAAAATAGATTTTATGTTTTCAGGTAATATGGAAGGAATAACATACAGGTACATTTTGATACACTGATTCATTTTGCTTTTTGGGGAAGCTTTAGAAAGTTCACTTACAATTCTCTGTATAAGGCAATGGCACTGCTGAGTTACCAGAAGATGCCTCGTTTATAGTTTTAAAGCATATCATTTAACAGGTGATTTATTTCTCTATTTGTTCACATCATTTGATTCAATTGATCTCCAGCTTTTGGACAAGATAAAGGAATTGGATTTCTTTTTGGAATTTTGACTTGGATATGCTTACACTGTATTTCTAGCAGCTGGTAGTTAAGTGCATACTGTATTATTCCCAAGTCTTTAGTTGATTTCATTTTTTTCATCCAGTTTTTAAGCTCAGAAAAGGCAGCACTAGTAACTTCTGACTCTGCATATTATTAAAATGTTGTCTATGTACCTTGTTTAAGTGTGACTGAGTTTGGATTTTTCTCCCCTCTTTAAAATGATGCAGTCATGAAAAGAAACTCCTTAATTAATATATGAGAAAGCTTCATGTCATATTTAAAGGGTATAAAAGAAAAAAAGTCACAATAATATAGTAGCTGATTATGTGACTCATAATCTAGCTGATTATGTTTACTCTGATCAGTAAATATCAATAGCTTTCTGCTTCCCCAATCAGAACATTTTCCGTTCACAGGCTTTTGTAGTTATAGACACTAATTGATACTACCAATTCATATCTGCCAATTAATAATAAATTCAAAGAATGACAACTGATGTCAAATGATATCACTTTTATTCCTACTCAAGTTGTTCGTAGCTATTACTCTGTCAAGGAATCATCACTTTTTTCCTTAACATTTAAAAGTTAAATAACAATCAAACTTGCCTTTTTTATTTTTCCTTAGACTGTAAGCATTTCAGGCAAAGGGTCCTTTTCTTCGCAACATATTGTACAGCATCTGACAAAACTCTGACAGAGTTTTCAAATAAAAATAACACTACTGTTGATCCATGAGTAGATAAATTTGGGTTTCTTTCTTTAAGGGAAATATGTTTTGGGGTTTTTTGTTGTTGTTGTTGTTTGCTTGTTTTTTTCTTTTCATGACTACAGAGATGGACATGAGAATGGGAGCAGAAAGAAAAAGGAATAAAGACAGCAATGTACCCAAGAGGTCAATATTGGGTCCAATCGTGTTCATCAATGACCTGGATGAAGGGGGAGAGTGCACCCATAGAAAGTTTACTGATGATATAAAACCAGGATAATGAAGGGAGTGGAATATCTTTCATGAGGAAACGTTGAGAGAGCTGGGACTGTTCGGCCTGGAGAAGAGAAGGAAGAGGTGGATTCTTACCAATGTGTGCAAATATCTGAAGTGAAGATGTCAAGAGGATAAGGCCAGGCACATTTCAGTGGTGCCCTGTGACAGAATGAGAGGCAAAAGGCACATATTGACACACAGGAGGTTCCGTCTGAATACAGGGGAAAAACTTCACCAATCAACTTGCTCTAGGCTGCTTTGCTTGATCGGGAGTTGTACTAGATGATCTCCAGTGGTCCTTTCAAACCTCATCCGTTCTGCATTTCTGTGAAAGGGAGTCTTTGTTACATACTCACTTTCAGAAAATGGCAGTCCTTCAAGCATGTTTGAGTACAGAACTTTCATTTTCACTAGAATCCACTGACTTTTCCAATGACCACCAAAGTTAATATCTTTTAGATTCTGTCTTTCTTACTGTGTGCTAACATCACACATCATTAGCAATATTCCTTTAAAAAAGTTTAAAAGTTTATGAATTAAGGCTTGTATCTCAAGACTTGGTAACCTCAGGACTTGAAAACCTGGAGGAAGTCATTTGCTCCCGAAGGAATATATAATAACAGAAATGGAATTTATTATTATCTGTGTGCAGTCTGCTGGTATTTGTGTTAGATCTAGCTAATGGCTGCACATTCGGCAGAGCAGAATTTGTAGAAGGAGAATCAATTGTCTCAAAACAGGATGCAAACAAGAATCAAAGATGTAAGGGTAAGAAGAAAATTTTTTTCTTCCCTCACCTCCTGAAAATGTACAAATGCCAGAGACTGCAGCACCCACAAGTGGTTGGAGTGAGGGTTCAATACACCTTTGGCACAGAGGGAATTTGTCTTCAAAATGCTTCAGTCATAAGACTATGAGGAAGAAGGGAGCCATTGCCAAGGAGGTTAAGAATGCCTTGAGTTTGCCTCTTGGACCAGGCTTGAAAAGCAAACTACGCAAAATGAAAACTCATGGTTTGTGGTTCTGTAAACTCACTAGAGAGAGAATGAGAGCTGGACAGAAACTTTGCAAACAAACAGAATTGATTCATGAAGTGCTAATTCAAAGGAGCCTGAACTGTTAGACTTAATATTTAAGTTTCAACAAGCTTTTGCTGTCTCAGGCAAGCTTATTAGCAAAATCTTCTGACCACCAGGCAAGTCAGGTACAGTTCTGGGAACTTTTAAATGTTTGGATTCCCAACCTTAAGACAGCATGGTAAGGAGTCCCTGGAGCCCCATTATTTGTTTTTGATTCATAGTGAAGGGTGAGAGACAGTTCCTCTCAGTAGCTATCCAGACTGAAATTAAAGTTTAGAAATGTCAGGAAGAATTGTTTGTGGCTTAGCGCAGTTTAAAACTAAATTAAAACAAACAAACAAGCAAACAAACAATAAAACAGATCAAAAAGTATTTCCTAGGAAAACTTGTTTTTAAGCTAACATTTAGATAAAAATATGCTTCTTTCTTTCCTCATGATATAGTTCTACATTGCTGTTATGCCTGTATTTATATATCTATATACACACACCTTTAGATTATTAGTTCCTTTTGAAGCAACTAGGGTCTAAAACAAAAAGGAGGAAAAAAAAGGAAGAAAAACAGAAAAGGGTCAGTCCCACATGACCAATCATCTTTCTGGAGAACAAAAGGGATTTCCACATTGATAGAATCCCTTAATGTCCTAACAGATATTTCATGTAGGCATGAACTCCATTCTTAGATGCTCTATGATCACAGGAGTAGATGACCATCAGTCAGCCTGTTGACCAGCACATCTGTAATTCTCCTTATATGCCAGTATTAGTCTTTCAATCTGGGACCCTCCCTGGGCACCGCTAACTGTCTCTCTCACTGCAGTCTGTTGAGATATACTGTCTCAAAAGTAAATCAAGCCCAGAGCCTGGGCCTCCATCCCTGTTAGGCAGCTAATCCTGTTTTTCAGTATGGATATGATTTACTTTTTGCTGTTAAATCTGGTGCACTGCCACCATAGGAGGATGTGTGAAACATTTCTACGAATCCCCTATGGAAATGTATTACCACTTCATTATAGCATTTCCTCACACACATTTTATTTTCTTTGACCATCAGGAGGAGAATTGCCTTACATCCTTCTCAAGATTTACAAACTCAATTTGATCTGGAAGTATTTCATTCTAACACAAAATTAATTTTCTATTTGATTGTCATTTGGTTTCTGGAAGTAATACATGATCCCTGTTCTCATTCTGTGCTAAAAACTGATGAATAAAATTAATAAAAAGTAGCATAAGGGTGTTCATTGCAGATTTTTGTGACTCTTGATGAAAAATGTCTCACTCATCAGAGAATTTGGAAAGTTGAGCAAAATATGAATGCATTTAACAGAGCCAAACTTGAACACTTTTCAAGATAATGTGGTCAGGATAAAGCAATGCCCAAGGATAAAAATAATTGAAAATAGTTAAAAAGGCAAAATCTAATATCCCATTTTTTCCATAGGAAAGTGATTTTGATCTTACTTTTCAAAGAAAGACAACTGATTGTTGCCACTGTAAAATACTTCTCAGAAGTATGGACAGTTTTTGAAGAAATTCTACTTCTGAGGGACACAATTCATTACATACTCTCTTTTATGATAGTTTCCACATTTAGAGAAAATAAATCATAAAGTCAATCATAAAGTCTGAGGGCCAGTAATTTCCTGTAAAGTCATTCACAATTGTCTAGACTACTTAGATAACCAGTTTAAGTAGGTCTTTTGCCCAGACATTTCTAAATACATACAAAATTTACTATCCTTAGACTAGGCTAGGAATTGATCCTAACACTAGAGCCAGCTGGCAAAACTCAACTCCCACTGACCCAGAAACACTGAAAATACGACATGATTTCAATTTAGTGCATTGCCCCAGATTTATGAGAGCTAAAATGCTAATGAAAAAAAAAAAGAAAAAAAATGCTGACTGTATTTATGTAAAATTTGAGAAGCACAAGAAAATTAAAAGCCTAACAGATGTCAGATCATCGGCCAGCATCATCAGTGGGTTTTTTTTAATAGTTTGTTCAGTTTTTGTATTAGTGGTCAATTGATTTAGTGGTCTACAGTGCAAAAAGGGTGATAATGTTCAGCCCATACGCTAAACTGTCTATCTGCTATACAGATGGGATAATCTCTTCTACCAAATTTCTAAATTTTGTCCGTATCTGAAATAAAGGTCTTTAGAATGCAAACTATCAGGCAGCCTTAAGATCAGTGGCAGTAGCCTGCAAACCATAATATGTTTAGATGAGCAGAGTTTGTTAATTCCCAGTAGGCCTCACAGCAGAGATTATTTGGGGGAGTCATTAAGTTATGCTATCTTTCCAAGGTGAAGCTGAAGGTTAATTAATTCTGCAAAAAGGCTTCATGATTATATCTACAGAATATGAATAATTTTCCTACTAGCTTGTTTTTCCTGATTTGCACCAAGTGAACAGAATGACTTTTTGTATAAAAAAAGAAAGATTATTTTTCTAGTATTATAATAGCATCCTTTAAAATATTCTCTTAGAGGATTGGACTCACATAATACAGGGAGCTTTGGGGTGTTGGATTAGATTCTTTGGTATTGTGTGCGTCTGTCAATGCAAAGTCTCGGTATAAAATATGTTTGATTTGCATCTTTTAAACTTATTTCTATAGATAACTTATGTGATGACTAGTAGTCACAGACCAGTGAACAGGATTTCTGGTGAACTATTAGATTTGTCAGTCCCCAATGCATTGTATGCAGTTTGAATAAACCCAGGACCTTTTACCTCTATTTTCCCCGAAAGAAAATAAATTTATTTTTTTGTCAGTATGTGTTATTTTCTTTATTGAGGAACAAGGATTTACCCTTTTGTCACAGCACTATCAGTTTTCTGCAGAAAACAAGTAAAAAAAATAAAAAGAGCATTATAAAGCAAATATTTTTCCAGTATAAAAACATCATTATACCTCTATGAAAACATAAATCTAAGCCTACTAAAAATTGTTAAAAACAGTTCATGACTATTTTCAAATCGCAATGAGGACAAAACTGGTTGCACCAGAGAGTAAAGTGCACTGAGTTGGCTAGGTGTTTATGTTTGTTTCTCATTGCAAAGCTAACATGCAGGTTACAAATCCAAAAGCAGTGGATACTACGAACATAATTTCAGCAACTTTAAAAAGTCACAAAGTATCCTAAACATCTCATCTAATGATTGTGATTCCGTTTCAAGGAAGCTTTTCTATGTGGGAAGGATGCTTTAAACACATTTTTAAACCTCGCCGAACAGATACAGCCCTGTAGCCCCAGGTAGCCCCAGACCTTTTCCTCAGGGTGGGCTTCTAGCAGGTATGCTCTGACTCTTAAATTCCATCGAAATTTGTACTCTGGTGGTTCAGCACATTTTGAACCACTGCAATGGCTTCTGCAGTATACATCATCACCCAGAACCTGATTACCTCTAAATCATGAGATTTTATGATATTGTGCATTGCTCTGGAACCTCCTTGCCTGACATCTTAAATAAAAGAGAAAGAGAAAAGTAAATCTCTTGAGGTGCAGTGCTAATTTTTATACGACAAGATAAGACTAGCTAGTAGATACTTAATATCCACAGAGTCAAAGGGAAAGGTAATAATATGGCTTTATGTCTAACAGAGCATACAGGGAGGAGTGGAGTTTTAGAAGTATGAATTTTCAAATAGTTACAAGTTTGCAAATCACCAATATGGAACATCACTCTCTAAAATCAGAGAGAGAGATGAAGAATGCAGTAATGATTCCTATTTTCTGGGTAAATGGACATTTTCCCCCTTTTATACTGGGCTCCTCAGGCTTAGATAATTCCTCCAGATAGATTGATATCAAATGACAAGTAATTTGTCATTTGTAATGCATGAACATCAATAGCATTCATACAGTTTTTTTGTGGTGGAATTCAGCTTAAATTCAAGGTCTGTGGTTTTTACTTTTTAAAGAAAATTACATTCTCAGAGCAACTTGACTCAAATGTTTAACAATTTATTTAAATTGGCTTTTCATCAGACAGTTTTCCAGGATAATGAGGTAAGGCCATCAGTGTTTGCTTCAGTTACAGTTTCTTGAGTACTTTAGGAGTATGTCTTCACCAGGAGACATATTTTGTAATTTTCAGTGATGGATGTGTCAAATGCTTATAGAGACAACTCTTTAAAAACAAAAGAAAGTGATGGTGCACAGTAGCTCCATTAAGATATGCTCACATCCCCAGATGGTCTCTGGGAAAGACTTAACTATGCTTAGTTAACAGCTGTAGCTTAACTACAGCATTTTTAGAAATAATGACTATGTATTAATTTTTCAAGTACCTTGGCAGACTGAGATTAGCTATTTTGTAGTATAGGTAATTTGTATATAATTTGATAGACAGCATCTTTTGGAATTGAGAGAATAAAATGTTCTGCAATATAGGACTCAGTCTCTCAGAAATACATAGTAGAAAATTATCCAGTTATAGGCTGAAACAGAATGGTCGCTTTTTGTTTCAGTAAGACTAAAGAAACACTGAAGGCCTGTGCCCCTGTCTTCATTTTATCCACTAGTAGCATCCAGAAGAACCCACTGACATAAGTCTAAATATTTCCTGTCATCTCCCTGGCCTTCCATACTAACATTAAGGCTCTAGACAATTACACACACACTTAATGTTATGTGCATGAGACCCGTGCATACTCTATGGACATGTTCAGTTTCTTGTCTGCTTGGAGAAAAACTAGGATTTTTTTTAAATAGATTTCATTTTAATCACCTAATCTTCCTGCTGTCAGAACAAGCTTTAATCCTTGATTATGCTTTTCCCCATCACAATCTCTATTCTTGATATTTCTTTAGTCCACAGCCTCTTTGAACATAAGCTTGGGTTCCCCATGATACAGTGAACTCTTGCGTGTGTCAACAGGCAGTTGGTGCTCACAGTTTGAAGTGTCATCTTGTAAAATTCACAAGCAGATTCACAAGCAGTAGAAAAGGTTGGCCTCCTTTCCTTCTTCATAGACAAAATCCACAGTGGCTGAAAAGCAATTTTCTCATGTAAGTGCTTTTGTGGTTGATCACAGGAGAAAGAGGAAACACATGATTTGGCTTTCGCGTGGTATCTCAAGAAAAAGGTAGTTGTTCCTTTTGTTGTCCAGGCTTTGAGCATCACAGATTGCTCTTAAATGTGCTATAAAATGATGATACAATTGCACATAATAGTAATACAATCAAGTCTAACTGTTTCTCGAGGGCACCTCCATTCTGAAGCTCCCTGTTGTTCGAAGCCCTGTCTGATCCACTTTGGGGCTTTTTTTTTTTTTTTTTCTGGAAATATTGACTGAGATTTTGCTACAGATGAAAAGTGCTGTGTAGGCAAATCAGCTGCTGGACCTTCCTTTGTAGTTGAAAACAGATTGAAAGAGGAAAGGAACATTTCTTCCTGTGGACCCGCTCTGCCCTCCTGGCAGGAAGCTCTTTGCAGCTGCACTGCTGGCCACCTGTGACAGCAGTGCTCAATAGCTGGATATCCTGTTGTACAGCCCTGCTGTGGAGCCGTCCGTGAGGATATTTGGAAAGTAAATTGTGACTTTCCAGGGTTTTAAGTATGCCAAGATTAGGTATGAAAAAAAATAAAAGATGATGGAGCTGCCTGGAGGTCAAAATCTTTTTGATTGCTTAATCTTTTGGCACGTTGCAAGGCTTGATTTGCAAAGCATGTAATCACACTTGGATGCATGTGTGTGCGCACATGTGTGTGTATGCATGTGCGTAAGTGCTAGAGACAAATTTGATTGCACCTCTGCAATATGTGAAGTGAATAAATATCAAAACAAGCCACAGATTTCCAGTGTTTAGGTGAAAAATCCAAACTTGTTCGAACAGGAGTGTCTATGAAAGGACCTCAGTTCTGGCCCTTCTCCACATACTTGTGAATGGAAAATAAGTCAGAAAACGTGATTTCCTCTCCTAAAGACATGGGACAGAGGGAGAAGTGGGATTTTAAAACAAGGTCTGGAAAAGCTTTCTAAGTATGAATTACATTTTTACATGCTGGTAAGAGATTTTTTTTTCTTTTAAAGATGTTAGACAGGTAAAGGAGTTCTTAGGTCCTACATTTCTCTTTGGCCTGGAAGACAGAGGAAGGAACAGATTTACTTCATGATATTACACATTCTGTTAAATGTTCTGTAGTGATTTTCTTTGAAGCACTGAGGCTTGCCTTACCACTAACGGAGAGGCTGCCTTGTTTTGTGGCTCATGTAATCTAACAACTCCTCTACTTTTATGGTAAATTAAATAAACCGTAGAGATCTTGTGAAATCAAAGACTGAATGGATAGGCTGATTGCCTCTTATCCTTAGAGTTAATTGCATCTGACAACTAAACAAGTATGGACTAGTAATACAATTCCGTACCAAGGAAATCTTCATATTTTACAGAGGAAGTTAAATTCCTTGACACTGAATTTTGGTGAATCTTCGTTGTTAACTCATTTAGGTCTTTTTGAAAGTCCAGGCAGAACAAAATTTGTTTAAACTGGTTTTCTAAAGATCAAACCTAAGTGTGAAACTAGGAGAGAAACCTACTTGCATGATCACTTCTTTTGCTGACATTTAGAGGCTTTTGCTTTACAATTGTAGAGAAAGAGGTTTCCTAAATGCATTTATTTATATGCCAATTAAATTGTAACAAATATATAAACATGCTTGTGCACATGTAAAGTAATAACTATGAGCTTGTTGGGTACCACCAAAGTTGATGAACTGTTATCAGGAATTTAACATAAATTTAAGAAAAAAAATGCATTCTTTTCCAGAAGTAATAGCTGAAATAACGGGGCCACAGCTCACAATATATTAATATACTGAGCTACGGTATTAAGGTTGTGATCAGTGGTGCAGAGTCTAGTTGGAGGCCTGTAGTTAGCGGCATCCTGTAGAGGCCAGTCCTTGGTCCAGTCAGTTTATTCACCAATGATCTGGATGAAGGGATAGAGCAAGCTTGCAGATGATACAAAACTGGGGGGAGTGGCTGATACCCCAGAGGGCTGCACTGCCATCCAGAGGGACCTGGACAGACTGGACAACTGGGCAGAGAGAAACCTCATGTAGTTCAACAAGGGCAAGGGCAAGATCTTGCACCTGGGGCAGAAAAACCCATGCATCAGAATAGGCTGGGGACTGACATTCTGCAGAGAAGCTCTGCAAAGAAGAACCTGGGTGTCATGGTGGACAAGCTGACCATGAAGCAGCAGTGTGCCCTCGTGGCCAAGAAGGTCAATGGGATCCCAGGGTACATTAAGGAAAGTGTCCCCAGCAGTTTGAGGGAGGAGTTTGAGGGGATCCTCTCCCTCTCTTCAGCCCGGTGAGGTCACACCTGAAGTACCGTGTCCAGTTCTGTGCTCTCCAGTACAAGATGGATGTGAAACTACTGGTGAGAGTCCAATGCAGGACTACAAGGATGATCAGGGGCCTGAAACATCTGCCCTGTGAAGAGAGGCTGAGGGAGCTGGGCCTGTTCAGCCTGGAGAAGAGAAGGCTGAGAGGGGATCTAATCAGTGTCTATAAATACCTTAAGGGAAGGAGTGAGGAGGATGGTGCCAGCCTCTTTTCAATGGTAGCCAGCAATAGGACAAGATGAAATGGCCACAAAGTGAAGCACCAAAAGTTCCACAGGAACTGAAGGAAAATTTTTTTAACAGTGAGGGTGACAGAGCACTGAAACAGGCTGCCCAGAGAGGTTGTGGAATCTCCTTCTCTGGAGATCTTCAAAACCTGCTTAGATGCAATCCTTTGTTACATGCTCTAGATGACCCTGCATGTGAAGGGGATCAGACTAGATGATCTCTAGAGATCCCTTCCAACCTTAGGGATTCTATGATACCAGAGCTTTCTTTTAAAACTGCCAAGACCATTATAGGTGTTAGGTCATGAATTAGTGTATCTGAGTGCAAGAAAAGTGATAAAAAGCACTATTTATTCAAACATGATCAAAGAAAAGCCACCTGTAGTAGAAAGACAGTGATTATGACCACTACAAAAAGGATAGGTTTAGAGACCTTCTGAAATAGGCTCTGAACAGTCAGCGCAGAAACTAGATCTTTTTGCTGGAGCCCACCTTTTTGAAGAAAACCATACTGGGTATTTTCCTTGTAAGCATCAAAGGGCGTCAAGGGCATCAGTCAAGGGCATCAAAGAAAGCACTCACTTCACTGCAATTTGTGTCCCTTATGGAAATAATTGGTAAGATTCTCCAAACAGACAAGTGATTGTATCAGAAAGAAGGAACAATAATGTGTCTTAATAATTTGTAACCTGGTTTGAACCTAACTGCTAATTTAGGAAATTTAGCATTCAATAGTCAATCCTTTGCCTTGTATGCCTTTCAGAAATCCCGAAGCAGACCAAAGTGGAAATCCTCTGAACTAACCAGGCTTTTACCAGGGTAACATTTGGCCATAGAAATGACAGCTAAAACAAAAAAGGCTAGCAAATATCACTAGCATGATTTCACTAAAAAGCTCAGATGAATATTCATGGAAAATGTTGTGTAGTATTCCCACAATCCCACTTGGCCTATTTTGCTTACTGCAGTAGAGTAGAACTACATTTTGTATTATATTAAGGAACAACTGTTCTCTCCTATAATTTTATAAATATTAATTTGTCTAACATATATTAAGAAATACTATTCATCAAATAAATCTGATGTATAGATTTTTCCAGATGAGCAAATACTAGACTGGGATTTCTCAGCATTAACTGTCTCCCCTGTTAATTTCATTGAGAATGCCTTTGTTTTGTTTTCAGGAATTCATCTTTCTCCTGATGGGTATGTAAAAGGTCATGTGTTTCCACAGTGTCTCTGCCAAACACAGGCAAAAGAAAAGGTCTTTTGATATGCTCTCTTCCAGGCGCATTGGTGCTGCAGAAGACTGCTTATTATTTTGTTGCTCTTTTTCTCTTTTTTTTTAAATTTCCTATTAAAGCTAAAATAAAAATTTGGATCTTAGATCTGTTGCTTTCTTTGTCCTATTTTTCAGAAAATCTTTTGTTTTCTTTTTTAAAGAACATGCTAAGCTTTCCCCATAATATACCTGTAAATTCAGTCTTATTGTTGATAAGAATAATTGCTACCCCTATATTTGATTACAGCACACATAAGAATACAGGTAATTGGTGCACAGCAATGGTAAACTATTCAGGGGCAAACCTGGGTAAGAAATAGAGATATTATTACTGTGCACATACGGGTAATCAGAAATCTGTTCAGAATGTTCCTGTGGGGAATGTGAAACCTTTTATTTATTAATTTGCTACTATGAATATTTTCAACTAATTGTGTGTTAAAATTATTTGTATCCTATTACCTGGATTTAAGATTTGTATCTAATGTTTCCATATTACGTTGAAATATCTCAGTGCACTAGAATTTCCTTTGAGAAGTAGCTCTTACTATCACTTTTTCCCCAATGGGTTACAGCATTGGGTCATTCACCACTTTTTTTCTCCTGCATATTACAGTTGATAAGGTCCAGGAATAATGTGATTTCAATTTGGAACAGCCTTTGCTGTAAAAAGCTTTTATTCATTGTCAAATGTTCTGTAGATAATTTTGCAGGTCGTGAAAAAAATACCTCTTTTTTATCATTAGTCAAAATGCTGCAGATGTAGCACACACAAAAAGCATAAAATGCATCTCATAAATATCAAGGTTTTGAAAATCACTGAGACACAAGAGATAGATTTTCCTCTTCTGTAATGAAAAGTTCCAGGCTTGGTAGAGAAATTGCTAGATGGCATTCCTGCTAAGCAAAAGGGCAGGCAGATATCACTCAGTCCATTATGGCGCTCTCAGTTCTGTACCATTAATTTCAGTTAGGAAATAAAGGTAGTCTTGGAGAATTATTCAAGGAGCAGACTGACATTAGCCTGCGAAAAAGAAACACCGAGTCTATGGTGCTAGCTGTGGAGTGGTGGCGAATTCAAAATATTCACGAAGAATGAAACTTGTTAATTAAATCAGCATTTGAGGAAGGTCTGGTAATGGGTAAGCTTTTTTTTTTTTTTTTTTTTTTTTTTTTTTTTAGGAGAGCCCATAAAAAAGGTTCAACATACAGCTGCTGTTACCCCTTTCTGGTGAACTCTTCACGTCATATTAATTTCTTGAGGCTTTTTCTCGTAATCAGAGTATGTCACCCAGGGAGGATTTTTCAAGGAGGCCCTGGAATCAAAGTAGTCATTTCTTTCATTACAATCTGTCAGGCTAAAGTTAGAAATCATTAGGCTCATAGCAAAAAGGATGAGATATCAGCTATCTTGTCATGGACATCAGTTAAAAGACATACTTTACAGCAACATTGGGCTTTTCTAATCCTCACTGAGACTAGAGTTGCTTTCCCCTTTAGGTGATGTGTATGGTATTTGCGTCCAACAAAACACTAAAGCAGTGTATGTTTTTTTATAGCACCCAGAATCTCTGTGCAAGGATTGCCCTATTAATTTAGTGCATTAGCCTATCATTGAATCTTTTCCAGAATCAGCCTTAGGTCTCTTAGGTTATTTAGGACAGGTAGAAAATATATTCAGAATATAAAATATATGCAAAAATATCAGTGTTAATTATAATGTCATTCTAGGCCTTTTCTAGTACTTGCTTCATTATTAAGGGGGAAAAAATAAGTACAGCTTTATCATTGCAATTGGAAGAAGGGAGGGTTCCAAAATCAAGACAGGTGATTCGTGGAAGTTGTGAAGGTTTCAGAAACATTTTAATTCCTCATTCTGATGAAAATGATCCATGATCTTATTTACATAGGAAAAACACACTTGCAGCAAGGGCAAGAAGAGTCAAGGAAACATAGGTAGTCATTCAGCTGGTCCTGCTATGACTGAAGCAATTGTCTAAATCACCAGAATGCCGGTTGTTTCTCTCATTTCTCTACTGAAATTCTTTTCCTAATTCTCTATTCTATAAGAATAATTTATTATTAATTTACCAATTTACCACAACTCTGTTACCTAGATTTCAGGAAGATGCAGATAAAATTTGTCTGAAGTAATATGATTCCAGAAGGAATTCTGCTTTCCAAATATCTGCATTTTCTAATTAAAAGAAGTCTCTTTGGAAAATCCCTACCAATACTACTTATACACAGCACAGAATTGTCATCTAGCTCTTCAACAGGAGAATACAATGTGTTACTATAGACAATTTAAATCAATCTGGCTTCAAAATACCTATCCTACTCCTACCTGTATTATAGAACATCTCAAGGGAATAAAGAAACAATTTCAACATTACACGAATCAGTCCCATTCTAGAAGACATAAATTAAATAATGCTAGTAAAGCTCATGAGAATATTTTAGCTAATCAAATAAGAGTAATGTAATGATAACATTGGGCAGGAGGAGGTCTTTCATGGATCTTCAAACTGGCTGACATTAGTACACAGTAAAACCAGCTCCAATGATGCTTTAGTCAAGGCAGATTAGAGAATGTTAGACCCAACAGTAAGACTTGTACATCTCAGATATAAAATCTGTTTTCACCTCTTACCCACCCACCCATTCCAAACACCATCAGGTAGTAACTCTGTCAGGAATGGCCTGGAAATGGCACCCTCTCTGAGATGAGAAACGTGCATACTGTTCTGCATATCACCAAGGGTCTGGATAGATAGGGAAAAAAAATAAAAATGAACAGTTTTACTTTCCTGTTCTCCCTTGTAAATAAGTTTGATCAAATATACATTAATTGCAAGCCTAAAAGTCTCTTTGATTTTAGATTTGAACATGGTTTAACTTCAAAGTGTAAAGCTCTAACCTTTCAACAGCATTTATAGTTTTTCATGATTTTTACAAACCCAATAATCATCATAAAACACCACAAAAAAGCAAGCAGTTTGCCTGAACCTTCATATCAAAATGTAAGTGTACTTGTCATGGGATTGCACATCTGCTAAAGTACACTAGAAGCGAAGCTCTATCTTCTTTAATAACTTAGTCTTATATATGCAGTTATGAGACTTTCACCCAATATAAAATCAATAATTTATATAAAAAATCTGGCATATGTGTCTCCTAACTACCAAATAATAGATGAAAACTGACAGATAAAAGCCCATTTTCAGCAACATCTCAAAGAAGGATACTGTGTACATGCAGGATATCAGTTAAATAAGTTCTCCTGAGTATGTCCCATGTGACATTTAGCTGGAAGAAAAACTCATCTGAGAAAAAAAAAATAGTTTTTGGTTTTGAGCAGCAATAAATTAACTTTGTTGGACTCCACATTACAGAACAAGAAGGTCAGGAGGATTTAGAAGATAGTCATACTTTTTTTCCTTCCAGACTCACTTAGGTGCCCATTGGAAACTCACAGGGAATGTTAAAAATGACACTGAAGCCAGAAATGTAAGATTCATAGGCTTCTTGGCAAAGCAGGAAAGCAAACAGAAGCCTAGAAGCCTAATTCCTGTAGAACTGTAGCCTAGAAGCCTAGTCCAGTAAAGGACTGTCTTCTGGGATTATATTTTGGTCCCTGTTCTCACAGATTTTCCACTAAATGATGTTTAGATAAATGCTTAGAGCATTTGGATCAGTGACTAAGTGCCTGGCTCCCCACTTTCAAATATTTGTCCTGAACGAGTGTCTGCAGTCTCATGCTTCCTCTCCTTGGCTCTCATCACTTCATTACTGGCTGCATGGTGGCCAGGCTTCACCAGGAAGGGTAAAGACCTTGTCATCAACTGGGTTGTGGCACACTTTCCCAGAAAAGATGAATAGAAACCTCTTCAGGCTGTGCATTGAGCTGAGCCTGCTTCTTGTGCTAGTACTCTAACTTTCAGGTCACTATGAAAAATGTGCGCATTTCTCTTCCAGCTGTGTTTTCCGATGAGGTGGATGATGACTGCTGTATGTGATGCTGAGCTCTACTGGCAGTGTGTATTTGAGCACCGCTGCCCTCGTGGGGTGCCTCAGAGATGCAGATGGTGATGCGTGCAGACAGAGCAAAGGAGACCCAGAAATGTTTGCACCTCACAGGGATCCCTAAACAAGCTGTGCTCGCCTTGTCCCCTCCGGTCCTTGAGGTGTTGCTTCTGCGAGCTATTTCTCCTGGATCCTGCTGACTGTGGCCCTTGGATTTTTAATGATTGTGTTCAAATCTAGGCATCTGAACTGAAACTGGGGCTGTAAAGTTGACAGTCTGCCTGATATATTCTTAAGAGGCCTCAATAGACAGATAATGTTTTAAATTGTGTTGGAATTTGAAAACAAATTACTGTTTAAAATGAGATTTGCCTAGATTCCTCGGGAAAACATAAGTTCGAAAGCAGGAGTTATCACATGAACTGAAGGATGATGCAGAACATTTCAGAAACTCTGTATTAATTTGTACTCTTCTGTGGAATTTCCTTTAACAATTCCAGTCCAAAAAGAAAAGCTCTCAAGCACTTAAAATGCCCAAGTCTATGAGACTTTTCCCTGCTTTTTCTTTTCCCTGAATTTGGCAGTCTGCTTAGACAGCTTTGGCAACACCTGTTGAAACAGTTCGTGATTTTTTTTTTGATAAGTTAATTTTTAGTGGACACAGAAACAATTAGTAATTTTTTTTTTCCCTTAGGGCTAATGCTATGTCGGTTCTCAGTGGAAAGAGTTCCCTACATCTTCCCAGCTCCAACCATCTGACCTATCCGTCCTACATGGGCAAAAGAAAACACATCTTTGTTCCAATGCACATATCTGTTAGCTCAGATAGTAGGGTTTGCTTTATGATTTATGCAAGCACTTTCTTAGAAAATTAGTGAGTTTGCTTTGTTTTTCTGTTCAGGCTGTATATCCCTTGCATATCTCTCTGTTCTAGTGATTTTTGTTTTCCCAGGATTAATACAAATTTCTGGGAATATCATTACACAGATCCATCTAACCAAATGCTTCTATGTCTCTTCAGCCTACGAAAGATTTTATTAGTACACAGTGGCTCTAATATCTATTTCCCTTCTTGCTGAGAGTTTGCAACTTGCACTAAAGGAGGGTGTTATCCAGTATTTGGTATTTGCCAACATGTTTTCATGTCTATTTTGTGACCATCTACTTCAGAAAATATCAATATCTCAGCCTAAACTGTACTCAAAGGACGTAGGCAGGCTATTCACCTGAAGCAGACATTATTTTTTCAAAACAGCTTTTTTCGCTACTGAAAGTGCATGATATACAAAATTGCTAGAAAATCAAGGCTTGGTGTGCATGATTCCCCTGCAGCTTTTAATGGAAGAGAAACTTAAAAAATTAAAATATTTCACCTTTCTGCTGTTTATACTTCTTGGTGAGCCAACACCAGCTAGGAATAAGAGTTCTACAGTTCCACGATTTATAGCTTTTAAAAGCAGTTAACAGCATTAAGCCTTACAGACCTCTCCTGTTTGCAGCTAGATCTCTGATAACAAGGTTCATAGTCAATGTGAGTGACAATAGAATAACAGAATCTGGTGTGGAAGTACATACTCATGTTCACTTGTCCTTGGTCCAGGCTTTTAGCTTCTACTCATTGTACAGCTGAGGGCATTTCATGTTGGTCTATATTGAATAATTTTATTGTTCCAATAGATGAACCCAGGCAAACTTAAAATCAAGTCACAAAACTCGCCTTTGTCTTTAGAAATAAACAAATTCAGCTCCTGCTTAGAAGAGCTATTGAACATCCCTTTGGAAACCAGACAACTTATTTGGATTTTGAAATGCAACTTTAGGAAATCCTTTTCTTTTTTATTGTAATGTTTGATTTATTTTTATTTTTATTTTTTTTCGGAGTAGTTCATCTGTTTTGTGTCTTTGAGTAATTAGCTCATCTATTCATGGCCCTTTTATAAACATGTGAGTTTGGAAATGAAAAGAATGCTATTCACTAAAAGAATACACATCAACATAAGCACCTTCTCCTATATCAGCCATATCTCTATTAACCATACGGAATTAAGTCAATTTAAGTTCATTTAAATGATCTACATTTAGAATTTACAAGAAACTACATTGAGACAATAATCATATGAGTACTGGTGCCTGCTGAGACCATAACTGTTTCAAGCCTCTCAAACACAGAGGGCACCACAGGGAAACACATTTTTATTTGCCTTTACTTCTAAGAGGATGAACAGGTGAACTGTGTTACCCTAGGGGTAGAGTACTAACAGTATTTCCCAATGGTTTAGTCCCCTTTGTAGACTTTAATACAAAGAGCTGACAATGAATTCAAGACCAGTGCAAACTACACAAGTTATTGTATCTTATATATTAGCACTGTTTTAAAAATGCACCTTGTAAGGCACTTTGTTTTCCTAACCTTTAGAAAGAAAAGGCCTTTTTTTTTTTGGCCTTTTATTCAATTTTCAATATACTTAATTAGTGCTATTTCAAAGCTGCTAAGCTATGTTCTATTAGGTGCAGTTTGGCATTTCAGAAAAAAAAAACTCAGAAATTTCCCATTCCCTGGGCTTCGAAATTGATGATGTTCCTTGCCCAGAATCACCTTACAGATCAGAAACCACACCAAATACAGAAATATAATCTGATTCCTGGTCTGATATGCTGAATTCCACAGATGTGTTTTCAGAAACAGATGGTAAAATCAAACTTGAATTTTCAGATAACCATTTGTAATAAACCTCCCGTATACTTTAACAATGCAATGAGCTTTTGGGAAAAATTGTTATTGGCAAACTTTTATCACATTGATCTTCACTGTGAACTCAATTTGACTTGGACTCAGTTCACTCAGACAATTACAAACAGGCTGTTAAAATTATTTTGCAATGCCAACCTTTTTTTTTTTTTTCCATGTGAGTGTTTTAGCAATGTCTGTTTAAATGAGAACAAAACAAAACAATACTAAATTGTTATGCTTTAGATTAAATGCACAGGGACTAAGATCTTGTGCTCTTTTAATTGTATTGCAAGATATGTTGAAACAGAATTCATCTACCAAATACCTTATGCATATTTAACTACAAATTACAAATTTAACTACTCTTGATGGTTATTTTTCCTCTACACTGAAGTTTTCAGTATACCTGCAGTATACTGAAGTCTTTTTGCCAAATAATTCTGATGCAATTATATGCAAAATTTTCACATCTTCTGAAACATTCTTTTCTTGAAGAGATAACAAATGCTTTTTAATGGAAAACTAGGGTGGAAATAGAAAATCTCCACACTACAGAGAAAATATTTTTCCTAAATTTCATACAGAAAATGTTTTCCAACAAGCTGGAGCTTCCATGTCAATTTTCTAATAGTATTTCTTCTTCTTCTATATTCATATGCCAGAAACAGCTTTAAGTAAATAAATAAATAAATAAGCAAACAAAAACTTTAGTGTCTTAACTGCCCTAAAATATGAGAAATACAGAAAAAAAAAACTACTTTTGTCAGTCACTCACCTCCAAAAAGATTAAAACATTGCTCTGCCTTTAAAAATTGGCTGTAAAAATGGTATATTCTAACTTAAGAGCTCTAGCCTTTGCATGTAATAAAACTGCATTTAGACTCATATCTGGTTAGGATTATTAGTTGACAGAAGCAAATTTACTATCTCCTTGAAATCTTTTAGCACAGTAGAAGGAGCATAACAGAGCTGTAGTCTTTTCTGTCTTGCATGGCAACAACTGGATTGTTTACAAAATTTTGAGAAATTACATGCTGAGGAAGTCCACTTAAGACAACTGCATTTACTACTTCAATGTTGGAGAAATTACCTGCTTTTTATTTTTTTCTTAGCTGTAAGTGGATGATTAAACAATAGAAACCTAAGTTCAGGTTGACTGACAAAAGAGAGCACGGAAGGCAAGGGAAGGCAAGGGAAGGGAAGGGAAGGCACAAGGGAAGGGAAAGCAAAGCAAGGGAAGGCACAAGGGAAGGTGCAAGAGAAGGCAAGGGAAAGGAAAGGAAGGGAAAGGAAAGGAAGGGAAGGCAAGGGAAGGGAAGGTGAGATAAAAGAACAGACTCCAGGCAAGTCACCTAGCCCCAGTTTCCTCAAGATGCTAAACTCTCCCCTGTGGTAGCTCATTTCTCTCTCTCTCTGCAGCCAGAATGCCCCCTTTTTTCCAGTTTGCCAATGAATAAACTCTGCACAGCTGAGCCAGCCATGCTCCAGTGCACGTCTCTGCAGTGAGGATCTGGCAGCTGTGGTCTTTTCCAAAGAAGGCTGGCCACTTGGCTAGGAACTTTAGAAGAGGTTACACAGACTACATCACAGAGAAAAATGCCAGCCACATGTGATGGCTGGGAAAATAGGTCTGGAAAGAGAATTAAGAGTACACAACCTAACAATTATTTCTTTAATACACTGTGGATTGGTAATGTTTCTGAACAAAGTAGAAAAGAATAGCCTAGAGTGCCTGTGGAGGGGAATGAGGAAGAGACAATGCCCTTATTGTCTTTTAACAAAAACGATTCTGAAGGGTACCTTAGCAAAACCCAGGGTTTGAATTCTTTTCCTCTCTAGTTCAAGCCTGCTGTGCAGCGTGTTCCTCTAGTCTTCCCCAGTCCTTAATTGCAAGTACACCCAAAGACTTTTGTGTCAAGCGAATTTTGCTACTGAAAGAAGAAAAAAAAAAAAAAAAAAACTTTGAATGTTTGAAAAGCTGATTGACAAGTAATTTTTCCCCCTGAACTTTTAAATGCTTTCAACAGTGCTTCCTCATAGCCTTAGAAAATGTATCTGACCCTTTTACAAATCACTGTACACACTGAAGAATGAAACTTTATACAAAGTTAAAATGAAGCATTTTGCCCAGGTTTTGACAGCTGTTGTTCTGAAACAATGTTTTGGCTCTGATCAAAAATATGACTTTATTTCCTTTTGGTTTTTTACCAGAAACCATATGACTGTGTTAGGTAGATGAGGAGGAGGTGTGGAAGAAAGAGAGCAAGGAATTCTCTCAGTGCTTTTCCTAGTCAAGATCAGACAGTGCCAAAAGAAATGACAAAGGAATCCCATTTTTTCCAAGGCATTGGGTGTATGGCAAGTGGTCTTTGAGATGCTATTTGAAGAGAGATTAAAATCACACACTGCACATTTATTAACAAAGATGACGTCCTGAATTGCAAGATTTGGAGATTAGATTACACCTTGATTTTCAGCTCTTCTCTCTAAAAAAAATCAAAATGTATTCATGCCCAAGGTATGTTTTATGTTGCTTTGAGAGACAGAAGTAGATCTGTTCGTAAGTTCATGAGAGCCCTAGGTGAAGGTAAGGTGTGAGGCAATATTTACATACATATTACCTGCTCAAGTAGCTAATTTACCTTATTAAGGTCTCATCTTGGCATTTGACCACAGGCAATTACTGTGGTTATTTTTGCTAACACTTTTTCTAGTTAGAGATCATATCAGGGAGCTTAAGGTATGTTCTGAGCACATCTGCATCTGGCAGTCATTGCCAATGCAACCTGAGTTTGTAGGAGTCCAGAAATGCAGCACCAGATGTATCTGAAAAGTGACTTGAGATGAGGGAGCCTCTAAAAGCCTGCCAGATTTTACTGGAAGACCACTTGCTGCTAGCTGGAGCAGGTGGTAACTTAGAAGTATGGCCATTGTTTCTGTGGTGGTTGGAATGGATTATTTAAATACTGGTGTTGACTGAGATTTTGAGAGGCACAAGAAAATCAAGTCTAGTGCCTATTAAGACTTTACCGGAAGTAAATGACACAGAATTGAATTTCATTTTTAAAAGTGCTTTTACATATCAAGCAAAATGCTTTCAGCTGAAGCTTTCATCTGAGTCCTGCTCTTTTTGAGGTTGAATACCACTACGTTTTGTCAAGTTTGTCACAAGCTGCACTAGCAACCAGACTAAACAGTGGAGTTCTCTCCATTTCCAGACTCTAATCCAGTACCACTAATTCTGGTAGTTTACACTGTTATTTGCCTAAAAATATCTACCTTGAAGTTCCCTACTTCTGCAATGAACAGTTAAATTCTGAATATAGAATCTGGGATGTGTGTAAATACACATGACATGCATTCTTAGCAAATGTAATGGAAACTTGATTTTAGGAGGTGTTATCTTTTGCAAGTTATAATAAATATAAAGAATTGAAAACTGTAGAAAGAGAGGATATGTGACAGCTGCCAAAGAAACATTCACCCACATCAAATATATGAACTATCTTTGCTAGGGTCACCATGATAAGCTGAGTAAGTGCTGACACTGGACTTGACTAAATAGATATGCATTGTATTCCAAAAGAAGAATACTGATTTTATAAATTTTGCTAGAGTAAAATAACAATCTGTTTTAAAATAGTTTAAGAGATAATTAAAAAACCCCACAGTATTCCTCTTTTGTCTGATTCTCAATGACTGATGCAAAAGTTACCATCTAATTCTTCATAGAGGTTACAAAGATGAAGAAAAGAGCAACAATCCTAACAGAATATCTCTATTCTTGTGAAAGAGATACTGTCTGCTCATATAACATTACTGAAGATGTTTCGGTATTAGTTTTATTTCCCACTTTTTTTTTGGAGATAGAGATGATGGGAAAGATTTTGCCTACAGGAAAAACAAGGATATGAAAAAATGGGAAAGTGAAGATGACTAGTTCACCTATCCAATTTCTGAGAAACTCATTAGAAAGTTCGTTGACTAGTTCCTTTACCCGTTAAGCTTACAGTGCAATAAACCAATTAAAATAATAGAAATGTATCTAATTTATTCACTTGGAATAAGAACAAATAAAAAAGGCCAAATAAATTCAAGTAGCACAACAATTCTTAAAAGCTTTCTGGGAAGTGGAGATATTAGCATCTATGCTCAGTCTCAACATTTTTTTTCGTGAGGGTTAAAGCAATAAAAAAAGTCTTATATCTTTTATTTTTCTTAATTTATAAAGCTTGCATTGTTTTGCATGCTACTTAGGTATCAACACATTTTGTCTTTATCTTCTAGGTTCTGAGAAAAAGAGATGAGGTTTTGAGAGAAAGACATGAGCATTCTCTCCAGAGAACTCCTCTTGGATTTACTATTGTCACATACTTTTATCTTTCATGCGATACTTCCAAATTAATTTTTGTTATTTTGTCTATAAGTCTACCTGGAATAATACTGATATAAGAAGAAGTTTTCCCTTCTGTCTTTGTGTTTTTGTATGTCAGAAGGTTAGTGACGCATGTGTGTCTTCAAAGCAAGCTTTAGAAGCGTGGATTCCTAAATCTCTATCCTCCTCCACGTGGCTCCTCTATGCTTCATGTAACTCCTCCCATATAGAAACTAGAATCTAATTCTTAGGTGCCATTCTGATAAAATTATCTTTGTAACCCTGTAGCAGTTTGAAGACATCAAATAACTGTAGCTGAAGTCCTGTAACAGCAGTAGTCCTCCATAAGGTGACGTACAGTTTCCACCTCTCTATTGCCTTGATCAGGAAGTCACTGGGGATCCCCTGCTCAGACACAGAGGTAACAAATGCTCCATATCGACCACAGTGTACCTTGCGTTGGTGTATCCATTCCTGCGAGAGTCCACCTCTCACAGGGTATGGCGCCCCACCATACCCTTACACTGTTAATACTGCAAATGGCATATCATGCATGTTATTTTTAGAGAGCTGTATTTGGAAAAATCTGGAATATTTGGAAACTTCTTTAATAGGAAGTAGAGAAAAATTATGGTTGAAAAGCTTTGATAGACACATTTCCTTTCTTTCAAGATTCAGTGGATTACTGAGGATTTCTTTAAAATGTCAGTCTGTAATATTATAGGAGACTCTGGCTGAACAATACAGTGTAGCTTCAAGCAGTGAACCAAAGTACTGAAACAATTGCTCTACCTTTTAACTTTCATGTTTCTATGCCTTAGAATAAAGGCCTGTAACTTAGTATGGTCGAGATTTTCACTCTTGTCTCTCATCTGATCAAGTATTTTCTGAATTTTTCACTCAATGCAATTTTAAGACATAAATCCCATTATTTAAGAAACAGTACATGCAACATGCACAACAAATGGAAATTAGGGAAATAATGTCACAGATCTATGATTGGTTTCCATGTTTTTTTTGGAGAATTTTTTTTTACTCCAGGACAGGCAAGCATTGTCTGGTCTTTTAATACTATATGATATACTTCATAAAGTTATCTGAAATGTGAAACATCATCTGGAGATAAGATGCTATTTTATTTTGCTTTCCTGGGGGAAAAAAAAATGATACAATTACACTTAAAAAAAAAAAAAAAAAAAAAACCCTTGAATGAGCTCCAGGAGAACATACAGTTTATCACCAAGACACAGTGGCAACTGTGGTGTTGTTATTGACAGAAATTTATCCAACCTCTCCTTAAATACCTGTGTCATGTTATGTGATTAAAGTCTAATGAACAGCAGGTTGAGAGAGGATCAGGAGAACTGTGACAGGCAGGGGAATCCCATTAACTTTTTTAGTGAGAACAGAATACTTGGGCTTTAATGCCCTTCAGACTTTCAAAGGAGAGTAAATGGAGCATTAACATGGTGGCAAAACCCTTTGGAAGGAGTCAATCCAGGGAACAGATTCTCTCCCCTGAAAGCCATGAAAACTAAACCGGATATTGTCTCCAAGGGAATAGTGCTTCTTGTGGGGTGCAGGGAAACTAAAATGTTGGTAAAACTTATGGACTATTTTAAGGGAATTTGGGGAATGTGTGAGAGTTATTATGGGGTATTTAGGGAAGAGTATGCAGGAAAGGGTGGATTGAGGGTGGATCAAGGCGGAACAGATGAGAAAATAGAGGGAAAAGAAGTAAAAGGGACAAGGGAATTGCTGGTCAGAAGCTCTATGATCATTAGCAGCCTATCCTATATTCCTACTAAATCCTATTTGTAACTGTTTTCCATATGGTGTGCTCTCTGTTCTGAGTTCATGTGTGTGATCACCAGCAAACTTCAACCTGGACTAGCTGGTAAGTAGGATAAGACATCTGAGTGCCAGCAATTGGAGTAGACCCTTGAGAGCTCATACATACAGGCGTCAGCAACTGGAAAAGGCCAGGGTCTGGCGGCCAGTAGCTGGATACACTGAGTATCTAAGACCAACTACTAGAGAGATACATATTTTTTGTATACATATTCACACATAAACATCAGCCCTGATAACCTGATTCTTGACCTCCTCTCCAGCTTATCTGCATTGTTCTTGTTCATGTGAGCACTGTTGGTGCTTATGCAGGTCCTAATAAAGGCACTGCTTGTTGTGTGGATTTTAGTGGCCAAACGTGTGTATTGTGTGTGTGTGTGCGTGTGTGCACGTGTATGTGTGTGTGCCAACTGGGAATACATGCCTGGATTCACTCCTGGCTCGCTGCACCTTGAGATATGGTGCAGCCTGTACACTAAACAGCTGGGACACAAAGTATCTGCTTGGATCTAGTAGTCTACCACAGAGATTCAGCCATCTCCAAAAGGCTATAAATATGCAAGCTCTCGGTAGTGCATTTGAGCCTTCAGTATCTTCAACTTACATTTTTTTCCTGATGTCTATCTGACTATTAATTTCTGCAGCTGGAGGTGATTATTGTTCAATTCCCTAAGAACATGAGTATAGATTATTCCATTTCTGTTTTATTTTTCTTTTCTTTGGCACACAACGCCAAGGGAGGTTAGGTAATTTTGGAGACCAATGCAATTTAATAAGAACAGAAAGACTGTTGTGGTTAACTGAAATAATCCATAATTCCGTCCAGTGTGCTGTTGCCAGTTTTGTAATATTTAATGTTTTCCAATGTACTCCCAGCTTCATGTTCTGTAAATTTAACCAACCTGGACCATGTTACATCACCTATTACTAAATCCATTGAGCAGGCCTGGATTGAAGCCCAACCTAAGTGGAGCTCCACTTGTTACATCCTTCCATTTTGGCAGTGAACTATTCACAGCTACTCCTTGGGTCCAGTTATCCAACATGATTGTATCCGATGCTAATTTCATTGTGACCATGATTTCCTGGCTTGACTATTAGAATGATATGTGAGAGTATCAAAAACCCTGTCAAAATCAAGATGAATGACATTTCTGCTTCTTCTGTGCTGTCTATGTCCTATTACTTTGTCATGAAAAGAAATTAGATTGGCTTGACAAAATTTATTCTTGAAAAATCTGTGTTGGCTGCTACACAAATCCTTTATGTTATTGTAACAGCTGTGATCCCAAGTTAGGGAGATGCTTCAAAAGTCAATGAGCAAAGCAGGACTGGGAATAAGTGCTTGGTGATTCAACTGACATCTTGCCGAGCACTTTAGACAGTTAGCCACAAAGAACCCAGGACGGCATCTAATTCACTTCATAACTGAAATACATCTTAGCAAAATAGTTTATATATGTATTACAACTATAGGACAATGGCACTTTGTTTAAGAAAGAGAAGCACAAAACCTGCACAGAAATGAGCATATGTAGTTACTCTGTATTGCTACTGAATCAACCAAAAGGATCCCATTTGAGAGCATAACTATCCACATTAAGCAGCAGTTATTGATGCTGAGTATCATTAGGCTTTAATCAGATTTCTGGCAGACATCCTGATTAAGTATATTTTTTAATTAAATATATTCTGGTTCAGAATTTTTGTTGAAAGTTTGAATAGCACATCTTAATTTCTCTCCTAACGTTATCATTTTAAAATCTCTCCCAGTAATTGTACCTTTTAATGTCATAAAATATCTCCAAAATACAGTTTGTTAGAAAGATATTATAAAAATAAATTGTAATTGTACTGCATTATTTTAGAAGAGGGATGCTTCTGTAATTTATTTTTTAGTTTAATTCTTCCTCTTTTTTTTCCTCTTATAGTTAATCCAAATAAGCAGGTCTTCATGTTACTATGATTTTATACATTCCTAAAAGTCTCATGCTAGTAAAAGGTTAGACTCATATGCTTACAAGACCTGAAGGAGGGAAGGCAAACTCTATTTTAAGGAAAGCATTTTGTCTAGCATAGACAACATGTACTTCCTACACGGCTATATTTTTACTCACCTTCTTGTTTTCAGTAGGTTTGCTTTCAGGACAAGACTGACTCTGGCCATGGCCTGACCCATTCTTTAGGTTCATACCGCTGTCTTTTAGCCTGTTATTTTTGGACAATATGTTCATCTCATGTTTTTCCTTCTAAGCTGAAATCAATCCATGTAGCTTAGGAGTTCAGTATAAGTCTTAATTTAAAAGTCTAGTACCAGAAGTAGGGGCCATTTCATCTGATTCAGAGAATCATCTTTTTTTTTTTAAAAAAAATATAGTTATATAATATAGTATGCAGTACATAATAAAGATAATACATAATATAGAGATCCATATAGTTACAGATCTTTCAGATTCTATCAGAAAAATCTCTAAGATTTTTCTAAGATGTTTCTATATAAACATGTAACTAAAACCCTTCTCAGTCTTCACAATCTTGCATCCTTCACAAACATTACCATGTCATACCCATTTTAGTGCTGCAGTAAAAGGCATTTTCTGCTCCTAGCATGTCATATACCTCTCTACATTCTTTCACTTGCTTGTCCTTCTCTCTTTTATTAACCCAAGCTGCTTATCTTCACTGAAGAAGATGCTAACAGTATCTCTGCAAGGAAAAGCACTAATTTTCGTTCTAGCAATTGGGCCACATTCTTACCTCTGACTGGCACATAATAGTGATTTAATACTGTCCAATAAGTTCTCTGGGTTCTGTTTCTTTTTTTTCCATTTTGACCTCTGAAGTTTTTGGTTGTCATATGTTTAAAGAGCATGCTGATACTTAATGTGCATATAACCTGTCATTATGATCATTATTATTGAGCAGTTTCTTTGCAGTGCTCTGTGTCTATTGACTTCTTTTTGTAGAGAGTTCAGATCCTTTAAGAGATGTGGCATCTCTATTGTCTCAAGAAAGCATCTGGCTCTCCTGCTCCATGACTAGGATTTATGGGTCTTACTTTAAAGCTGTTAATCAGTAACATAATGTGGTACTTCTATAGGTCATTTTTAATTGAGAAACTAAGCATTTAATTGGAACAAGGCTGAAGAGTATTTGAGCATGTAGGAATCCTCCAAAGTCAGTAATGAAGCATATTTCTGTTACATTAGTGGAAGGTTAAATTTCTTTTTTTTTTTTTTTTTTTTTACATATTTTGAATAAAAACGAATACTTAGTGTCCTGGATATCTTTACATTTACAAATGGCTCCCAAGTAAAGACTGCAGCTCAGCTCAATCACAGATACAAATGTACAATCCCTCTTAAGTTAAGGAGAGATCAATACAATGCTGAAAAGATAGTGTCTCTTTTTTATTTGTTTGTTTCACAGAATATTTGAAGACTAAAAAGTCCCACTAGACTTCTCCTAGACGTGGCACTATTAGGAATTCTGCAGTATTCAGCCATTTGATGGCAATTATATATTTGCAGCTCTAGGAAAAAAGTGAGATAATCTGAATAAGTTTGTATTATAAAATTGACTATTTGCAAACTGGAATCATGAAAAGTTTTTCTCATTTTTAGTTTTAAACTCTTTCATTTAAAACTTGATATTTCGCTCCCTGTCATTTTAGGCACTTAGAATAAATCAATGGTTTATATGGAATGCACAGATGAGCTAGGCATAATCCTACTTGTTCTCTTCCCTTCCCTTCCCTTCCCTTCCCTTCCCTTCCCTTCCCTTCCCTTCCCTTCCCTTCCCTTCCCTTCCCTTCCCTTCTCTTCTCTTCTCTTCTCTTCTCCTCTTTTACTTTTTTTTTTTCCTTTCCTGGGAGAATCATTTAGCATAGCATAAATAAATGCTATTAAATGCTATTGTTCTTTTCTCATCTTCATCACCTAGAATCTATAGAAGCACTAAAGCAAGAAGTCTCAACAATGTCCATTTAACCAACTTTATATTTAAATGAAAAAAAAAACTGCTGTTATCCGAGCAAGTTTAAACACATTCAGTTTCTTCATGGATCACTGGCTTTCCCACATTCTACATTTCCTATCAAGACTGAAATATCTGCTTGCCATGAAAAGCATAGAAATAATAGAAATAACAGAATGAGAAAATACCTTATGGCATATTCCTGTCTGGATCATCAAACTGGTTAGCCCCCTGAAGGGTTTCACTTACATTTTCTGTATGCTGTTATCAAGACAAAAAATCAGAGAGGAAGCAAACTGGGCTTGAACCAATCAGTAAGACAAAATTTCATCACTAGCATAGCAAAAAAATTCAGGCAGGGGGTAGGTACTAGAGAATATGCATTAATCTTTTTGGCAAACTGAGCTTGTAAAATAATTTTCAAAGCTGTATTGCCTCAGTTGTCTGGAGTAGCTTTTGGAGAAATAAAGTACATAAAATAATGAATAAGCAGCAAACAAAACAAAATGAATCCATGGTTTATTGAAGCAGTATCACTGGCAAGTGAAAACACACAAATATCCAAAAGACAATAAGAATAACAGAATCATTAACGCTGACATGCTTTCTTGCATGTATACAGTACAAGCAAGACATATCAAATGCTACATATCAAATGCTACAAGAGCTCTATGTTCTACAACTCTATGTTCTGCAGAAAATTGCAATTTCTGTATCAAAGAAATAGAACGATTAAAAATAACTAAGTAGAATAAATAGACAGATAAATAAATAAATAAAATTAGTGGCTTATCTAAATTTACTTATATATGCCTGTAACCCTATGTTCGTATATTATTTACTTTAGATGACAGGAGTCATAAAATCATTAAGGTTGGAAGGGACCCCTAGAGATCATCTAATCCAACCCCCCTGCACACGCAGGGTCACCTAGAGCACGTGGCACAGGACTGCATCCAAGCGGGTTTTGAAGATCTCCAGAAAAGGAGACTCCACAACCTCTCTCAGCAACCCATTCCAGAGCTCTGTCACTCTCACTGTTAAGAAATTTTTCCTTAAGTTCCTGTGGAACTTTTGCTGCTTCACTTTGTGGCCATTTTCTCTAGTTTTATTGGTGGACATCACTGAAAAGTGGCTGGCCCCATCCTCCTTGCTCCCTCCCTTGAGGTACTTATAGACACTGATTAGATCCCCTCTCAGCCTTCTCTTCTTCAGACTGAACAGGTCCAGCTCTTTCAGCCTTTCCTCACAGGGCAAGTATTCTGGGCCCCTGATCATCCTCGCAGCCCTGTGCTGAAGTCTCTCCAGCAGCTCCACAGAGACATTTAAATACAAATGTAATATACATTTGTACAAATACAAATGTAATATTATGGTGTATCTCAATAGGTGTGTTAGTATTCTATTTTTACTTTTGGGGAGGAGAGTGTTTCAAAAATATGAACACATGTAATTTTAGAAGTGGATGTAGGCAATGTCTTAGCAAAATCAGAGTTTTATGATACAGAAAGCCTCCAAATTAGTACAAGATTGCTTCACTATTTTGTCATAGAGACAAAGTGAGCAAGCCAAATTTTCTCATGATTTGAATCAGGCAAAACAGGCAAAACTGCTGGATCGGATCCACGTCATGGTACTATGCTCTGTACATTGGGGACTGCTTGGGATTCTGGATTAAATTTTTTGTCTAAAATGCATGAATTGAATTGAGAGTAGGTTATGGAATCCAGGGCTTACACCTCCATGATAATGTGCAAATAACAAAGAAATTAGTATTTTGTTCCAACCAAAAAAAAAAAAAAAAAATCTGTCACTTCTTTTTAACAGGAGGGAGAGATACAGCATCTCCAGTCCCTCACTGTGTTTTGCTGGTGCTTTTTGTGGAGGAATGGGGATACCAGTCAGTCACTGTCCAGTTGTTCACCCACTATATAAAATGATATGCCCTTTCTCTGCTTTTCTTCAGGTACCTGAGCACAGAAAGGGTTTTCTGACTATTGACTCTAATCCTAAAGAGAGGCCAAGGTCACAGGTCAGTACTTCAGTCTGAAAAGGGCAGATGTTGCCCACAACATCCCCATCCTTTTGTCTGGCAGATGTTCTTCCCTGGTGATACGCTAGACATTGTAAATCTCATGCTGAAGCTCTTACTTTCATGCAAAAGCGTTCTTCAGTTTTGTAAAATAGTGAAAGTGTGGCATATGCATCAGGGTTATAATATAACAAATGGGTTGTGAGTTTGAGGGGTACAAGCAGAATATCTAGTTGTCTTTCAAGTGGGCTGTATATCTTATTTAACCCCCCCCCCCCCAAAAAAAAAATGTGGAAGCATTAGATAGGGTCCTGATATCTTTTGGCAGGTTCTTCATTATGAGAAAGATGTGATCAGTACATCTGGTCTTTTGCAAAGTGTCATGTACAACCATAGGACAAATGAGTCTATTCAAAGGAGAGATTACACTTGTAAGTAAGTACACTGCCCACATTTAGGTGGATATTTAATGTTGTCTCTACTGTCAATTCACAACATGTGGTACCTGATACACTTTGGAAAGACATGAATCTATTTTAAGCTCAACTTTATAAGTATAGTGATTTCTTTTGTGTCCTCAGGTTGAACTTCATTTGCTTAATGCCTTTCTATCCTCTATGACTTGAGGTTTTTAGAAGCAAAGCATAATGGTATTGAAAATCTCTACCTTTAAAACATAGACAAGTAAGGTCAGTTTAAAAGAACAAACCTACATACAGTCAGATGTGTTTAATGGCTTGGAAATCATCTTAATATTCCTGAATAGAAGGGTAGCTGGCTGCATAGGATAATAGTGATGATTTTGTCTAAGTATCAGTATTTGTTTATTTTTAACAATTTTTGGTTGTCTGATCAGGTAGTGGATACTAATTTCACAGATAGCTAAAGCTCATTTTAACAATTCACTTAGCAGTAAGCAATTGGATTGTGCCATTGATTTTGTCAAAGGAACTATATGAGTGTTTAAAGCAGAGATTTTCCTCTTAGCTCTGCTGAATGGGCATCAACTTTTGTGTGACTGAGTTTCAATTCGTAAAAACCATCGTTTTTCAACAAAATAGAAAATGATGTGCATAATTTAAAGTTCTGGAATTTCCTTGACACAAAAATAGTGACCTTCATTATACCTGTTGAGCTGATACACCTGAGATCAAATTTTAGAAAGAACTTACTTAAACTGTTATGCATTCCTGTATCAGTATTCTGGATCCAGTTTCAATCTGCTTTAGACTGGCCAGCTCTTATAGTAAAGAATAGAACATTTTAAATTTTGGGTATATGAGTACTATCAAGAGTATATGTTACACAGGGAATGTCAGAATCGAGACCTTAGTCTTAATTCACTGAGAACACTTGAATCACTGAGAACAGAAAATTATTTACTGCCAAGAAGTTAGTATTCTCAAAATCAGTACATTTTAAATATAAAACAAAGTTCAACCAAATCAGTGGATTTTTTTTCCTTTTGATTTTAACAGACATTGCCTACATTTAGGTGGATATTTATGCATTAAGGAAACATTTTAAAAATTTTGCTCTGAGAAATTCTTTGATTCTTTCATAGCCAATAATTTATTACAGATATTATGTGTCTTGATAGAAATTGGCTGCCCAAGACAAAATGTTAGTGTATTGCTGTGTAAGTTGCAATAACCACCAGTGTTGCTCTTATCATTTCTGAAAACCTGGTTCTTTAATTTTCTTGAAAAAAAAAATCTAAACTAGAATCAAGAAAATCAGGAAGCATTTCTTGGTTTAAAGATTTAATTGGGATTTTTTTTTAGTGCAGTTCAATGATAATTTTGTGTTTGTGCAAGAAGTGCAACAAAATAACCTGAATGAGATTAAGGTTTAAGTATTAACGCAGTCAGAAAGCAATTTTTATCCAACATGCCAAATTGCTTGGAGTTTTTTTTTTTTTTTTTTTTAGGTTATGGTAGAATAAGATGATTTCAGTACTGCAACACTAGATGTCATGATACAACATGGTGAAATGATATTTAAGCTGTTACCAGAATACAGATGAATGAATAATTCAAAATGAATAATTTACTCACTGGATTTTGCTTTTTCTTTTTTTTTAGTTTATGAAATATTCAAAAGCAGAACACAGAGTTTTCAAATATATTCCTGAGCAAAAATTATTTGCAAGTGCTTAACATTTTTTATCCTGTCAAATGAATTTGAATTGTTCATTGTAAATTTTGAAATTCATACATTTGTATTGATGATACATTTGAATGATTGGTTAAACAGTATTTCTTCTCATCCTGACTTGTTTAATAACAATGTAAACTGAGAAAAACAAATGAAAACCAGAACTGCCAAAAAGAGGTCAGTTGTTAAACCAAACATTCCATGAAAATATCAGTTAAAATTTTAAATTTCATTTTAAAATGAAGTCAGACACTGGTAACTGAAGAAAAAAAAAAAGTTCATCTTTGCCAGTTATTTAGCTTCCTGCAATTTTATGTTTAAAAGAGAAACACCATTTTTCCTTGAACTGACTTCTACCAGTGTAGTGAAAACTGCATTTTGATCTATGAGTGATGAGTTTTAATAACTACTACCCTTCAGTTTTGTGCTTTTCACCACAATTAAATCACATAGTTAATGCTTCATTAAGAGTTTCCTTTTGGAAAAGCTGCTCGATTCACAGAAAAGAGACTATTTAAAGATAAGATGAAAATTACATAGCCAGGAGAGCCCAGTTCCTGTATGGGTGTTACTTCTTTGTTAGAAACGGTCTGGCTTACACAGGGCTTGAATGGAGCCTTGTTTTCAGGCACTGCAAATTCAAATATTTTACTTAAGTTTTATTAGCTGATAATGTGAAAAGCACGATGTAATATAGATTATTTCCTACTATGATTCAGGTTATACCCTGCACCTTCTCCAGCTTAAACAACTGCCATTTGGTCTAGTGGCTACCTTTTTCTTCAGTGCTACACATGCCATACATCTTAGTCTGGCAAAGAAGATGCTGCTTTCTGGGTGCCCAGTCTGCTTAATAAAAGTCAGGTTATTATTTTTAAATGGTTTTTTACTCAGACACCATTCTTCCCTCTACTCTGAAAGCACAAGAATTCAGAAGGGATGATTACTTTTGTTCACTTTTTCTATTTGCTCTTTGTTCTTCTCCCTCTCTAATATCTGTTATCTCCTCTTAGTGATCCTTTTTTTCAGGTAATTAGGGCTTCTACAGAAATAAATATTGAAGAGGTCATTGAATTCAGCATTTTATACCATGAGTCCTTAACGCAAAATATACCAACTACATGAGGAAAGGAAACTGAACCTTTGGCTTATACCCACAGCATTACAGAGCAAGGCTCCCCCAGGAAGAGTATTATCACACAAGATTCTTAGATAAAGGATACATCAAAAAGATATAGCACATTTCAGAGTACAGCTGCTGACAGCAAAGCTTGCTATCTTCTAATATGCCAACTTCGTACATTCATTTCTTTCTTGCTTGTTGGTATTTAAATTTTATTCTAATTAAATTCTATTGTTAATGAAATTTCCACTTATGATCTTAAACTGTATTTCAGATGAGTTTAAACTGTCCGATTAATCAGAAATACAAGCATTCACATTTAGTTAGGTTATATTACTGACTCATTTTCCCTATTTGAGTTTTAAAATAAATAAATGTTATTGGCTTTCACTTTTTGTATTCTGTGGATTTATCTGTATTAAACTTTTTGCAAGGCCCCATCATTTATGAGTTCATTCTCTGCTGTTTTCTGATACTGTATTAATATTCCCAGACAATGCACAGATTTCTGTTGGTAGAGCTGCCGATGAAGGGAGGTTTTCCCCAGAGCCTTTAGCTCTCAAGGCCTGTCTGCATTAGCTTATGACCTTGTTTCCCCTTCATTTCTTGGTCTGAATATAGTGCAAATACAGGCTAGTGCTTATTGTTGTTGACTGCTCTCTCTGCATGGAAGGAACTGATGTGCTCTGTTGGGATGGCATGAGGAAGGCAGTCACTTTGGAGAAGACTCAAAAATAGAGGCTGGGTTTCTTGAAATAGTTTCTGACACATGTCTTTGCAACTGCTATTTACTAAATGACTTGAAGCAATGTGTCAGAATAAATAAGAAAATTACACCCTTATATTTAAAAAAGTATTATAACAGTTAAGTTCAACTTCCAGTTTTTTTCATGAAAAACTCTCTTAAATACTCTATAAGCATTCACAAGATCCTGTAACAATCAGCTAAGGTACTGTATATATTTCATGTTGTTATGTCATTATTAGCAAAAGATAAATGGGAGTGATTAAATTCACTGCTTCTTTGTAACAACATCTCAAATCTAGCCAATAGACAAAACAAGAAAGAATTTGATTAATTATTTGTTGCAAGCAATATGCTCCTTTAGACTTTGGTAACATTGCAATTTAAAGAGCATATTTTTATTAGGTCATCTGCTCTTAGAAGTCACTTAATAAACATTTTATAGAAGTATATATAGAGAGCAAGAATGTTAGCTGCTTTAAATCTTTGATGATTTGTCACCTGATTGCCTAAATCCAACAGGTTTGTCACTATGCCAGTTACTGTTCACAAAGCTGTTTATAGATAATGAATTCTAAGTAATGTTACAAATTCAAGCATGCCATATTGTGCTATTCATCATTCTTCTAGATATAAACCTCTGATCTTAGTCATCGCATAGGGGCATTTTATGATGAGCAGGGATGGAAGATACCTCTCTTGTTGCTCCTATAAAGAGAGGAGAAAACAGCAGTTATATCAGTCTGAAACTTACACTGTACTGCTATAACAATTTGTAATGATCTGCCAATGAACTCTCCTTATGCCTTTGAGCTCTGACAGATTTTTGGAAAGCTGGATGAGAGTCATATGAACTCTTAAAACTTAAAATAGTAGCTGAAGGATGAGAAAAAAATGTAAAGCCCAATCCTACAATGGAAACTGTGTGGGTGAAAGGATCTAGCAGGCTATTTCAACCCACTTCTGTCTGCGAGAGGCATTAATGACACAAGCACTGGGAGATGAAGAATGGGGTTACTTCATTGCAATAAATTCTCACTCATGATAGAATCCAGAATGACACTTTTAGTTTTTGTAGATATCTCATGTTTGAAATATAAGAGAACATCTTCATAAATGCATCTGTTCATGCTGGTATTGTATGCACAGACCTAACCCTCCAGGAATTTAGACTTTGATCACATTTCATGCACTGTTTCAGCTTTACAGCTATCATTTTATTCAAGCAGAAAAATCATTTTATCATGTATTTAGCTGTTTTTCTATTGCAAGACTGAAATATCATAAAACATTTTCATAATGATTGTTTTGCTCCTTTTTTACAGGCAGTTTAGCTGATATACGGATGTAATTGTGTTGATTTATTATTATTATTTAATAAATGTCTGCTGATTGCTTCTGATTTCATCTATGAATCCTTTACCTTGAGAGAACTGGGATTATATATGCCCCTTGTCACCCAGTAGGAAAATGTATGTGAATGGGTTTTATTGGCAAAGGACACAAAACAAATTTCTGAGAGACTGCCATTATTTGCCTTCATACATGGCCTCCTCCTGCACCAAGAATAAACAAACCTTAGAGAAGTATTTTCAGTGTAACTGGAAAACCAAGAGAGGTCTCCTGAACAAAGTGTATCTATCATCTCACCCATTTTTGGATTCGATGACTGACATGTGGATATATTTTCAGTAGCTGTTGTATGGTAGGTTTAACATACAATAGCATATTTCGGTCAAGTTCCATGTGCTAGAGCTCAATGCCTCACTTCTCAGACATTTCCTTTCTGTGGCAGCTGACATTTGCCAGCTATCTTCTGTTCCCCATGTTGTGGACTGCTGCATGGCTAAGAGAAGAGTCAGTGATGTCGAGGGCCGATATATTCATGCCGCGCTTGCTCCATAGCTTTGTCTTCACAGTGAAGACAACTGTTTGTTGGTGCAGCAATAACGCAATCAGCTCCTCAAAGTTCATGCTATATTAATGAGACTAAGATATCACCCAACAGTGGATTAGTTCTTCTACCAAGGAGCAGTTTCTGAACATTGCGGGAGTTCACACTATAAAGCAGCCCCTAGCACAGGCCTAACAGAGCCATGCTGCCTGCTGATGTATTAACCGTGTCTGGACTCATTAATCTCAGGGTTACATTCTCTAGATAAGTCTATAGCAGAAGTCTACAAAGGAGACCAAACTACATCAGTTCAGAAAACCTCATTGGTATATATGTCTTTATACATGAAAGGGCAGATCTGGACCACTTTTCTGAAGCACAGTAAATGTATTTTTTTCCTTCTAGCTTTGAAAAAAAAATACAATCTATGCAAGCCAAAGTATAATATAAAGGGAACTCGCATTTAAGAATATCTTATTCTTAGTTTACCCTTTGTCCTTACATGATGGCAGATGAGGGCAAGGGCATTTAAAATGCACAGGGCTAGTGGGAGATTTTAATATTTTAAGACATAAAATCATTAATTTTGCAAAAAGTCGAAGCTGAAGGGAAATTATCAGTTAAAAAAACTTGTAGCAGTGTCTATGTAAAAAAAAACTACTGGGCATTTGCTCTTCCACCCTGTCAGTTTGATTGTTCATCAATTGTCTGGGAAGCTTCCAGTGATGCAAGAAAGGGACTTTTTAAGAGCCTAGAAAGAGAACATGAGTAAGCAATGACTAGATTACAGACTAGCTTGCGAATGTATAGTAAAGACAAAAACCACATATTTATATATGCACATGTGCATGCATGTGCATATGTAAAGGTAGCAAAAAAGTAACTCCTAACCTGATTTATTACCAGTGCACTATTCTATAAGAGAAGCAACACATTCTTAAAAACCTTAAAAATTCCTTACATTTTTTATTGCAATAAAGTTTGGGGAGAAAGTATAAAATTCAAATGCAGTATTCTTCTAGAAGTGGCATCTCAGGCCAAGGTGTTTAGTGATACATTACCTCTGACTTCATGACCTAGAGGTCAAACGTAGCAATAAATAAATAAATATTTGGATCTCATTTAGTAGCTGTATTAAGACTAAAATAATCAATAATTACAAGGATTATTCATTTGATTTATCACACTCTCAGAAGAGAATGAAGACACTGATCTTAGAGTTACTGATTCTGCCCCTCTACTGAGCAGTACCAGATACATGACTCTTACAAGGCGCTTGAGAAAAAAAGAAGAAATCACTCATACTGGATTACAATAAAACTGAAGTTTAACTATGTTATTCTTGGACTGTGAAGCGGATTGAGGACTGGCTGGATGGCAGAGCTCAGGGAGTGGTGATAAATGGGGCCGAGTCTGGTTGGAGGCCTCTGGTCAGTGGTGTCCCGCAGGGGTCAGTACTGGGTCCAGTGCTCTTCAACTTGTTCATCAATGACTTGGACAAGGGCATGAAGTGCACCCTCAGCAAGTTTGCAGATGACACCAAACTGGGAGGAGTGGCCGACACTCCCAAGGGCTGTGCTGCCATTCAGAGGGGCCTAGACAGGATGAAGATTTGGGCAGAGAGGAACCTCGTGAGGTTCAGGAAGGACAATTGCAGGGTCATGCACCAGTGCAGATTAGGGGTTGACCTGCTGGAAAGCATCTCTGTGGAGAGGGATTTGGGAGTCCTGGTTGACAACAGGTTAACCATGAGTCAGCAATGTGCCCTTGTGGCCAAGAAGGCCAATGAGATCCTGGCCTGCGTCAGAAGGTAGTGTTGCCAGCAAGTCAAGGGAGGAGATCCTCCTCCTATACTTAGCTCTACTTAGCTCTACTTAGCTCTACTTAGTCTCTGGTGAGGCTGCACCTGGAGTATTGTGCAGTTCCAGGCTCCTCAGTACAAGAAGGACACTGAGCTTCTAGAGAGGGTGTAGCAGAGAGTCACAAAAATGATCAAGGGACTGGAGCATTTGTCATATGAGGAAAGACTAAGAGAGTTGGGCCTGTTTAGTCTGGAGAAGAGAAGGCTGAGAGGAGACTTGATTAATGTGTTCAAGTACCTGAGGGGTGATTGTAGGGAGGATGGGGCCAGGCTCTTCTCCGTGGTGGCCGGTGACAGGACGAGGGGTAACAGGTGTAAGTTGAGACACAGGAAGTTCCACCTACATACAAGGAAGAACTTCTTTCCTGTGAGGGTGACAGAGCCCTGGAACAGGCTACTCAGAATGGTTGTGGAGTCTCCTTCTCTGGAGACCTTCCAAACCCACCTGGATGCCACATGCTCTAGGTGTCCCTGCTGGAGGAGGAAGGGCTGGACTAGATGATCTCTAGAGGTCTCTTCCAACCCTAAGCATTCTGTGATTCTGTGATTATACACCATTCCTCAAACAGTATCCGTACAATATTTTTTCTCATGAAATTTGCCCTTGTAGCAATGTCTACTTCAAAAAACAAATATCTTTATAACAAGAGCTGACTCCCTGCAGAGATTGCATAACTTGATACTTGTCAGTCTTCTACACAAGCTCATGGACAATCAGTTTAACGACAGACACTTTCTGGCATTTGCTCATTAGAGAAGAAAAAGCTATAGAAGACTATACTGCAGCATCCAGGTGACCCTTATGGGAAACATATTTTGCACCATTGTACCTTGATTAATTTACAAGCGTGCCTATTTCACAATAAATGTTCTGCAGAAAGAAGCTGTCTTCCATACTGCACGGCATCCAGTGTGATGGAACGATTTAATACCGCAGTCAACAACCTTTTAGTGCTGATGTGCCTGACTAATTACAGGCAAAACCTGCACATTTTGTGCCCTCCAGGTTGCAGATCCAACTGTTGAAAGTAAGCAAGAGACAGGGGCTCCACAGCCTCTGCCAAATCTGAAGCTTCATGTTTGCTAATTTTATGCTGTTTGTGGTCTTCTCTGATGCCCTCTTGTAGCTTTCTGAGTTTGTTTAAGCTTTAACTTCCACTTAAACCAATGAAAAGTAAATGCACTTGATGTATATGGAACTGAGTTTTCATAAGCATGTCTGAAGGTACGTGAATAATAATAACATTTTTAGATATTATGTTTAAATGGCTAAAGAACATCAGAACTCTATGAATAATGACATTATTTATTTATATAAAGAATAATAAATAACTATTTTGTTCTCCTAACCAGATCTTGCAGTTATAAATCAGATGTAAACTGGTTCTATAGAGCTTCAAGGGGACATGCTGTTAACAGAAAAAATATATATATCTTTTTGATAAAACATGTTAGTTGACTGACATCAAAAGACAAGTCAAGGACTTATTCCCACTTTTTTCTTATGAGGCAAGGGCTTTGCTCACAGTTGGCTCAGGATTAAGTGCCCGGTAGAACTGCAATATGGCTTGTTAGTTACTTTTAGTCAAGAACATAGGTTCCAAAGAGGAAAAAAAATCTGATTGATTCCATCATCCTTTCATTTAGGTCTGTCTAAAAGTTTTCATGAGAATAGCATATATATGTTTTAATATAATGATATTTTCCTTCCACTTCTCCCTGAAGTGTCTGTTTTCTCTGGATTTTCTTTTTCTGTTGTCAAAATATAAAATGCCTGAAAATATAAATGAAAGATTTAATATTCTTTTGAAAGCAGAAATATCACTTTTTGACATCTGAACTATTGTGTAAAGAAAAACCTCTATGCAAGTTTATACAAATCTTCAAAACTGCAGTTCAGCTCATGTTTGTTTTCCCCCAAAGGTTGAAATTCAGCTTTATCCTACAGGATGTGCTGCTGGGGAATTTCATCATCCTCCATCATGGGACCAACAAAACTACGACTCTCAGTAATCACAGATTTTTTTTTAATCAAAATATTAGGGAAGTTTTTTTTTTTTAATACTCTTCTTTTCTTGCCAGTCTACTCCAAAACGAAATGTATAGAGTCAAAAGTTTGGAGCTGAAAATGTCTGAAATAGTAAGGGTCATTAATCGGGCTCACTGCAGAGTTTGCAATGTGCTAAGGAGTACAAGATTCTGCAGCAGTGAAAGGGAGGCAGAGTTGTCGCTCCCCTTGCTGCAATATCAATGCATTCTTTAGACATTTCTCAGACAATACTTGACCCACAGCAGTGCACCCTATCTTGAAAATCTGTGTGAAATCACAGAAGAAAAATACTAGATTCTAAACTCAGGAGAGTTAACACTTCTGTAACCAGACCAACTCTTAGGACTTTATACACTATATAAAGCTAAAGAAGTTATATATTAGTATTTAAATTGTGAGGAAACTTGTTAATTAATTCAGAATGAGTGGGTTCAATAACAGATTTTTAGAAATCTTAGTTAAAACATGCACAAAAAATGTTTCAACATTTGAAACAGTCTATTCCATCTTTTCTTTTGAATATAGATTTAATGGTTCATGTGCTGTCGACTGATGCCAACAATTTAATATACATTTTGCATGATCCAGTGAAGCCATCTGAGATTGCTCAAGTACATTATCTGCTGTAGTCCAAGATATTACATCTCTTAAGAGATTTGGCTATCAGTTTAGTAGACATAACATTTCATTCTGTGAAGACATAAATGAGGTAAGAGTGGGACAAATACTAAAAAAAAAAAAAAAGACACACAAAAATATAGATTCAGAAGCTGTCCATAATAATTAAGGTGGAGAATTATACGAATTTGCCTGAGCATCAGAAAGTGAGGCTGTCAAAATTTTGCAAAGGCAGCAGCAAGAGTATATATCAACTAATCTTAAAATGGAACTTGGCAAATTTTTGGGCAGGAGTGTCTGGAACGATTTCCTGGATGAGACTACTCCAGAGAGCTCTTTAATTGTCTTAAAAAGTCAAATGTCAAAAATTTTACTCCTATTTAGTTGAAGTCCCATAGAAAGTAAGTAAGTGGAATACCTACTCTGAACACATGAGTATGGTGAAATAAAATACACAGATGTGATGAGTTGTACACTTCTTTCTTTCTTACGCTTATGAAGTGCACTGAACACTTAAAAATGTTAAAATAAGACTACTCCTTGAGGTACAACTGCACAGTTAAATCTGTTTACATGCAATTGACTCTTTCATTATTTGTAAATATATAATCTATGTGGTGTATTTTATATCTTGTATATATGTTGGTATATATGTGTGTGTGAATATTTATATATATGTGAATATATACATATATATACATATATATATATAATACATATATTTGTGTGTGTGGAACTGTGCAGGAGTATAGATTTATACCATACACTTACTTTGCTCTGGAGTCTCCTTGCTCTCAGCATTTTTCTGGATTTTAATCCTTGCAGCCCTCCCTCTGCCTCTGGGTCTACAGGCTACACAGTACGGCAGGCTGTTATACTGGTATTGTTGAGGGGGTGTTACTATTGGAGGTTTGACATGGGTATGCAAACTAGAGGCAGTTTTGTGTATAATTTTGTGCATAGTACATCCTTTGGCCTCACTGTATTATTTTTATTTGTATCCTTTTTTGTGTGAGGCTGTGTGTGTGTATTTACAAAATCACCAAAGGGATTTTGGAGTGTGACTTCTCAGAGAAATTCCTATTTCAAGAGTGTTCTGAATATAAAAAATAATTGAGGATGTAAGAAATATAACTCTAAACAGACTCATTTGCAAACCTAAGCTGTGAAGTGACGGCCTGCACTGAATCATCTGCAAATCTTCCTTTTGAAGTTCACCACAGAAAGAAATAATAGCGTGCTAAAGGAATTGCTACTGAGCCAAGGATATTGTGCCTTCCTGGTGACTGACATCTGATAAGCAGTAAAGCAGTAAAGCTGCACTACACTCCAAGATACTGTTTTCAGATAAGGTCATCCCATACCCAGGTCACTTCATGTCAGCCTCCATGATATATGAAGTTCTTTCACTGCAGAGTTGTTCAGACTTGTCCTTCTTTTCTAAATCCTCAAAATGAAATTACTGGGAAGCCGTACAGACACATACATCTTCTTTTCTATGAATTCAAAGGACACTTGACAGTTTTGACAATTTTCAAACAGAAATTATGAATAGAAAGAATCTGCATCTGACAAAAAAAAAAAGAAAGAAAAATAGAAAAAAAGAAAACAGAAGATATCTAAAAAATCCAGTTAGTTCTATGCTGTTTGGGAAATAAAATAAAATAAAAGTTAAATTAGAGAAGCCAAAGGACACTTCTTGGGACATAAGCCATCAGGTAAGTTTGGACACTTTTGATGTGGCAATTTCTATATTTTCAAGTAGTTTAAGCTTTTCCTTTCTTATCTTCCTCTCATACACATACCTTGCTCTTCATTATAGGACATTTGGAAAAAAAAAAAAGACTATTCCAGTTCTGTGGAGAAAATGTGAAGAAAATGTATTTCAATCAATGGAACCTGGTCATAGCCTTGTGTGACTTTGGAATAAATTGTTAATGTTGGTTCCATCACTTACACATATGATGCAGCCTTTTCATCTACTAGGCTGTCTCTTTCAAATATTTTCTCAGTGAAGTATTCTGGAAAGAACTTTCTGAAAAAGATTTCTTTCTTACTGATTACATTTGGTAATGTAAAATAGACAGGGATATTGCTAAAAGTTATGAAGAAAAAGGAAAGGTTTTTGTAGCATGATTTACAGAATTTTAGAGAGTGCAAGGACACTAATTTTGTTCCTATATCTGTATATCAAAATAGTTCCCTACAGACTGCAATAGAAATACTATTAGCTTGCTATGGTGCAAAGATAGTTATGCACCATAGCATAACTTATGGCAATTGTTTTTCAAGACCACATACCCATGCTAGATACACAGGTGAGATGTAAGGTGGTTTAAATTATCTACTTTAAATTCCTAAAACTCATATGGGATCTCTATGAAGTTCTTGAAGAAGCTGATATCAACTTTTACATTTATATGTGCACACATTTCTTTATTATTCTTCCTGCACAGTGATCCAGATGTCAATAAGATGTCAAAGAAGGAAGAAGCTTTGAAGTAATTTCTTGGCAGATTTCACTCTGTTGTATGTATCCATGCTCTAATTTGTTGATTAGACAATGTTTTGTACAGGATAGATATTGATTGCTGTTTTGAACCTGTTTTCAGTACTTTCACATTCTTTTGCAATATAGTTCAATATTTCAGGCTGTCAGTGCATTTTTCTCTCTCCCTTCCTGTGACTCTTTGTCCTTCAGGCTTTCTGAAGTATCGGTAAATTGTAAGGGTCCCTATGAGAATTTTGTATGATGTATTCACAGTAAGATATTTTCTTTTCGGCTACTGTATTGACAGTTCCCTTGATTATCTCAGTTTAATATTGCCGTGTTCAGATATTTCATTCAGATACTTTTCAGTGAGTTTCTATAGCAAAAGAATTTAAAAGAATTTCCTTGCAGCAGCCTGCAAGAATTATATGTCCAGCCCATGAAGAATTTCTCATCATATAACCATTTTCTTGTTTCAGTCTCATCTCCAGTTCTAGAAGGTGCCTAGAATGTTATGACTTTTTTTTTTCATGGAAAAAGAAATAATTTGAAAAACTTCAATGTAGTATTGGCCAGTTAGACAATTTTTGAAATTTTCCAAGTCATGGGGAGTTTTGTCCACTTCTGTACCATCAACACTCAGCTGACATTGCACACTTCATCTGATTGCAACTCATGCATGTAGCTTTTAGACACTAATCTTGATTTCAGATTCGCTTCTGCTTCTTTAACCACACTGATCATGCATGGAGGCTCCTTTGCAGATGACCTTGTGCACACCAAACCGCCAGCACATAGGGAAGGAAACACACCTTCCATACCAGGGGTTCTTCTTTTAAATCTGTCTTCCTATTCCTTAGCAGAGAGGAGTTGAAGCAGCTTTCTGCAAAATCTCTCTTTTGAAGATTTAAAAATCTTTTAAACTTTATTGTGCAAGGGTTTAAAAAAAATGCCAGTGGGGCTAGTAAAACTTGAATTAATAGCACTTTGCTTCCCTACAATTTTTATAATTAAGAACGAGAAGTGTTAGATAAAACTGAGCTTAATCCTTATCTTACTGCTCCAGATTTCATGTCTTTGAAGAGAATGTTTTATTATATCTACAATCAGCTAGTTGTTTGACCTCATTAAGCTTCATCTGGAGCAATCAGAGACCAAAATGCTTGCAGTGACCAAAGGTATAACCAAAATCACTTCAAGAGTTGGTGTGGGGCCAGAAATATCTCTTATTTGTTTTCATGGGACATTCTTAAATAGCTGGAGTTTTTCTTTTGTAAATTATGTAATTTATCAGAACCTGGGGTAATGAGTAAAAAAAAAAAAAATTGGGAGCAAAAAAGCCATCTTTAAAAAGTGATATGCTGTCAAACTGATATTTACAACTCTGTGTTATTGCAGGTTTTTGCATTCAGAGCCAGGCACACACTATAGTTTATGTTGCTCATACTTGGAACTGCCTCTACCAGAATTTAAATCTTTCAGGTTTATTACATCAGTGCAAGTATTGAACAAGCTATTCATAACAGTGTATCAGTTTTGCTGTTAAGTTTGATGTTAGGGTGAGGATCTTTAACCTTTCCCCTATTACTTTTAGAATGACTCGTTTTTCGGGGACAAACAAGAGAACCTGCTGTTCTACCTGCTGTAGGATGTTACACGAGTCATGCTATATATATATGTATATATACACACACATGTATATATTCTCCTGGTTTTAGATAACTCTCTTCGTTCAAAGCCCAGGAACCTTATTGATAGATAGGGATTGTCAAAATGGCACTCTTCTCTCCACATTTGCAATCTCTCTTTTAGGCAGTCCCTTGTTTTTAATGATTAGCATTGTTTTAATGTTAACACTTGTACATTGTGTAACATTTGTATTTACACCTCAGCTGGAGGTCCCTAGGAAATGTTATGGGTTTCCTAACAAGAATGTTTAGTTCCTGGCCTGTAGGACAGTAAAGCGTGTACTTAATGGTAGGTAGCATTATTTACAAAGCCACATTTAAAGACAGCTAAAACTTAAGCATGTCTATAACTGCTTTGTTGGATAAGCACCTTGATTCAGTTTGGAATATGTACAACTACCCTTTGTAACTGCCTGTTGTTGATAATTTGTACAGCAAGTCAGGTTTTCAAATGAAATATATTCTGATGTTTCAGCCTGCCAAACAGTGCCAGTGAAATCAATGGAGCTACACTGACTGATACCAGCTGAGAATTTCATGCAGGAATAGTAGATGATAAAACTACAAAACCACAATTCGTAAGTAACATATTCTAGAAATTCAGGCACATAATAGTAATCACGGGTGCATGCACATCTGGGAATGGATAGGAAAGAAATAACAAATCATCTGGAAAAAATTTATGGAAAGTGCTTACTAAGGAAAAATGAGGTTTACAGTAAGTGAAGTGAAAAATAAATCCACGTGAAAAAAAGATGTGTGGGTAGGCAAGGAAATAGCCTTTTTTGGTTTTCGTCTTTGACAGGAATAACTTTAAAAGTGGTTTGAATTTTAGGGAGTATACTTTTTTGATCTCACAGGAACAAGATGAAATTTTTTATTCATACCAAGAAGACAGTACCACAGCTGAGTTGGAAATTCCTTGGAGTCAGGGATGAGTAGCCAAATGTTTGTCATGGAGGGATACCTGGCCTGTGTTTTTAAGCATGAACTCACTCCAGTAACTGTTTGAACCCATCTCATTAATTGTAGGGACCCAATGCTAAAACTTGATTGAGTTTTTCTGAAGCCAGTGATAAGGAATATTTTGAACTGTTTCATTCACATGCATTTTTATTACTTTTTTATGGCGTTTTTGCTTTGCAGTTAAAAACATAACTGTGCTACAAGTTGGAAGCATGTATTAAACACTAAAAAAAAAGTTATAAAACCCTTGCAGCTTCTCAAGTTTATAGTCCCCTCTTTCGTCATCTGAGCCATCTCTGAACTAACGCAAACTTTAAAAAGATAGCACTTCAGCCTGAGGAGGGAGTCCACCATGACAGGAGCAATTTGAGTGAATATCTCAGACAACCTACAGAGTCTTAAGGCTCTGGAGCATCTCAGAATTGGGTCTATCAAGTACCTGTATCTTTATCCCAGCTATAAAATTCTGCTATAAAATTAAAAGAGTGAATCAAATCGCCTATTTGGCATTAGAAGAAGGATCAACAGAGTTTAGTCTTCTCGAGTACTAAGGCAGGACACTAAAAGTCTGTATGTGTTCAGTGGTTTAAATTATCTTTCCCTCACCTTTTTCTCTTCTTCCCTCTTCTCCCATCTTGGAGATGCAAGACAAGACGTTTTATTCACCAGAGTCCTATTTCTGAGAATACCAACTACAACATCCACAAATGATACTGGTCAAAATATTGGACTAAAAACTAGTCCAAAAGGCTAAATCTGATTATGAAGCTGAAGAAAAAGAAATGTTGACTGTTCAGATTGGAATGAAAAACAAAGCTATATCCTGTGGGAATGTTAAAGAAGCAATATCTGTGAACTGTACAGTGGGGAAAATACCTTTATTGACCTCAGGAAGAAGGACTGAATAATTCATGGTCTGTCTTCCATGGGTGTGATGGATTCTTTAGTGTCAGAAGAGATTAAAACTTTCCAAAATGTATAATTAAAACAACAGAAGCTTTGACCACAAGGTCCTAATTTAATGATACACAGCTGCTTTTTACAGCAGAAACATATTTAGAAATCTAAAAGAAAGAGGTAATTCATCCTTATCTTTTCCAGAATATAAAAGCAGTAGAAGAAATATGGGAAAAAAAAAAAGAAGAACAGTAGCCATATTGGTAACGTTAATAAAGGTTAAGCTCAAAATAAAAAAGTAATTCTCATAGTGTTTATTACAAATCTGAAACCTAACAGTTAAGTAGTATGTGAAAGAAGGTTGACAGTAAGGAATAGAAAAAAAATACTTTGCAAATACTATCAAATCTGAACTACACAAAAAATCAGATTTTTAAAAAGTTGAGGAAGATGGGAATTAAATGTAGATTATTATATTATGACATTATTGCCCGAGTTTTGTAAGGAAGGGGAAAATGAAATTTCTGCCTGAACTTACTGTTTGTTTTGTTTTGTTTGCTTTTGTTTTTTAGTTGCTTTGGGTTTTGTTCTGGATGGAGTTGGAAAAAAAAAAGAACAATGCAAGAGATGTGGACGAAGCTTCTGGGAGAAGACTTGTCTCCTCTAATTCTACTCATTCAGGCTCCATCCTTAGCAATGAAACAAGAGAAACACCTCCAAAAGTCAGTTATTTCCATGTGCTTTAAATACCTATTTTAAAAATGTGGTGACTTGCCATCTAGAGGTGCCTATCTCTCACCGTGGACACTAGAGAAGAGACAACATAGTCAGGAGATCTCTCCATCACTAGCTGAAGGTAAATGAGAAGGAAGTCAAATGTAATGTAGGTTACGTAACAGAGACTCATCCTGATGCCTTTTGCTACATGAAACTAGCAAATGGATTTAATCCAGCCTTCAGACAAAAGTGATCACCATACAAATATGCCTATAAACTTATTCAGAAAAAAATAAGTACCATTATTTCCAGGATGCTCTGCCTGTCTGACTCCGGCAGGTTGTCACATTAATGAAATACAATAATTAATAGCACACAATAATTAATTGTGTAATAATTAGTAATTAATAAATAATTAATAATATTATAATTAAACAATTCCCCTAGTTCAGGCAATCCATTATTTTGGCTCACATAATAACTAGAGGAGCAAGATGAAATGAAAGATTTCTCTTTTCATTCAAAGTATTTTATTATTATTATTATTATTGAGCTATTTTGCTTATAAGAAGGCTGTATGAAACCAAAGTTGAGCTCACACATCAGGAAACGTCAGGTAATTATACAAAAATATACAGAAATATAGACTAGTTTTTGCTAACTTTCTCATTAGCTCTGAAAAGATTTGAAATTGAAGGATCCTCTGATTTAATGATCCTATTGAAATGTTTGGGATGCCTCAACAATGCTGCCTGCAAAGTGAAAAGATGTGTGGATGCATTAATAATGAATAAATACAGGAATATAATATGCAATTTAAAGCGGGGTTTGAAAATGTGACCAACACACTTTAAACAAGTTGTAAAGATCAAAATCACTGAAAGTAAGAAAAAGGGACATCTTGTGGCATGGTAGGATATATACATTTATAACAAAAAAAGAAAAGGTGTAATAACTAGAGTTATTTAGGATAAGATCAACAAGATTGTAAAATCACTTAGAGTAGGCACAGAAGTGAATATCCTACTGTGAAGTACTGTAGTTTGTCTGCATTTGCGGACAGCAAACTCCACAGGGAAAGGTGAATTATTAGCCACGGCAGGAACAAACAGTAACGAGTTATATGGATCACTGTTCTGATTTGCTGTTGCACAATTTTCACCCATGATGGTTAACTCATTTTTAAGAATATATAAAGAATGATGTGAAATTCATTTTGAAAAATCCTATAAATTTGATTATATAGTTTGTTGATTTGGGGTTTTTTGCCCATATTTTTTTCACTAAACTGTAGAATTTTAAAATTTGAATGACTATTTTTTCAAAAATTTATTAACGAATATTTTCTGCTTTGAAGATTCTTGAGTAAAATTGTTTTCTGAATAAAAAAAACTCCTACTGCTTCCTAATTGCATGGCATAATTAATTGTAACTAACCCTTTTGTTTTGGTAATACTTGGAATCTGTCAATATTCGCAGTTTCATAATTTAAATTAATATGTCATTAATAATGATATTATCACAGATTATTTATTAAACAGAATATGAAAGAGATAAAGTATGATGTTTATTTCCTAGCTTCTGCAATTTTATGGTTATAAACTATTTCAATTTGTTCATTTTCTGTTCTCTTTCAGATATAATGTACTTTGTTTTACAAATTACATTTTTTAGATAGTCCTTTATCCATATTCTTTTAAGAATATGAAATATATGTGTAGATGTAATAAACTGCTTTTATGTTACTTTTTTCATTTATGTTACTAATATGTAATTCTTTGAAGTTATTACATTTCAGTGTATATGGATTTTTTTTTATTGCTGTTGAACCATTAAAATGACTGATGTTCCTCTGAATCTTTCAGTACAGTAGCATTTTCTGGAGTTGGCTGCTTTACTTGATACCATGTCATATAAGGCTGCTGGAATCTCTAACTGCAGACCCTATCTAAGGAAAGAAACTAAAACAGACTAGTGTGAGATCAGAATCAAATCTAGAAATGCCCCTTTAATCACAGACTTCACTGATTACTTAGCTTTAGATTTCCCGTGAGATACCAAAATGACTTTTGGTAAAGCTGCCAGAAACGTGAGATCCACCAAACCCTTTTTCACCACTTTGCTGTACAATATTGTCATTAGCATGCAAAGGGACATCACACCTTAATAGGTTTAGTCCATATCATTAGTCACTGTGGAGCACTATGTATGTTTGGCACACACTCAAAAAAGCATGAACAGTGAGAACACTCTCACTATCTATTTACTCAAGCTCCTTTTAGGCAGTGAAACCACTTCACATCAGGTACTCTGATACCAAATGTAGTTTTTATGAAGTCTCCCACTGACAGGGAACTTTTTTCTCACTAGCACTCCTGACTTTGGTGCCATCAGAATATTTTCATAAGAGACTGTAAAACCACAAGAGAGATACAAAAAATACTCTTAAAAGAAAGATACTCTTAAAAGGTGAGTCTTTTCGCTGTTTCTGGTTAATAGAACTCAGTCCTGACTCCTAATAATCTCAATAGACAGAGTTTCCTCCCATCTCTGTTTTCTCCCTCTCTCTTCAAACCACAATCAGATTTTGTATGATCAAGTGGTGTTGCTAGGCGGCATTTTAGGGATGTCACTCACTGGAGCAATCAGCCATTGCTCTCTGACAGCACTTACAGTAAAACTAGACTATTGTTGATGCACACTTTCCATCTATTACCACACCTCGAAAGTGTATGAAAGATGACAGAAGCCCATCAAGAAACATATGGGGCAATCTTGCAGATACAAGGTGCATTCAGATGAGAACACCCTCCCCTCCTTGGTCTCTGTGGAACTAAATCTCTATGGAACTCCTCCCAAGTGTTTGAAAAACAACAGTAATTAAAAAGTGCCAAATTGCTGTACAAATCTTGCAGTTTAGCCTCATAGCAAGTATCCATCTTAACTTAGAAAAGGAAAGAAAACGTAAGCTGCTGTGTGGCAGCAGACTTAATTTTCTGTCATTCAGGATAAATATGCCAGACTTTTTTCTCTGCCACTCTCCGCCAGTATAGTTGGGCTCTGTTTACCTGCTGTGATCCTGAGCTTCCTGCGCTGCACAAACATGCGCAGAAGATCACAGATCTTGCTCCTGCTAGAGGCTGACCTACATTCCCCAAAAGATTAGGCAGCCCAAAATACAGTCTTTAACTTTCTGGGATATGCCTGAACAACAGTAAGCCTCATAAAGAGGAAAACACATTAACACAAGCCGCACTTCTCGTCACTGCTTTGCTGGCAGAGTCTCTGAAGTAGCGATGTCACTGCAGAGCACACCAGCGGCTTTCTGATGTTCCAGAGAGCCATGTTTCACTGGTGAGAGCTTGCCTTTTAACAGCATTAGAGAGCAGCAGCAAAGGAATCCTGTCAGTTTTGTTTTCTTTATCCCAAAAAGGGACATGTGACCTATTGGAGAAAAAAAAAAAAAAAAAAAAAAAGCCCAATGATCAAAGCCTAGGATAAAGATCAGCTCCTCTGTGAAATGGCAGAATCATGTAGGCTGGGCTCACTGTACTTCACTGCAATGAATGCCAGGTTTGAGTGCCCAGAGCTCACTACCCATGCACCTGTGACAAATGGCATTAATAAAAAAAAATATGGGTTATGATATTGCTGGGTCTTTGCAAAACTCATCTGTGGGAGTGAACTGTGCCCTTCCCTGGACTAAAAGTAAAGAATGACATTCAGCTGCAGACTTAATCACCTGTGTAAGGTGTTTACAGCACAGGCCTACATATGTGCTAGTTGTCTTAAACTCCTTTTATAGTCGTTTAGATCTAGTCAATCCTGGCAATGGAGCCTAGGGAGATACTGAGTTCTTTGTAAACTAGAATTCTCCACTAGGTCAGCTGGACAGCTCTCCATTCAAACTATTAACTAACAGATTTTATATCCATAATTTTTTTAAAATGTGTTTTTTAAAGCAGCCAGACTTATTCTTGCAAGGTTTTAGGAGTTTCTGTGATAAGACAGAAATGGTGGATGATCCAGAAAATTGAAAAGGATGGGGAATGTGTGTATATATGATCTCTGACAATTTTTTAAGTTGTACAAATCAAAGCGGAAGACAGCATATGCCCTTATGAAACTTAGTTTCCTGCTTTCCGTATATGTGCATGGCCGTTCCATGCCTTCTATACAACAAATTGTGACTAAAAGCCTTAAAGAAATTGTGTTAATGTGATTTGCAAAAAATGCTTCTTGCTCCTATATAAATAATTTTAGAGAACTATTTTCTCATCTTTCCTTGTCTTATAACATCAGTAAGCTGTGTGGCCAATGTACATTTGCAGTTGCAGAACTAATTTTTCATTAAAATGACATGGAGATGAATGTACAAAGATAAAAACCAAAGTGGTTCCGTGAGTGGTTAGTGTGTTACATGATATAAAAATGTATTTCCATTGATCAGGAAAATATTACAGAGATGGGAATGCTGAAATCCCCAGACAGATGCCTGCCCTAAATGGGGATCTCCTCGCCCTTGCTGTGAACTCCTGCAAGACCAAGCCTCAAATAGGCACCCAAACGAAACGCACCACTAGCTTTTAATCAGTGATGCAACTAGGAGGTGTTACACTCAGCACTATATTGACACGGATGCGTTTTCCTATTTCAGCATGTATCCAGCCCTTATTCATGCAAATCTTTGCTCCTCTGAGTTGCATTGGAAATATCTTTCGCTGTTACAGACATACGAAATCTCTCCTGCAAAAACAGATTTGACAACAACTGTTAGCCTAACTAAGAGTGATTTTAATGGGGATAAAGCTGCTATTTATTTTTGAAATGTTTAACAAACTTCCATTAAGGAGAAATTAATATATTTTTAAGCCCTTTAAAAACTACAATTGATTAAAACTGGAACATGAATTCCAACAAAACCTGCATTATTTCTGAACTGAAAGCAAAAGGTGTATTTTGAAGCAGCACTTCTGAACAAACAAATAAAAAAAAAAGAAAGAAAGAAAATACAGTAATTGGAAATGCTTACCTCAGTAAACCAGCTATAATATCCAGGAAAACATTGGTGAGTGAAGGGTTCTGCTGTCTCACTAGATACAACTCTTACCTTAGATTAAATGTTTCATTTTGATTTTTCCCCATAGAAAACTTTTTTCAAATGGATCCTTTCCTCTATAAATTGTTCTGATCGACAGGGGAATGTCTCAGACACGTGTTTCTCAAACACTTCTTCATCTTAAATTTGAAGTTTCAAGACTATCAGATAGTTTGCTTAGCATAAAGACTGAGAAGTAGATAAGTAAATTTATGTAACTCATCCATACTTCAGCAATGTCAGGTTGAGTCCATTTACTTCGTACCTTAGTTCCATGCTGTTCACTTGATAAATGAACCCCAGCCTTAATACTCCATTGTCTCAGGATAAGGCAGTCTGAAATAAAAGAGGAATTGCCCAGAGCAATCCTCAGCTATCAGCTACCAGAAGAGGCATAGCTCTGAAAGGCAGTAGAGCGGGAGTAGACAGAGTGTAAATAAAAGTCTCATGATCCTAGGTAATCTTGTGATGTTGTTTTGACCTCTTGAGACACTTAAACCATTAGCAGCTTAGGGCAACTTTCAGGCTGTTCTCTCTGTCCTGGGTCAAATGAGCAGTAAAGCAGTACTGTCATATGCACTTACAGCATATTGTCTTGCAGGCACAGAGCAGGTTTGTCATGGTAAAAAGTTACTCAGTTCATGTAGTATAACCCAAATCAGGATTGCATTGGCTTATTATTTATCAATAACACTCAATTACTGTCAATCAGTGAACTATGCGTTCAAAATCAATATCAGTAATCTGATAAGTAAATCATAGTATCAGACATTTAGAAAATGGAATTTTCTAAACATCTCTCTGAAATTAATCATAAGAACACACATACCTTCAAACACATTACGCACGCTGTAAGGGTCGCAAGCACACCCCCTTTCCTGGGAAGCAGGGTACCTGCACATCCTTCCCATGGGATATGTGGGTGCTCCACCTTTTATTGCATCTGAGCTGCCTCCTATACCCTGATGACCCTCACACCAATAAGGAAGCCCCACAACAGCACCCATGCATGCCCCTTATATGAGTCCCCTCAAGCATTCACTCCCTGGTAGGGTGCAGACTGCTCCCCATATCCCCTGAGGCACTGCACTGACTAGGGGTCAGGAGGCTGTATTCACCTTCCCTTACAAACTTTCATGCTTCTTTTCTATATCTTGGGCTATCTCCTCCTTTGTTTCAAAGGTCTTTTGAAATTCCTGTTTAATCTGGCTGAGGGTCCTCTTCCTCCTTGTTTTGGGCCAAAATTCTCCAAGAGGCCTTGTGAATTTGCTACATGCACACAGATGCCATTTCCTCTCACACCTTAACTGTCTATGCAGGCACCCTTAGACAGATCCATGTACAAAAGACACCTGCAGAACTCATCCCAGGTGAGAAACTTCAAAAACATATACCTCCAATGTGCCACAGAGTCACTGAGAAAAAGTAACTGGTTTGTGTTTCATCAGGCTTGCAGTGCCATGTCAGCTTTACGGGGCCAGCCCACGTGCTTTTCCCTTCCGGTTCTGGCATTATTTCTAAATTAGCTCAATGGAGGAAAGGTAGAATTAATTTACACTATGTTCTCAGGAAATTGTTTTTGAAATTTGATATCAAGAAGTTCTTATCATGCAAGATGCTTTCGTATGATCTTAAATGCAGCATTTTTGAGCATATGTCAGTGCATATAACTGAATATAGCTAAATCAGAGGAACTTTTCCCTGCTAACATTAACTGTCTCTGTATTAGGTTGCAAATTATCTCTTCAAAGTCAAGCTAAATTAGTGATCTGGACTCACAGCAACAGTTTGTTGCCTGTTGTGATTAAGTCTCCATTTCATTTTTCCATTTCATTTTTTTGTAAAACATGTAGTAGACAACGCAAAGGATCAAGGGCAACACATGTTTCAGCAGTGTCCCACCAGCATTTACAAAGAGCTCTGCTAGTAGATGTCCCGATAAACCTGTTATAAGCACAGAAGTACAGAAACAGAGTTGGAAATTGTAACAATTGCATAGGATACAGGAAAGAAGAGTTCTAATTTACTGAAGTTTAATTTTTTTTTTCCTTCGGAGAGGCCAAAATCATGCTATTATTGAAAAAGTTCTGTGTTAAATCAGAGTGCTTCACAGAAAGGCTCCTTTAGGCAAAGTTAATTTCTGTCTATGAAGCTCATTTTAGTAATTGATATTCTATAGACTTCAGAAAAGAAAAAAGGCTTGCTTTATTTTTTTTTTTTTAGGCAACTCTTCCACTGGTAAAGTCTCTTGTACACAATCGCATTTTTCTTCCTGAAAACAGCTAATTGAACTTTGCTGCATAGAATGATGATGCCAACAGCTGTATTACGCCAAGATTTTCTCTTTGTTGCTCAAGATTTATTTTTAAATTGACTGAGTTTTGAAATGTCTTGCCTTGCAGTCTATGGTGCTTTGAGCAGCTGCGTAAGGACAGAATGAAGAAATTAGAAAATGATGTATGTGAACTGACATTTTACTGATATAAGTGCTATTGTGCTTATAAAACCCAGTTTCTCTGCATACACTGATTTGTTGTCACATAATGCCTGATAAAAAATAGTAGCCAAGGTTTCAGCATAAGGCAATACAACATATAATAGACAATACAGACTTAGTGAATAACAATAAGATCTCACTTTGCTTTGTTGTGAAAATTTATAAAAGTTGTAACTAATAACTTTTCTAGGAACATTTGTAAGAATTTGAATATCTCCAATATTATACTTGCATTAGGGAATATAATTGTGACATAAATTGATTTCACAGCAGTGCATGTCTCTTCCTAGAAAATGTTTACAAAGACTTATCTAAACAGGTGGAAGAATAAGAATACAAAGGTACAAAAAGTAGCATAGAAAAGCGCTAAATAAAATCAGCATCTCTAAATGAAGTGTCCCAGAAAGTTATATTCTGATAGTAAAATAATACACAAAGTCCAAAAAAGATAATTTTATTTTCAAACCTGCCCATTATAGGATTCTCACTTCCTGCATTCCAATACTTAACATGTTGTAAATAAGATATTGCTGGAACAGGACAATCCAAATATTAGCTGTGGTGGATCTGAATTGGTATTTTCAGCTGGGAGTGGAGGATTGGTTAATTGGTTGATGTTGGATTATAAAGGAAACCTATAGACTTTCCCTTCATAATTACAAATATTCAAGCATTAAGAAAAATAGTAAAATTTAATATGATAAAAGACACAGGTGCAGTTGATGCTCCTTAGGCCCAAGGGACTAGACAACTTCTGCCCTATGATACCATGGCTAGAAAGCTTCTTGGTTGTCTGGTAGCCTCCTCGTCTATACATAGCATATGTGTGCCAGTCCAGATCTCACGAATCCATCCCGCCTTGTAGAGAGGTCACAAGCCATAGACTAAACTCGGTGCCAATTTGCAGTGTTGGAACTGCCGATTTTTGACCTTTTTAGTTTCAGGGTGTAGGCACAATGGAAGTAATAAACATATAGTTGTTTCACATATTTACTCTTTGGACTCAATATCCGGGATTTTCTCATACCTGTAAAGATGTATATGACATAATCATGATACCATGTAATCACTTGAATGAAAATGATTTGACACATAATCACAGTGTATTCTGAAGTTTGACATAAGAACAGGTACAATGGGATTTAAATTTTCGTATGAAGTAAAATTTGACTAGATAATTCAAAATCTTTACATGTCTTTATAGACATTCACAGTCAAGGAAGCTTTGGTATCCAAAAAAAAAAAAAATCCAGCAATTTAATTGTGTATTTGTTCATTCTTTTATTTTTAAATCATTGCACATTATTTTTTTTTCTTCAGTCTACCCTTTTTTCCAGGTCTTTGAAGACTAAAATAAAAACAAATTCTTCAATAATTTATTCCTGTTTCATCCTTTCTTTGTATCTTTCTTTGTATCTACCCATACAATGACTCCTGATACAATCTCATTGCTACCATGTTAGGATTTTGAAACTAAAACTTTGGGAATTTATATTAATGCCTGAAAAGTCAAATATTATTACTAATTACTAGTTACAAATATTGTTACTAGCTTATATCCTTCTCCTTAGTGCAGTTTTTCATAGATCACTTACTAGTGAACACTTTTTCTAAGACATGCTTTCTGAAATATATAGAATATTCTGAAATATATAGTGATTCAGCAAGATATAGACATTGGTTGGATCGTGGAGTCAGCGTAGGGTATACCACTAAAATGAGCAGAGCTTAACTGAGGAATTTGTATTGGTCCTTTTAGCTGCCTTCCAAAAAAAGTCTTCAGCTTCTCTAAAACAAAAGACAAAAGGTTTATCTAGGGTAAGAAGTCTGTTGCCACAACTTTGCACTTCTGCATTATTTTGGGAGTTGTAGTAGTCTCCCCACTGTTGGGGGACTTGTAAGTCTTGGGACTTACCGAAATGCAGATGCAGCTGAATCAGCAGATGTTACAGTATTCACAGATCTCCCCAGCTTCTCATCCAAAACTTCTCAAAACAGCTCTAAGCACAGGGACCAGGATTTACAATCAGCACTGAAGCATGAAGAAACAACACGCCCAGTACTTGAGAGATCTTGTTCTCATTGGGTTTTGTTCCTCTGCGAAGACAGAGGAGCTGTGGAGCCAAAGCAACCAGCCACCAGGGAATTTGCATTGTGGCTTCAATGCAGTCTGATGTTTCCACATGCCTTCTCTGAGCTATGGAAATGCAGGGTTTCTACATTGTCACTGTGCTCTGACTATTCATAACTGTTGGGGATATCAGTTGGCAGATGTGTGTTTTAATTATGCTTTTCTGCTTGGGATTCAAACCAGATCCTTCCTGAGCCTGAGGAATAAGTGAGAAATAAAGTTACTCTTTGTTGCTCTGCACCCATTCAAATGTTATCCAGCCCACACTACTTCTTGGGAATTTTGATTTAAATTATTTTATCTCAAACAATTTTTATAAGAAATATAAAAGAAAAAAAATGTTAAGAGATCAAAGTTCATCAAGAGCTCTCCAAAGGCCTCTTCAGTTAGTGAGAAAATCAACCAAAAATGGGTCATTTTTGAAATTGTGTCACATATGTATAAATCTTCTTATATATTTAAAGAATTTGAATGTGGGCAGAAAGGACATATTCTTCATTCATTTACCATGTCTTATATTCTCTTTGTGATCAGAAAATATTTTGAAATAATGCCAGTGATATAGTTCAGGGATAAGAAATGGAATAAAGCTGATGGCAAAACTTTTGTGCTACTTTACATCACAACCAATGCAAAGGCTCCCCAGGGGAGCTCACTGCTGGAGGATAAACTTACCTATAGAAGACAAAATGCAAGACACTATAGGAAAATCCGATAACAAAAAGAGGATTCACTTTGTAGAGCTGGCAATGAAGAGCTGTCAGTTATGTGCCTGTGTGTTCAGTAACTTATTATTATAATACATGGTACCATCTCAACAGCAAGAATCAAAGCATTTTTTTTTTCTTTTTGAATCGTGTAGAAAGTACAGTGTAATGAGCATAAAGTATATTTACACTGTAGCATATGGGAATGCTGATGAACTCCTGATCCCAGTGGACACTGCCCTTGTCTTGTCTGGAGGGAAGGCTCTGTCCATTCTCACAGCTCCAGAACAGATCATCAGCACTGCAGTGACAACCCAAATGTATATGCCTCTGTGACTCTCATGGAGAGGAGGGTAAATAGTGCAGGATTTCCTTGGAACAGGACCAATGCAAAGCAGTAAGAGCTTCCTAAGAGAAGCTGAGAAGGATTAAAGCAACTGATGTCTCCTAGGTGACTTCTCTACTTCCCCTAAAATCTGTACATGATTGGCAATGTAAGGGAGGTTTTTCAGCAGAGCAACAGCAAGATAGGCAAGAGCCGCAGGGATAGGCTTTGTGTTTATAAAGGAAAAGAACATTGCTTTACTATGTCCTGAGCAGTCAGTAGAGGATTAAAATGGCACAAAGAATTCTCTGTTTTTAATTTTGTAAATCTTTGTATTATCTGCTGTCTTCTGAAAGATACTCAAAATAATATGGAAATAGGGAGTAAAAAAATAAACAAAGATAAAAATGAACCCAAAATGGAGCTACAGCCACAGCATTTCTGATGTGAGAATAAAAATTTAAAAAATCTCTCAAAAAGGGTATCTCCTTACAGAATTTTCAACTCCAGTTTTCAGATCCAAGAGGTCGTATATAAGTGTCCAAAAAAACCCACAAGTCTTTTAAAGTTCACTAAGTATAAAGAATGAGCTGCTATTATTAGTTTGTATTAGCATCATTAGTTTTGCCACCATGATTGAAGTATGATCTTTTGAATGTGCGCTGACAGAAGGTTCTGCAAAGCTTCATGCATAGTTTTGTGGCAAAATCCTAACCCCAAAAGAAATATACTTTCTTAGAAGAACTGTAATGCACTAATGATGGATTATCTTCTGTTTTACCTGGGCTTTAAATAAATGCAGAAAGGCAACCTCATATGATTCTAGGTTAAGTGAACAGGAAGACTAGGTGAATGAAAGACAAAATAGATTCCGAAAAAAAAAAAAAAAAAAAAGAAAAAGAAAAAGTTCCTCACTGATAAGCTCTAGGTTTATAATCTTTATAATTTACAGCCCTTTACATTTCAAAGGCTAAGGCAAATCGCATGTTTTCCATGTTTCCTTAGAAAGGAGAGTAATATTGTAATGATACAGCTATTCTTAAAGATACCTTTAATTGGAAGAAACTTATTTTATACATATATATATTTACATATGTACATATATATAAACGCTGAATTCTACCATATCTAAGTCTGCAGACAGAAAAAACTTCAGGCCCCTTCTGAAGAAAATTAATATTCTGAAATTCTCTCAAAGTCACTGAGTGAACAAAATCTCATATAGAGTAGGATCAGAAAATACCATTTTCTCAGGGCTTTTTTGCTGTCATTGCCTTTTTTTTTTTCCCTTTGCACATGCCTTTGATTTATGCATAGTAGTATAAATATATATATATATATTTAACTATTTGATAGCTCATTCTTGAAAATAGAAACAGTGCGTTAAGCAAACTATAATTAAAAAGGTTTTCCTCCAGTTCCCTAATGGGAACAATTTCTCTTGCTTGTTTTATGGCAAAATACAGTGTAATTAATGTAATATTGTTTAACAAATCAGTCATAAAACAATTAATAACACAAGCATTTACAGGTGAAATATTTAGGTTACAATACATATTACAGATAATCATCTACTAATATCTACAAATATTAAACTGCTATTCCTGACTTAATGGTGAATGTGTCGCTTGTGAGAATAGACAACCTTTGTGAAGAAAGGAATTATTTCCTAATTCTAGATGAACATTAAGGGATGAGTTGCCACCTTTTCTTATATATAAGACTTCAGATTGTATATCACTCGGAGGTTTAAATCCTTATTCTGAAGAATATAAATACAGTAGAGAGCAGAGAATTTACTAATAATCATACATATATTTTCTGAAAAAATAGTCTATTATGTAAATAATTTTGTTTGAACCAAAGACTAGAAAACAACAAACATTGTGAACATTGTGAAGGAGTGAGTATACACTGTGCAAACAATTTTGGAATTCTTAAATGCTGTCACAATGCTACCAATAAGCCCCATAAAATAACAATATGACAGCCACATTGTGAATTTCCATTATTTACAGTATTTTTGAATAAACTATAGTATTTACTACACCCAGAGATTTTAGGTTCTACTAACATTATTATAAAAATTCCTCAGACTTAAATATGAACCTAAACATCTCTGTTGCTCATTATTCTGCAACACAGATTCTAAATAGAACCAGTCATGTCACTTATGTGAATTTCTATTAAATATGATCTCTTTCTCTATTAGACACCCTACCAGCCACTACTATTTGTCCCAATTGTTCTTGTGATGACACACAAGCAAATTTTAATATTAAAGTCTAGCCACAAGAAAAACAAAACAAAACAGACACTGACCAATTTAGATTTATTTTTTCTTATTTCTACTCCCTCTCTCATCCCTTTTCCCTCCTTTTGATCCATTAAAAGAGTGTGCCTTGAAGTTTAGGAAAGTATTTGGACTAAACAGAAATGAGTGTTAACTCACTTCTGGGATTCTTTGAAAACTGCTAGTAGTTGCAACATTTCTTTCAGTTGAAGAGTTATAACCTTGTTTCTTGATCACTTGCCTTATGTCAAGACTTTATGATCCCACTGCTTCTTTCCATTTAAAAGGCATACCTACCTCTACACTTCAGCATCCACATACACATCACTGAGAGAGCACAGGCTGATATCCACAGCTTCCACACAGGACAAGAGGTAGTTGGTGAACCTTGAAATGAGAAGAAGTAGCCATCACCATTGTGTCACCATCACCCATGTATCCTCCGTCCCATTATCTTCAGGATCCACAGCCTTCTCTAGCCCCAGGGACAACCTTGGACAGCCCACATATCTGAGTCCCCAGAGGTTAGCTCACTCACAGTCCTCCAAGGCTCTTCATTTCCAAGGGTGCACTGACATCTTGTCATCTCTGCCTTATTCTTTTCCTATCAAGAAATGCACCCAAGGAAAACAAACACCTTCTTCTTGATGAGTTAGAAGACTCAAACGGCATTAGCTCCACTTAGGGAAACACTTAGCTAGAATCAATCCAAAAGGTCTGCTTGTTCTAACAGAAAGTAGGGAAGCCAGCTTTACAGAGCTGAATCCATAAATCTTGTTAAAGTATTTTCAGACATAAACATATGCTCACTGTGGCCAGGTCATAGGCCTGATGCTCCCTGGGACACTGTGTAAGTAAGACAAAACTCATCTGAGATGGACAAACCCCGATATTGCACAGGTCAGCTTTGAGCTCACAAAACTGCAGTTTTCAAGGATTCTCCTGTCTACAACAGCTGAACTGTAACAGTCCTGGTGCTAAGTAGCCTGTATTGGAGTTCCCATCATCATACACTGCTGCCAATTTGTTAATTATCTGCTGTTGATATTCGATCTGATCTGATTTGTTCTCTGATCCTGTCTGTTGGCATCTTATGGCCACAATTACTGGCAGATAGTAAGAATATCTCACCATTTTTAGAAAGAATCCCAGCTCTTTGGGTTGTTCTTTCTTTCTCACACTCACAAAAGACTCTCTTTTATGAACTCTCCTTCCTCCTCTCCTTTCCCTGAACTCTTACTGAACATCAGAGGTTATGGGGACACTTCACTGTGACTTCTAGACACTGCCATGCTTAAAATTGGTCTTTATCAACCCCATCTGTTCCCTAATTGATCTTCAAAGAAGGGAAACTTAACCCATGACATTCACCTGCTCTGCTGAAGGCCTCAGCCCAGTGGTTCTGTCCCCAAGCTAGTACTTCTGATCAGCTCTCCCAGGACCAGATCCAGCCCTGAAGTGCAGGGAGGGGACTGAATAACTATCAGACTCTAGCAGCAAATCCTTACCCTGCTTGTCCTACAGCATTCATCAGATTCAATGGTTTTCTCAGAGGAACCCTGGAAGTGGATGGGAAGCCTTACTGTTGCACGGCATGTATGAAGGGGATGACCACATATAACAGCAAAGATACCTCTGTATCTTGAAGTCTACTTTGAGGGGTATGTAAGTTAATAAGTAGCTGGAAGTAGTATGCTCTCATTAATGTTTTCTGAAGCTTTCTACAGAGAAAAAGCTTTTAATTGTGGTCTTCAAAGTCAGACTGAATTATGGTAACTGCTGTTTGCATTTGCTGTTCTTTATGCTTCTACTATTTGCATTGTGGTTGGTCAAAAGAAAAAAATAAAAATAAAATCCAAAGCTATTAGGCATAGTCTCACATACAAGCTATACCACATCACTTCTCTCATCCCACCCATTCTGAAAAAAAAAATATTTACACTCATTACAAAAGAATCAAAGCATTCAGCAAGAACAAACAAAATCAATCAGCTGAACCAGACAGTTCTTGTTTTGCAACTCAGAGAAGTGCAAAACAGAACATTAAGTCACTCTACAAAGGAAGGATGGCAAGGAAAAATCTTTAATGGCGAGAGAGAGAGAGAGAGAAGAACAAAATAACCACAAGCTTGACAAATACTGATTCTACTGCAGCACTACTACAATTTAATAAATGAGACCAAAGTCTTCAATTTTCTTCAGAATTTTAACATACAGGTACTCTGCCATGCAAAGACACTGACATCTCTTAGATATGACCAGATTTCTGTGAAACAGAAAGACTGATATTGCCCAAGAGAAGTACCTGGAAGGCAAAATTTTCTAACTTGTCTTGATATCTTTGAAATCTCTATTTATACACTGACTAGATTTGTATATGTATTTGCAAGATATCACTTTGATCCTATATTTTCCATTCAAGCCTCAAAATCTCTATTGGTTCACAGCAGTGTTTGGGAAGAGAAAATTCCAGAGCAGGGCCACAGGGATGATCAGGAGCCTGGAACATCTGCCCTACGAGGAGAGGCTGAGGGAGCTGGGCCTGTTCAGCCTGGAGAAGAGAAGGCTGAGAGGGGATCTAATCAGTGTCTATAAGTACCTCAAGGGAGGCAGTGAGGAGGATGGTGCTGGCCTCTTTTCACTGGTGGTCACCGACAGAACTAGAGGAAATGGCCACAAATTGAAGCACCAGAAGTTCCACATGAACTTAAGGAAAAATTTTTTAACAGTGAGGGTGACAGAGCTCTGGAACAGGCTGCCCAGGGAGGTTGTGGAGCCTCCTTCTCTGAAGATCTTCAAAACCCGCTTGGATGCAGTCCTGTGCCATGTGCTCTAGGTGACCCTGTGTGTGCAGGGGGGGTTGGACTAGATGATCTCTAGAGGTCCCTTCCAACCTTAAGCATTCTCTGATTCTATATTGAGATAAAATACACATGCCAATATATTGTATCATCATGTGAAAATTCTCCTCTGACTTTGGAGAGGTGGGATTATCAATAATATTTAGTCAAGTTTCAGAACAGGACCCTAAAGAAATGATGAACAACCACTGGCTGTAAACTTAAAATCACAGCATCTGAAAAGTATCAGTTTTAAGACTGCAAAACCACAGGCATCAGTCAGCAGAAGTTTTATTTAAACCTCACTTTAAAAGAAAATTCCAAAAGGTTAGCATCTTGAAAAATAAAACCCCAATAAATCTCAGAAATAGAATCTGCAAAAAAAGGTTAAATAATATTCACAAATTTACCATGTAGGCAATATAGATGACTGAATAGAAATTTTGACTATAATATATGATTAATCCTCACTTGCAAAACAATCTGGCAACCAGTCATGTTCTGCTTATATAGTACATATGCCAAGGTGTGAACTGAGCCCTGAAGCCAATCTATGGCCTCTCTCTAGATAGCAACTGTCTAGGGATGGTATTTCTGAATATAATGTGGATTTGCAGATGAGTAGACACAAAAATATCGGCAACAGTTAATTCAAAAAGTGAAATAGTGTTATCCAAGTTGAAATTCAAAAACTTTGAAATTGCGTATCTTACTGAAATACATAAAATAGAGCTGAACAAGCCCTTCCAGTTCTGATCCAAGTCTTTTGAGTTTCTGTAGAATTTGTCAAATTTGCATCTGCATAAAATAGATCACATTTGCATGGATATGAAGTCTTGCTCCATCTCTGCATAAATGCACACGCATGCACTTATTCAGCACCTGTTGCTATTGCTTGCGTAAGGGAAGAGCAGGAACGTGGCTGCTCCTTGAGGGGAAAGTTGCTGGGAGTTGTCAGTGGGTGTAACAGGACTCAGACCGACAGTACATGAGCAGGGTCAGAGCAGGTATAGGGAAAGCTTCCTTCACCACCCCCACACAAGGTGATAAATAAGGCAGATCCCAAACAGCGATCCCAGGCAAGAACTAAAGGAGAAGGTGCCCAAGACAGGCCTGGAGACAGGACTACCTGCATGACATGTCTGGGTTCAGTTCAATAAGACCAGTAAGTGAATCAGGACAACAGAGAGAATGCAAATACATCTAAAATACAGCTTAGGCTACATCTTGATACCCAGACCTGAGCTTAAACAGAACCCCTCGACTCTGTTTGGTGCATAGGTGGGTGGGCAGGGGTCTTGGGTGAGGCTCGTTGGGACCTGAAAATCTATGAGTTTTCCTAAAGAGCCAAATAAATTTGTCCTATGGGAGGGGAAATTGAGTAGAAGAAAACATCAGGACTCAACAGCTCTAATTATTAGCCTTTTTAGGGTCCCCACCCAAGCATTTGCTACATCTGATCCCTGGTATCTGGTCAGTTCACATTTATATTTAAAGGTCTTACCTATGAATAATAGGTGTAAATTATATGTAAACATAAAATTTTTATAGAGATAACATATATGCTATGCATATAATACAACATATTCAGTAGCAACAGTTACAATCTCACTCTTTAGAGTATCCAGATATTTTCTTTAGTAATCTTCATCTGACAATAAAACAACTTTGAAAGAATGATAAATTCTTCTGGATGATTTACATTGCCTCCTGTGAATGTATTTCAGCTCTTAAACTCATCATAGATATAGCTTCAGAGTGAAGCACACAGAATCACAGAATGGTTAAGGTTGGAAGGAACCTCTAGAGATCATCTAGTCCAACCCCCCTGCTCCAGTAGGGACGCCTATAGCACACGGCGCAGGGTCTCGTCCAGGCGGGTTTGAAAGATCTCCAGAGAAGGAGATTCGATGACCTCTCTGGGCAGCCTGTTCCAGGGCTCTGTCACTCTCACAGGAAAGAAGTTCTTCCTCACATGGAGATGGAACTTCCTGTGTTTCTACTTGTACCCATTATCCCTTGTCCTGTCACTGGCCACCACCAAGAAGACTTTGGCCCCATTCTCCCTACATTCACCCTTCAGGTATTTATACATATTGATCAGACCTCTTCTCAGTCTTCTCTAGGCTAAACAGGCCCAGCTCACTTCTTAGTCTTTTCTCAGAAGACAGATGCTCCAGTCCCTTAATCATCTTTGTTGTTCTAAAGAACTCTGAACTCTGTGAAATGAAACATGAACCTTGTGAAATTATTGTTTTGTTGGGAATGATTTGGCAAATGTTTTGGTGACGCACGAACATATTCACATGCAGTGTTGATTTAAGAAGTATTTATATTTTAGAAAAAAAATTGCTGGAGAACAGGTTTGTGATTCAGTTTTTAGTTAAATTTCTGCAAGGTATACAGAACAGTTATTAAGGGAAGAAAGACTGTTAGTATTACAATTTGTCACCACCTTAATTTTACAATCTGTAAAAAATGTTAAACTGGTACTATTATAAAATGGACTCTATTAAGGCAAAAAATGTCAAAATGAGTATAAGGTAATTACTTTAATTCGCTCTCATTTGCACAGACACTAGCTGAATTTCGCTAGTCACATACTGCTTCTTAAGTAGTGTACAGCTGTTTTCTATATACTTATACAATTACATTAATTCATAGTACAACATAAGTAAGCTACTGATTACAGAGGTTTAATCATGCTTCTTTTTCATTTTTTTACTTTCAAAAAAGATGATATTCATCTTTTTTTTGGCAAAAAGAATAAAAGAATGCAGAGAGAATTTAACATGCCTTCATTAAAGTTATTACAGTCTTACATTTTCCCTACATGCTGACTATGAACTTTGCTTGTGCGTGGCTATCACTCCTGAATCTTTAGCAAATGTGCTAAAAACGTAATTAAGGGCTGGCATTATATTGTAAGGGAGACGAATTGTGGTATGTAGTGTATAGCCTTATCTGTTGGAAGCAGAATGATGCTTTTTATCACATTGCAGGATATTTCACTGTTGGAAGAAACAAAATATTTGCACATGAAGGAATGTTTTGGAAGTGATTCCTTAAATTCTGCATACCCCGTCTCTGCCTTTTGAGATTTGTATAGCTGAGTTTTTTTCCTATTGTACTATCCTTTTAAAATAATGGGTTGCTTATTTAAGCAAGGGAAGATACTTAATATATTACAGTTGTAATATAGTGCTTTATAATGACTAGTATCAAAATATAAAATGTGAACAGCATAGCACAGGACTCCTCCATCACACAATTTTTCTTTTGACGAAAGATATTTCTGCCAAATGTTCACTTCCCATTGCAGAGTTAGCTAATAAAGCTTTGAATTTAAGGATTAAAAGCTACTTAACAAAATATGGCTATTCTAGGGTTAGAGTCTGACATAACTGAACCTGAAAGAATCTTTCTGAAAAATGGTGGTCTAAAACATAGGACATGGGTCTCTGAGAACTAAATTCTGCTCCCAGCTCTAGGACACTCTCCTGGATAACACTGTATATGTCAGAGAAGGTAAAGTCTCAGAGATGGCAGTTTCATTGACTTCCATATTGTGTCCCAATTTACATCCCTAGGATGGGATTCAGCTAACCCTATGAGGTAATCATCTAGATCTCCTCTAAATCGACTCCTCCTGCCCCTTCCTAGGTGCACATAAAGGTGATTTCTACAGACATAGATGTACGTAACATAGATTTAGTATAGTATGTTAGCAAATAGTATGTTGCATCAGGAATGGATCTATGGCGTGAAACTTTTAGCAAGGAGAAACTGATATTTATTCTGTGTGTTGTGGGGATTTTATTTTGATTTGGTGATAGTTTGATTGTTAGAAACAAACCTTAGCATGGCTACTACCATTAGCACCATTACCTTTCCCTTTTGCATGGGATTCTTAAAATCTGTGATGTGAAATTATGATCAGTAAGTGTGTGCAACTGAGAGATATGCTGCAAAGTTGTGCTAAAGTTTTGAACTAATATACTTGCATGGAGGTTCCCATAGATGTCAGCTGGAAGAGATTTGTCCTACCCTTACAGTTATCGAATACTTTTATAGCTGAACAGAAAGTAGTCAAAACTCTGCCTTAGTGAAATGTTACTTTCAAGTATAAGTAGGAACAATTAGACGTTAGCGCCTTTCTAAGATTCATTCTTTTCTGAAAAATTTATTTATTTTATTACTGTGATTCCTATGTGCCAGTGGGAATCAAAGTCTCTTCAAAGTGACATTGTAACAAATAATAAAAATAATAATGATTACCTCTTTCTTACTATTTTTTTTTTCAGTTTGAAAGAATAAGATGCCCAGGAGGATATGAAGCTCTCATCTTTGTGAAAGCAGATTTTAAAAAATTCTATTCACATCTTACTCAACTACTTACATATTTGTTTTCTTAGCTCTGTATTTTGCTGAGATTTTTTTTAAGTTTTTGTTGAATCACTTCATTGTTATCATCACTACCACAGTACATTATTATAATGCCATATTTATGTTATACCTTAATATCCTACTATTGTTTAATTTGATAAAATTTGTTTAAATTGCTTAAATTGTTTGATTAAATTGTTGTACCAAAATATGCCAAAACAATCATAGAAACATCTGCATACATTTCAGTAAAACAATCAGTTTCTCCATACTCTATTCCTCCAGTAAGGGGACCGATTTCACAGCATTAGTTGCCTATGTTGCTAAATAGTGAAAGTCATAATTACCTTGGTGTCTTTGGAGCCTTGCCCTTTTCTACTTCCATTTCTATAATGCACTGTTATTGTCTATACATGCAACAAATGCAGTGAAATCAGACTTTCCAGTTGTCCTCATGTGACTACATAGTTTTACTGGAATATGATTGGAAACTCCTTATGTTTGACAGTCCCCAGCTCACAGCACAGGGAATAATGTCGCCCTTCCTTGAATCAGATTCAAAAAAATGAAACAGTATCTTTTGCTCTCACACATTTGGAACACATTTGAGCTGCTCCTTGATTCTTCATTCTCAGAATTCAGCATTTCTGAAGAAAAAAAAAAAAAAAAGCCTTATGTGGACAACCCAAACTTTAAACACCCCACTTTCTTGGCCCCTTTTGAAAGTAATATTTGCTTCCTTCAGGAGCCTTTCTAACAAACAGAGGAAATTATATTGGGATTCTCTTCCAGGAAGAGTAACATTAACTAAATAATGATGATTGATTTCTAGGATCTTCTTCTTAAGAGAAAACAGCCAGTTACCGAAGTCATGAAGTGAAATATTTGGGCAAAGTATTGCCATTGTTGAAGTCAGCTTTGACCTTGACTTCCATGCTGATCAGAAATTGTCTCCTTTATAATTTCTAGCAACGGTAATATTTTAGTTTACCTTGAATGTAATTTGAAAACTATATAGTTGCAACAAAGAGCAGGGTCCTTTACATTTTTTTTCACTTAGTTAACATTTTAGCTATCCAGTATTTTAGTTAACAAATGGGAACATCTAAGTTCAAGGAAGTGTTTCTGATTTTTTATATATATTTTTCATACATGGATTTATATTGGGATTCCATCAGACAGTTAATATGCTATTTACTCTTTCAAAGAATAGAAAGCTGTGTAATAAAAATAATATCATGCCTAAAAAGAGATAATAATACTTTCATACGTGACAACATCAAATACTGTGAACAGAGTGGGATGCACCAAAGAACATACGCTTTGTGGCACTGTGACACAGCTATGGCAGTGCACACAAGACCAGTGCTTATCATCTTTGGAGAGGAAATCTAAGAAGTGGAATTGTTCTTGGATTTGCAGACTGTCAAGTAGGAAACATTTAGATACTTACTCTCCAATTCTTTTTAAGTGAAGAGGTAGGGAGATTTCTCAGCTGTGAAGACGTATCCTCTCTGTTTTAGCTTGAGTGATTGATTACTTCCTCTGACAGCTCTTTAACAACAGTTTTGGAAAGGCTTAAAGATTGGAAGCTGGTTCGTATCTAACCCACTTATTTGTAGGAACGGATCCCAGGAACATCCTGTTAAGAAATAGAGTTTTCCTGGCATGTCATAAAACACAGCAATTGAAACCAGATATATTATTAGAGTTCCTTTGCTGTGATAAGAGAGAATGAAGCACCATCTCTTCATAGAAGACTATAGGTTATATGGTATTAGTCGTTTTTTTTTAAGTGACTGGATAAAAGTACTTTAAAAGGCAGTTTGTAGATCTATGTAATGCTTGGAATGAGCAAAGTCAGAGAATAGAATAAAACATAGAAATGTTCCAGAATGAAAAACTTCAACAAGATGGAAATAAACTATTTTATTTGAAATTTGATGTGCTTGAGACACTGAAAAGCACATTAAATTCTCATTGTTTTGGTAGTTTTCTTTCTATATTGTCCTCAAGGAAAAAAAGAATATACTGTAAACCATTTCGCTGATACCTAAATCTACTGTTTCAAGACAGTTACATTTGTAAGTACAAACATTTTGGGGCTCTGTATAAGGTTTTGCTTCTATATTTTAAGGGTTGTTGTTTTTTAATCCCATGCCTTTCCTTTGCAGAGACAGTATTAACTGTGTGACCAAACAAACTGGTCAAGTTCACAACCAAAAGTAATGAAACACTATTAGCACCTAGGAAGATGTGTTTCTAACAATCATCTTAATGAGATGACTTTCCTTTGAAGTCAGCCTGACCTGTGGGTAATTGTTTTACATCAGCTCTAAAACTAGGAGCAGCTTGCCTGTATACTACTTCATTAATATTGGGTATTATAGCCACGCTATGTGTTTTCAATTAAACGTATGTTACATTAAGTATGCAACCGTAATACTTCTAAGCCTGTAAAAGTCTCTCTCAAAAATATAGGCATTTTCCTCTTTATCTGGACATGAGTCAGGACACCAGAACTGTCCAAAATAAAAGTCAGGATTTCAGGGTTGAAAAGTACGGTTAGAGAAGTAGTACACCAAGAGAAATGCTCTTCACATATTTATCAGTTTCATTATATGTGTGGAGCCTTCCTTTCTCTGAACAATCTCATCATCTGAAGAATAAAATAGTAATTAATTTGAAAATAATTTATCTCTTCTGCAATGCCTGCAGCTATTCTCTTATTTCTTTATATTTTAAACATAAATTTCATATCTTTGATAAAATGAACAAATATGATATGGCTGTTATTAAAACTGCAATAGCAAGCAATTTTCTACAATGATGTTTTATGATGTTTTAATGATGGAAATGTGTTCTGCCTCAGAGGAATATTTTTTGTACGATAAATGCATTTTTTCATTTCTGTATCCTTATGTTGATGAAACATTTCAAAACAAATCAATCTAAGAATCTTGCATATTGATAGTTTGATTTCAACTTTCACTGAAGAGTAAAATGAATGAAATATTGAAATTTCTGGTAGGATAAAAATATTAGTGTTAGATGTCAAACAACATCAAGCAATAACAACAATACTCCTGTAACTTTCACCCTTCTTCTCTCTTTCTTTTATATTCATTTTGCTAATTCTGAAATACATCCCCAGATCTTGCAACCTTTAAGGCATAAACCTAACACGATGTGCATGAGTCAATACCAAGTGAAACGCCATTCTCAGGAATTTAAATGTGTTTATGTGTAGTAGAGTGGAGGCTTATCTAAGAAATCTTACTGACATGGAAGTATAAGTAAAAATTCTAACACACAAAAAAGGTACTCACATAAGTTTTAGGCTTGGAAGTCATTAGGATGCTTTTGAATAGTAGTTTCCACTACTTTTGAAAAGGTTACCTTCTGTTTTCCCTCAAGATGTCTGTCACACTTTTTGAGTACTAAGTTTCCTTTACAGAGTTTCAGTGCTCCTGCTGAGTGCTGAGTAGCTAGAATGTCCAGGAGTAAGGTTATGACTGAACTTCTCACTGCTGATTTGACATACTTTGGACGGAAGAAATGTGAAGCCTTTCTCTTTGCAGACCATGCCACACAGCACCGGTTGAGTCGTAGGAAAAGAAGGTGGGAAAAGGAAAAGCTAAATTAAACTTTTTTTACTGAACTCAGATTAAACAAACAAACAAACAAAACCCACTTGCATTTCAAAGCATTGATTTTTCATTAAAAACATAATAAGCAAATAAAAATGCTCAAATAGGTATATTGTCTAAAAAAATATTTTCAATACAGCCTATTATTTAAAGAGTGAACTTTAAAATGAACTTTAACTTATTTTTGAAGAAGAAAATATTGTCTCTCTTGAAAACATAACCTTCTTTCCTGATTTTTGCAGTTAGATATATAACTTTATTTGTACGAAAAGAGAACACTATTTTTAAAAAGTTATTCTCCAGAAGTAATATGTTCAAATGTAGATAAAGGAGATAGCTGATGAAGTATCAAATATGTATAACATTATTCTCATTAGTAACACTAGTAGTAGTAGTAGCAGCAGTACTATTGCCAGTTCCTCTGAATCTTCACAACAGAGTCACATGTCATAAGACAAGGTGAAGTGCAGACTGAATTTAAAAATTTCTGACAGTAGATGTCTATTAGGTATCTATATTTAGTGTCAAAGTGTCAAATAAAAAAAAAAAAAAAAGTTACTGCTTACCTGCTTTTACTAGACTAGATGACCAGATTGCCAAGTTTGCTCAGTGCAAGAACACACAGAAAAGCAAATTAAACCAGATGAAATTTGCTTAAAAGAAGTATTGCACCATCATTAGATAATATTTTTCCTAGAACAAAAATAGAGATGTAATTTCTCTTTTATTCATAAAATTTTGAATTTTTGTAACATCAGTTCAGGCAAATTTACTGAAGAATCTCTAAAACCACATGATTTTTTTTTTCAGAATTCCTTATTTTTCATGAAGCATTGTATGGAGTTAACACAAACCTAACTGTCATACATTGTTATCACATGGAAATACTAATTGCTATTGTTCAGAAACCTTTACATCAATCTGACATATCTGCAAAATGAGACCCTTTGCAGTGATCAGCCCTGTTGCTAGGTGGTTATTCTGCCTTCCTGCAAGACAGATGTAAAGTTCCAGGGCTAAAATGAATTTGTGGTGTCTCTGCAATCTGGTCATTTTGTGTGTCGAGATATTCTGAGTATGTGTTTAAAAGATGTATATGCATTCAAACTGATGCTAATCATCTCAGAAACAGTTTGAAGAGAGCAGATCTTCCTATGAAAGCCTGCTTTGTCCAGACTTGACTATCCTCTGATAGTGAGAATGCATGTGAACTCCCTGAGGCATCTCTGCTCCATATTTCTTATGACGAACGTAAGTTTCTTTTTCTATAGTTGTTTCTAAAGATTGGTTCTACAACAGAAGAATGGCATTTCTTTTCTTCCTACCAAATGCTGCAACTTAGAGACAGCTGAGGAAATTTTGCTTAACTTTCTGAAAAGTATCTCACCTTTCAAAAAGAGGGAAACATAAACATTCTCAACAAGAAGAGTGAAAGTTTTGGAAAACTGGTTGGCAAGTGAAAAGAGATTGTAGTGGTAAATGGTTTATAACACAGAGGTTAAATTCTGTAAATTTGTGAATAATCCTGTGAAATCTCACTTAAATTGTCCCATTTGTATGCTAAAAAGACTGATTGCCACATATTTTACATAAAAAGTGGCATACTCTGTACATTATTTCAATGTGTTTTTCAGTAGAATTTAGTAAAAAGCATACCATTTAAAAATGAATTAGTTTAAAAATACATGTCCAAGAAAAGATGGTTTTGAAGCATTAGATTTGTCATCTATGCAGGGAAAAGCAACTGAGAGTGAGAAAACCAACTGAGAGTGAGGAATGCAGAGGTCAAATACAGCCTGACCTCTGGGTCAAAGAAAATGAAAAAGGTAATTTGGAAATTATGATTTTTTTTAAAGAAATATATATATATATATACACATATATAGAGAGAGAGAGGTCTTAAATTCAGAAAGCTGAAAAAGTATCTTAAAATAGTAGTAAATGTATGTAACTGTGGGGACAGGGAAATGCCATGTTTCATGTACATATGCAGGATTTTGCAACAACAGCAGTAAGAATCATTTTCAATTCCATATCTACAACGAAATCTCAAATATGACATTGTTCTGCCTCTGGGTATCTACCTCTGCAGTTCCTGTTCTAGGGCTATTCTTGTGATCACTTCTTACCTCTTCTGAGTTAGCCCCTGGGCTGAGCTGTAGAGGCAATGCTGAACCTGATGATTTTGGTCAAATTAAGATTTTTTTAATGAACTAAGATTTCTATAAATTGCTTCAGGCAATTGGTTTGACTGATATTAGTCTTTTAGTCTAGCCTGAACTGTCATATTTATGGAATGCCATAGCAAAAATCAAATAGTAAAGTACATTTGCAATTTGCCTTATTAATGTTACTCTAACCAGGTGAGTTTGTTTTGGTATTCACCTTGGAGGCCATATATTATCCACCAATCTCTCAAAATATATACACAGATAATTCATGAAGGATTGTCACTGTTACTATACATAGGTATTTTACTGCCGGTTAGTAGGAAGTGCAAGGATTTCCTGGCATTCTGTTTAACTTTTACTTTGCAAAAGCTGCACAGGGATTTCAGTAGTACTGATAATGTGGCAGAAATTTCTGAGAGTTCAAGGGCACTGACAAGACATGAAAGTCCAGAGGGAATAAATATGCAACAATGCAGACATACGGACAGACTACAGTGAATAAGATAAGATAGACATACAATTACATTAAATTCTAGTCAGAGTGAGACAGGATGCAAAGAAAGTTACAACCAACAGGAGATGGCAAAATGCAGGTTTCAGGTATGCCAACGCAAAGAAAACTCTCTGAGAAGATCAGCAAATCCTGACCTTCTCTGATCAGTTCCATTCCTGCTGCTGCTGCCAAAGGCTGGAGGGAGGACTGAAACGAGTGTGTAGAAGGAGGCATTTCTCAGGAACAAAAGTTCTTCCTTTGAAATTTTTCTGGCTTTCTTCCCCGGCCAGGGCCAAGAGAATTACACTCTTCTGCTCACCAGGATCAGGATCTCTTCCTACTACCTGCCATTTCTTGGGAGCTCATGAAGAGAGTAGGGATATTTGCATGCAAAATGCCAGTGACAAGGGTGGACTATCACACTGAGGGCAATGGGGACATGGGAATCGCAACTGAGATGGCAATAGGGATCGTGTATTGCCAAGGACTGATGGCTACCAAGTGTAAGGAGCAGGATAGAAAGAGGAGGCATAAACTCATTCGGTTTCCTTGAAGCATTCTGACCGCTTGCTACCTTTCTCCATTCCTCCTCCACACTTTTTATTTCTCCCCTGACTGCTCTCAGTCACAACTGCATACCTCATTTCTGAATTTATTTGCTCAGGGCAGTGGGTGGGGCAGGCTTGTTCCAAGCCTAAGCAGTTTTGTTCTTGCCCCTATTATCCCACATTGAGCATACACCAGAACTTGTTTGGCTTTCATCTTGAGCATTTTCCTGTGCACTGTTCTAGTTAATACTCTGAAGGGCAACAACGGATTTTTCCCTCAGGGAAAAAATTTAAACAAGTACTATCTAGTTCCTAGAACACAACACCTTTGTGTGGCTCAGTTTCACTTTTGCTGTCTTGTAATTGTTGCTTTCACCTGTGCTGTTGCCTTGTTGCTTTGTGAATACCCGGGGTAAGACACCTTGATGTTTAATCACTCCCTGCAGGGTACAATAGCCTACTGTCTCAGCCCAGCACATCAGCTATGTGACACTTTGCAAAACATGGCTTCAGATACCTTATCATAGCTCTTGAGTGCCCTCCAAGCAGCCCACTCCAGTAGAAGGACACACAAACACGCAGATAATGCCATTCTGAAATGTCAGGATCGGAAGAAGCAGCAATCTGAGAACACCGCACAAATACACCAGTCCTGATCCTAGCAATCAAATTGCCACGCCTACCAATCACAAAAGGCAACAGTCCAAGTTGCAGTGTGAAACAGATCGTAAAGAGTTGGTATTAGTATTAGGAGTCAAGTGCTCTATGTGAGCAGACAGATGCAAGATTCATACTGGGAGGACTTAAATGAGTCTGCTGTACAGAGCAGGATGAAGAGATAGTAGAGACCAGGTTATTGTACAGCACACTGAAGTCAGGAAGAAGATAGAAAAAAATCCTATATTAACAAAAGCAATACAAACAAGGAGTCGACAGAGAGTCAGTTAAGACAAGAGTCTTACAGCCTAGCAATCCTATATAGAACAAATAAATGTTTTCCCAAAGCCTCAAAGATAATGTGCAGTGCTGGAATCAGAGTGTGCTTTGAATGGTAGCTGCAGCTTTGTCACCAGTGTAAATGCTTATTTGTCAAAGTAGTGAAGGTGAGAATCATCCAGTAGGAGATGCATGAAAATATGGGTTTCACGCAGATTTCAAGTTTCATGACCAAACCTGAACTAGACTTATCTACATTACAAATTGAATTAAAATAGCATCAATCTCATTCATACATTGCACCACAACCATTAGAGATGGGCTTTACAGCCAGTTTCCTTATTTCTGTTTCAATTTCCACAGATTGTTCCTTGGAATTACACTGAGATTGAATTCATTCCAAATATCAGTTAAGAATATGCAATATAATTGCATCATTGTAATTTATGTATAATATCGCAAAAATAAGTCGTACTTTAAATAACACGCTCACTTTAATGAATATATCCAACACCAAGTAGGAACCATATGCAAAAACAACAATGCAGAGTTGTCTTCAACAAGACTTCTCTGAACTGCTCTGATCATAAAAACATTTTAAACAATAGTGAGGGCTTTAAATAAGAAGTACCATCTGGTTAGAGAAGAATATGCAGTGCAAAATTGTTTCTCAAAACCTTTTGAATGTATCTCAAAATCTTTCAAATACACACTCACATCTAATATTCTGGTTCAGTCTAGAGATAGACTCTGGTTCCTTTCTTTTAGTAAGTTTTTTTTTTTATGGTTTGGAATCTTGTTTTATTTTAGTGTTAAACATAAGGATAAGCAAAAACACACTGGAGGAGGATTTCAAAGAATGGAATGTCATCTGGAACATATCTTCAAATCACTGAAATGTATATTTGTGAATCTCTTAGGATCAAAAGAAAATCTCTCATGTGCATTTGAACACTAGATAGTAACACATAGAATCTAGGATTACCATAATTTATATGGATTAATATAGTTTTCAGGGAATTTCTAACGTGCTGATCCTGAAACAAATGTTTCACACAATCTTACATTTATCACCTTAAGTCTCCCTAAAACAGACAAAAATGAAAGATAAAATAAGGTATTTTCGTCTGGCATAACAAAGATAAAGAAAATGACAACACGTGTTTGTTTTCCCCCAACATTAAGACCGATCATCAAATAAGTTGTATTCAAAAAAACTGCTGTCTGAATATGAGAACCACAGAATCATATTTTTTTTTTAGTTTTTAAGTTTAAAAACATTAAAATAACCTTTTCTGAGATACATTACAACATAGATCATAAAACCTCATCCTATTTCTTTCCTTCATGCTAATAACATACTTTATTAAAAAAAAGTAAATTCCATTGCTCTTCTATATAACTTTTTAATTCTTTTTAAAATCCTTACTTTTTAATAAACACAAATAATTTTGCCTCTAAAATAGTGAGTTTGAATTTGCAGAATATGCTTTTTGACAGGCAGTGTAGTTTCTGGTGTGGGGCATCATGCCTGATTAGGAGTTGTTGGAGTTTTTAGGAGTTTTAGGTTTTCTTCTCCTTATGGTCATGAATGGCCAGGATATTAGGATCCAGTTTAAGAATTTACTGTGTAGTGGTACAGGACCTCTTTTGATGACTGGACTAGAGTGACTATCTTCATAGACGTGAGAAGAAATGCTACAGCTCGACCAATGCAGATTTCAAAAATCTATAAATCAGAATATCAAAACCTTATGTGACCCCTATAATATGAGAGAAATCATATTATAGTTGTTAGAATGTTTGTACTTGCTTTCTGGAAAATTGTGACAGCCAAAATTGATGACTTGTGTGGGTGGGTGGAAATTATTGAAAATTTATTTAAATATTTAAATTAATCAGATTCTAAGTAAACATTCTTACCTTAGAGAGCGCTAAGGTGAGATGGCATGTCTGTTTTTATTCTGATAATGTCCAGATCTGTTTATACAGCGAAGTGCAAGTCCAGCAGGTGTGGTCTGCTGTGTAGATATACTTATATATGATAATCCTAGTGATAGTCTCTTTATTGAAAGGGGCACAGTGTTCTGTTTCTGTGTTTTATGTAAACATTAAAAAAAAAATCTATCAGTCATGATTTGTCCTGATTTCAGGTTGAGAATGTAAGCCAAATGTAATGAAATTAGGACGGAATTTTCTACTCTGACATTTGCTTTTTCATAGGGAAACAGTATATAATATTTGTTGTTATTGTTTTTGTTTGTTTGTTTGTTCATTTGTTTTAATGGCCTCACATTGAGTAAGAGATTGGAATCTAAGGAACACAAAAAATCTGCAAGTTTAGAAGATACATAAAAAAATCACTCAGACAATACTGGTAGCATCATCCTTAATATGGTGTGTGTTCCAGAGTCTTTTGCCAGAGGGTTCTGTTGGAAGTCTACTACAGCCTTGTAGGTCTTGAAACAGCCTGCAGCTGTTTTAAGCTAAAACTAGCTGTAGCTGGCACTACAGCTAGCAGTTAACTTGAAGATGAGAAGACAGGTGGTCTCTACAGATAGATGCCCAACAATCAGGTGCATATCAGCACGAATGCTACAGATTATACATTCTAAAATACAATATTATTTTTTATCAAACCTACACATCAAGTAAAGGATTTATGGGAGGCAACATCCCATTCTGATTTTGTTAGCATTTACAAAATTCCCCAATCCTTCCATTCTTTGCAATTTCTTTTATTTTTCTTTCCATAAATGCTGGTTAAATTGCTAGAGCAAAAAAAAATTGCTGATTAATAGAAACTATTTTATATTTCCAGCTAGCTTTCTCAGTCAAGCTTTTGCTACAGGGACTCTCAATTTCCCTTCTAAGTGAGGCTCTCTGATAGTCTGCAGTAAAAGTTAACCACTGCTTCACAGAGACACTATTTTTAAGGAGCTTTTATCTCCAGTTTCTGTATAAAGTAGCATAACCAGACCAATTTCTGATTCCATCAGCAATATTTTGTAGACCTTCATTCCTGCAGTGGCTGCTTTTCTCTTTGGAAATTATAGTAAGAGCTATTGAAATGCCTATTCTAGTCGTCATGTTCTGACAGTCGTGCTATGTGTGGAGGCAACACTCCTGAAACACTGTCTGCTGTATATCAAGATCTGTATGAAATTCTCCTGTCTTTTGGGCTAATTTGGAAAGCAATGAGAATCTTCAAATATTTGGATCCAGCTGTCACTATTCACACAGGGTGACCTCAATCTGATAGGCAGAGTTATATTAAGAGCTGCTTTGAGCTAGCTCCAAATGAAATGGTATGTCTACATGATACAACAAGTCAGTCTTTGTGGAAAGGGAGACTTTTTTTTCTTAGGTTAAGCAGTAGAGCTGGAAAAAATAGAACAGTTTTCAAGCAAGCAAGAAGTTTCTGTTGAAAGAATCAGCAAATCTCAAAGCAAAATATGGGCTGATAAAAGTTGCTCTGACACATACATAATGTATGTTAATTGATCAAATGATGAGATAAGCTAGCTGATACTTTGCAAAGCATATTTTCAAATGGGGAGAGATGTTAAGCAGTTTCTCCACCAATCAGAAAGGAAAGGGAAGGGTGATTAATGGCCTGTGAACAACAAGAGGTTACTGGCATGGAAGTAGAAGAAAAAAGATAATACCTTAAAACAAAACAAAATGAAAAACCAAATACTTCTACCAAATCCCTGATTTTATTTCTTTTATTAACCTATTGATTCCAGAGGTCAATCATTCTTTATTTAGGTTTCAGTATGTTTGATTTATGATACAGTAATCAATAGCTTGCAATGTGGCTTTAATGAAGCTTTAACTGGTAGAAATTATTTGTTTTGAATTAAATTGTAAGGATTCAAGCTGTAATGGCTTGACTGGTAGTCCCTACAGATGTTGAATAGTATCAGTCATTCACTGTCATCATCATTACAGCTAAAGTTTTTGATAAGAAGCCTTTAGTGACCTAGTGTACAAACATGCACATGAGAACATATCTATGTTAAGGCATCATTAATATGTTGGGTGATATTCAGTCTTGACCAGTAAATGACTTTCCTGAGTGGAACTGAATTTCTCTGGCAGAGCTTGCTCTTTAATAAATGGTGATAGACCATGTAAGAGGAGGCAATTTTAAGCTCTACAGAGAACAGAGTAAGAGACAGGCCTGAAATCACCTTCTCTGATACATTTTCACTTGGCTGTAGGAATTGTATAAACACATGCTTGTCATCACATCTCAAGGATTTTATAAGCAGTTGAACATACATTACAGAGTCAGTTCAGTGATTTTTAAGTTCAGCACAGGTGTTGTCAAGATCAAGTTTTACTTTGTCATTCTTAATGAAATTAGTTATCAGAGTTACTTCATCCATTACATATCTCTCTGCAGCGATGAATCTACTGCTTTTCCTATCACTTATTTGAATTTGAATTGCTTGTTTGATGTTATATAACTTTCATGGAGCTCATACTTAAACTCATCTGCAGTGAAGTGAAGGCTTGTCTTTCTTTCTTGGATCACTGGGAAGCTTCTGCATGGTTATGCTTCCTTTTTCAGACACACCTGTATTTCTTAAGAAGTTCTGCCACAATTTCCATATTTTCTCAATTAATGGAGGAGCAAATTCTTTACCGACTGTAATAGTAAGACCAACTAAGCGATCTTCAACTAGAAGATTCAATTAACCCATTTATGCTTATTTTTTGCATCTTGATGAGTTATTTCAGGCTCCAATCCTGAAACATAATTCATTCTGCAGCTTCCTGAGGAACACCTCGTTGAGACAGAGTACATTGAAAGCAGAGTGACAAACAGATCACGCCTCATCATCACATGAAATGTGTGTTTTCTCATTTTCTTTTTCTTCCACTGAAACATTTAGAAAGATTTAGGTTAAGGAGTAAGCTCAGATGTAGGACACCTGTCTGTGTTTCAACTAACTATCAGACTGCATTACTTGTTTTTCGCAACTCATAATGCTGCAGCTGTTGAACTTGCTGATATTCACCCTTCCTTCATTGTCAAGATGTAATAGATTTAAAGACTGAAATTTTCAAATGGGGCTTCCACGCAGTCATTTGAGAAATACTGCTGCCATCTTTCACTGGGGTTTCCTGTATCAGTGATAATGGGTATATTGACAACAAGGTCAGATTTGACAAAGGTTTACTGCCATAATGATTATGAATACTCTAATAACTAGCTTAATCTGTAATGCCACTTTCTGTGATACTGAAAGACACTTTAATATATAATTTATCAGTGCTGTCTTTCCTTAGTCCTTGCCAACTTGATTAACTAGACATATCTATTGTTACAGTAGTAGGCCTGTAGTAGTAGACATCAAGATTTTCAGATACGTAAAATGGATCAGACACCTGAGTGCAAATTCTCCAACAGTGATGCCACTCTTAGAGCTAACATTCCTAGTCTGCTTTCCCTTCCTAAGCCCTAAGGACTGACCACTAGTGGCACTGGTAGGTAACTTTAAGGGTTTTTTTTTCCAGAAAGTGTTATTAAGTACCTGCAACCATACACAAATGACAGCTTGTGTAGGTATGTGAACTATTGTAGCCATTATTGCTTTCATCCCTTTCTTATTTGAGCATAAATGTTCCTTCAGTTGATCAAAACTACTGTGGATTAACTCATGACTTATTAAAACTGCCACACAATAACCCTTCATGCTGTGACCATTCAATAGCACACTTTTTTAAAAATTAAAACCCTTTGGGTGTTTCACCTGCTGTAATATTTCTCATTCGGTGTGTTGATTTAGAACCTGACCTATAACAGTGGGAAGAGTAATGAGACTTTCATAAGATGGCAAGCAAAGAAGATGAGTGCAAAATTGAACTGACAAGCTTTAAGTTGGTAATGTTCTTGTATGCACTAGTGACAGCTGGTTTGAAGAGCTGTGCTTAAAAGAAGCAGTTTCCAAGCTAGAAAGTGTTTGATAATTGAGATGATTGTTTTTCTCTTTTCAGCACTCACCTTTGACGCAAATAGCGTTCTCCAGAACAAGAAAATAAATGCTCTTTGGCTTTGTTACTAGAAATGAAGGCTAGGAAAGTGTACTGTAGATATTCTGATGTATTCTTCATAGGGTAAAGAATTTGGAATAAGTTTCCTGGAAAAGGAAATACTAATTGAGCTTGTTACTGATCATACTAAAACATGTAAATAAGTCTAATAAAAAGGGAAAAATAATCTGAAAGAAGTATCATCTATGAGGATTTCTAATTTTCAAATATCTTTTAAACAAATTTTGTTTGCAGTATATACATCTGTCTTCTCTATATATGTTCTAATTCTATACAGCTCTTTTTCATATGTAGCTAAATAATATAGCTATCATAGGCAATGCATGCACACAGAATTTCATGTTTCCTTACATTGATGACTGTTGCCCCGGAGATTTTTGGGGCCAACTGTTGAGTGTGTAGAGTTAGTAAAGTAATTCATACTTCCTTAGAATAGGGGGTGTTTAGCATCTCCACTTCCATAAAGTCTGGAGACATCAAAAACAGAGAAATTTTTATTATTGTGAAATGATAAAAATTGATATTGACGATAAAAATTGATATTGTGAAATGATAAAAAAAATGATATTGAAGGAAATTTTACTCCATAATACAATGTTCTAATCGGGATTTTGATGTCTAATGTATAGTCACAAAAAAATAATCTAGGGAAATAATGTTTCTTCAAACATTTATATACAAGTCATCCAGGTAGCCCTCCTCTTGGACTCTAGTATGAATATAAAATAAAGTAAAATAAATAAAGTAAATAAAGTCTTATAACAGATTTTTCATCAATGTCTCCTTAACTCTACAATTCTACATAACTAGCTACCTGTTTATTTGAAATTCTTTTATATCTTTTTTTTTCCCCTGGTAATTCAATCTATAGATTTATGCTGTACAAAAAATTCTAACTCATTTCCATGTTTCTGCATCTCATGTATAAATATATTGTAAAAGAAGGAAGCTTACCCTATTTTTGATTGTTTGCTGATTCTTAACACATGTATTTATTAAGGTTCTGTGCTCCCTGAAGGCCATCACATTGTTCAGGTGTGTCAGAAGTCAAGTTTCAAAAATGTCAAAGTGTAATCTCTTTCCAGGAGTAGGAATTAACCTTGAAGTATCATAGAAATTATAACTGAGTTTCCCAAAGAGAAGACCGCCTTTTTCATTCTGCTCTGTTCTTACCTTGACAGTGTATAAGGAACTATTCCTTTGTTGCCTGAAAGGAGAATGCATTGTTCATGCACTGTACATAAAAATAACCGAAAAGGAAGAGGAAAAAAAGACAAACTGATAAAAAGATTGTGCCCGTTCTTGTGGCATATTTGGGGATAGCATCCTTAACTGTTCATTTAAAAATAATTTAGATAGGAAGGCTGAACATAACCAACCATTATAGATTGTTTCTGAACCACTGATGGCCTAGTCTTTCAGAAAGCAAGCCCTCTGAGCCAGACTATTTCTCTACACATCTGAATACTGTGAAAACCATAAAATTCAACTTGCATTATAATAATTGATTAATAAGATGGAGTGTCTACAAGAAGCTGAGGGAAAGAAAGTAATGTTCCCATGAACATTTGCTTGCAAATCATTGCATAGTTAAAAAGTAAATATTTAAACAACTCTTCTAAGGACAGTAAAATTTATAAAGTATGCTAAATAGCTGAAACATTTTCCTTAACTGCTATTATGGGATTTTTTGTGTCATTTTCATCAAACACAGACAGAATGAATGTATGTAAATGTCCACTGTGTCTATTTTTTACACATTCCATAAGACTGATGCTCACAATTATAGGGCATATTGAATTTCTTCAGGATATGTCTTCTATTATTAGAATTTGCAGTGAGCATAGAGATAAACGTTTCTAGCAATGAAGTTTGTGAGCTAAACTACTGTATATCAGATCAAACATTCCTCCACTATGATGAATGACTTCCTTTCAGCTTCAAACTTCTGAGACTGTTCTGTTTATTTCATTTCTATCTCACTTTAATCCGTACTTGAAGGAGCCAAATCTGTATTCAAAATTGTGACTGTGCTGTGTTCTTGTCAGATCTTTCCCTTTACTTTTTTCTTGATGTTATTTAGAGGTTCTCCATGAGAAAACTTATAATTTAAGAATGTGTAAAAGTTAATTTTGCATTCTGTATGGACTATATATGAATAAAAAATATGTTTCGGTAGCTAATAGTCACATATGTTTATATTCATCTGATTAAGGATATCTGTCACTTTAAGTAAATTTCAGTGGTCAGAATAGGTCATCAGATTTTGCAAAGCACATGCAAATTTCCTGAAACTGCTGCTATCTTAAAAGCAAGCAAGAGAGAGGCTGCATACGTTTTAATGTCCTCTTTCTTCTCCCTCCAAATCTGACCTATATCTGGACTCTATTCACAGATGCCTGAAGAGCCATGGCTTTCACAATCAGTAGTTAACTATTTTTCAGGGTAAATCCTTTAAATCTACTGCCAGAATGACACTTGCACAAAAGAAATTCCTGTTTTCTTCAAATGGCTGTCCTATATCAGACACAAAGTCTTGAGCACCTGCCAAAACCAAAATAAATACTTCCTCTCTGTACTTATGTTTGATAATATTTGGAGAAGATGATAGTATCATAAGGTCATGGAACCTCACCACCTCGCCATTCCCATATGTAAAATCACCAATAAAACCTAAACAAAGAGGTCTACTTAGCAGCCTAGTTCGGATCCTAAGTCACTGGCCTGCTGATTTGGTCTTATAATCATATTAGAAAGCTTTATAGGATTTGCATTTAAGAAAACTGTAAGGAGATTAACTACTTCTTCTTAAGCCTCTAAAAAGTAATGTAAAAGCAATTACTTTATTGTTGTTCATGCCAGGCCATGCAATAGCAGGCATGTCAAAAATCAAATGAACACACCCACTCCACTTTTCCATTACATATTCCCTCTACCAGTTTTTTTTTTTTTCAGATACATGGAGATGGCCATGAAATATGGGTTAATATTAGCTAATTTTTAACAAGGGGACATTTTTGGAATTCACTGCTAATTAGACATAAAGCCTTTGTAGGATCACAGTGGCCTTTTGTATTTCACTGAAAACTGCTCAAAATTCTGCAAATAATGAATAGAGGTCAAATGTTTTCTCCTTGCAGATAAACAGTCATGGATTTATCATTTGATGATCAATGCATAGCTCAGTGGGAAGAATTCAATGAGTCTGTATCTAGCACAGTGTTTACATCGTACTATGTTTTACAAGTCACTTTAGACAGTTCATCATAAAGAATCAGATGAGATTTTACATCTAGATTTTTCAGGATATTGTTGGAATTATTTATGGACTTTTACCTAGTGCTGCAGCTATGAATGTGTAAATACACACGCATTCTGCCCTATTTATATTTTTGTTATGTCTGATGACTTAGTTCTTCCATGTTTTATTCAGAACACAGTGTATTTTACAGTGGCCTGATATGCATTTACAGAGAACACAGACTAAAGTCCTACTGGCTAGGAGCGCACTCAGCCATGGTAAGAATTAGCCAAGCTGAGCTCTGCTGCCTTCCTTTTCTTCCCAGCTTCGGATTACGTCCCACATCAGGGTCAACCCTGGATGGCAGGTCATACACATGCAATGAACCCTGCTGCAGGTCTGCAGCAATTACACACTTCCTCCAGCTGCTGCAAAGCAGTGTCCTGTTTCATTTGTTGGAAGAGGATATATGGGGCTGTGAAAGACCCGTTTTTTTGATGAGTGGTAGAGGGAAGGTGATAGAGCATAAACCTAACAAATCCAAACCTGCTGTTGGTATCATACCTATTAAACTCTATCATGTTATTCATAATCACATGTCACTCCAAATTTGGTGACCTAATCAGGTCACCAGGAAGACTAATCAGTTATCAGGGAGCCTAATTCTTAGCGAAGAACATATATGCTAACTGGTAAGGGATTCATGCTATGCTTTTTTTCTAATTCCATTTTCAGCTCAAAATGTACATTTGGAAAAGAATCCTTTCAACTAATAGTTTGAATGAGATGAGAAAGATCAGTAAGCATAGCTATCCCAACTCTTCAAAGATGTCTGAATCATAATTACAATCTGTTCTGACCAGTTAAAACTGATTTTCAGAAGATGTCCATCAACAGACATCCTAAATCAAGCTACCCTGATCCATCTCTGTTTATTCACACACTTTTTATTCAAGAGATGTACTGCAACATTTCAGATCATTGCAGTAGTTTAAAATCCCTCGGACACATACTGGGAATTAATATGATAAACTTTTTTATGGATGCATTGATGACATCATGCAAAATTTTAATACGCTGTTATTATAATTTTGTAACAGTACATAGATAAACATAGGTAAGATAATAGTTGGAAATGGGAAAATAATGCCTCTTTACTAAAGTCAGATCATAATATGATGTAAATATATCCATTAGCAGTATCCATTTCATCAACAAAGAAGTATATAGTTTTAAATGTTTAAAGGATATGTAAGTAATTCTTGCACCAAGAATCCACTGGGATGAATTCAGGCTATATTAAAAGGAAAATAAATTGACATTATCATCCTTGCATTATATACAACTAATAAGTATCATTATGTAATCCTGAGCTAAATTAGAGCCATAAAATGCACATTTCTTCAGGAATTTCAAGCTCCTGTCTATTTCAAAATACTTTTGTTTTCCAGTGTAGAAACACCTCATTAACTGATGCTGGCTGATTCTAAATCAGGCAAGCTTTTGTCTGGAAAAACAATAAAGATAACCAAAAAGTCTAGGAGAATAAATCCTGATGTAGAAATATTTCCTGGAAAGCTTATTTTGGAAAAAAAAAAATGGTGTGCCCTTGTCTTATATAGGCCAATAAATTTTACCATATTGAAAAGTGGAGGAATCTACTACAGTGGAATCCAGTTCTACAGTCACTTCTAAACAGGGTTAGAGGTTCTTTCCTCCTCCATCCCCACCCTGACAGTTGCGCCATCATTCATTAGGTATTGATGGGAACTCCTTGAGCTCTTTTAAACAATCATCTCAATGTTCTTTCATCTGGACATTGGAAAGAGGATGAGTAGGTAAGAATCATAGAATCATTGAATCATAGAATGTTTAAGGTTGGAAGGGACCTCTAGAGATCATCTAGTCCAAACCCCCTGCACATGCAAGGTCACTTAAGGCACGTGGCACAGGACTGTATCCAAGCGGGTTTTGAAGATCTCCAGAGAAGGAGACTCCACAACCTCTCTGGGCAGCCTGTTCCAGTGCTCTGTCACCCTCACTGTTAAATTTTTTTCCTTAAGTTCATGTGGAACTTTTGATGCTTCAGTTTCCAGACGTTTCCTCTAGTTCTGTCAGTGGCCACCAGTGAAAAGAGGCCAGCACCATCCTCCTCACTGCCTTTCTTGAGGTACTTATAGACACTGATTAGATCCCCTCTCAGTCTTCTCTTCTCCAGGCTGAACAGGCCCAGCTCGCTCAGTCTCTCCTCATACGGCAGATGTTCTAGGCCCCTGATCATCCTTGTAGCCCTGCGCTGGACTCTCTTCAGCAGCTCCACATCCCTCTTGTACTGTGGAGCCCAGAACTGGACACAATACTCCAGATGTGGCCTCACCAGGGCTGAGTAGAGGGGCAGGATCACCTCCCTCGACCTGCTGGAGACGCTCTTCTTAATGCACCCGAGGATCCGATTGGCCTTCTTGGCCACGAGGGCACACTGCTGCCTCATGGTCAAATTGTTGTCCACCATGACACCCAGGTCCCTCTCTGCAGAGCTGCCCTCCAGGTCAGTCCCCAGCCTGTCCTGGTGTCTGGGGTTATTCCTCCCCAGGTGCAGAACCTTGCACTTGGGCTTGTTGAATTTCATGAGGTTTTTCACCACCCAGTTGTCCAGTGTGTCCAGGTCCCCTGGATGGCAGCGCAGCCCTCTGGGGTATCAGCTACTCCTCCCAGTTTCATAACATCAACAAACTTGCTAAGGAGCACTCTGTGCCTTCATCCAGGTCATTGATGAATAAATTGAACAGGACTGGACCGAGCACTGACCCCTGGGGGACACAGATAACCACAGGCCTCCAACTAGACTCTGCACTGCTGACCACCACCCTCTGAGCTCTGCCATCCAGCCAATTCCTATGCCACCTCACTGTGCACTCATCTATCCCACACTTCTGGAGCTTGCCCAGGAGGATGTGGTGAGGGACGGTGTCAAAAGCCTTGGTGAAGTTGAGATAGATGACATCCACCACTCTCCCCTCATCTATTCAGCTGGTCATTCCATCATAGAAGGCTATCAGGTTAGTCAAGCAAGATTTCCCCTTGGTGAATCCATGCTGACTGCTCTTGAGCACCTTTTTGTCCTCCACATGCCTGGAGACAACGGCGAGTATGAGCCGTTCCATCACTTTTCCAGGGACGGAGGTGAGGCTCACTGGCCTGTAGTTGCCTGGGTCCTCCTTCTTGCCTTTTTTGAAGACTGGCATGACATTGGCTTTCTTCTAGTCCTCCGGCACCTCCCCCGTTCTCCAGGATCTTTCAAAGATGATGGAGAGTGGCTTAGCTATGATATCCACCAGCTCATGCAGCACTCTGGGGTGCATCCCATCAGGACCCATAGATTTGTGGGTATCGAGTTTCCTTACATGCTCTCTGACCCAATCTTCCTCTACCCAGGGCAAGTCTTCCTCTCTCCAGGCTTCTTCTCTTGTCCCTAGTGCCTGGGACTCTAAAGGGCTGCCCTTGGTAAACACTGAAGCAAAGCAGGTATTCAGCAACTCTGCTTTTTATGTGTTATTCGTAACCAGGGTGCCCACCCCACTCCCCAGCGGATCCACGTTTTCCCTGATCTTCCTTTTGCTGTTAATATATTTGAAGAAGATTTTCTTGTTATTTTTAACATTACTTGCCAGATTGCGTTCCAAACGTGCCTTAGCTTTCCTTGTCGCATCTCCGCATTCCCTGACTAAGTTCCTGTATTTCTACCAGGGGCCTGTCCTTTTTTCCACATTCTGTATACCGCCTTCTTCTGCTTGAGCACTGCCACAAGCTCCTTGCTCATCCACGCAGGTCTCCTGCCCCCACTGCCTGACTTCTTACACACAGGGATGCACTGTTGCTTGGTGTGGAGGAAGTGCTGCTTGAAAACTAACCAGCTCTCTCAGGTCCCCCTTCCTTCTAGAGCTCTAGCCCGTGGGATTCTTCCGAGGAGGTCTCTGAAGAAGGTAAAGTTGGCCCTTCTCAAGTCCATCATTGCAAGGCTACTTACAGCCCTGCCTCCTCCTCATTGGATCCTGAACTTCACCAACTCATGGTCACTGCAGCCAAGGCTACCCCCCACCTTCACATACTTTCACATCTCCTACAAGTCCCTCTCTATTTGATAGCACGAGGTCCAGTAGCCCACCTCTCCTGGTTGGCTCCTCTACAACCTGCATCAAAAAGTTATCATCAACACACTGCAGGAACCTCCAGGACTGTTTGTGTCTGGCTGTGTTGTCCTTCCAGTTGATGTCAGGGTAGTCCCTGAAGTCCCCCATGAGAACCAGGGCCTGTGACCATGAGGCAACATTCAGCTGACTATAGAAGGCCTCATCAACCACCTCGTCTTGGTCAGGTGGCCTGTAGCAGGCACCCACCACAGTGTCTCCCACATTAGCCTGCCCTCTAACCCTTACCCACAAGCTGTCAACTCGCTCATCATCCACCCCCAGGTTGAGCTCCATGCATTCCAGTTGCTCTTTCACATAGAGAGCAACTCCACCACCTCGCCTTCCCAGCCTGTCCTTCCTAAAAAGCACATAGCCTTCCATGGCAGCGCTCCAGTCGTGTGAGATATCCCACCACATCTCTGTGATTCCAATGAGATCATGACGCTGGGACCCCACACAGATCCCCAGTTCGTCCTGCTTATTCCCCATGCTTCGCGCATTGGTGTACAGGCATTTCAGGGAAGTAATTGAGCCTGCAGGTTCCCCTGGAGGGGTGCAAAAGGACTCTTTATAATGATTTCCTATTCTCACTTCTCCACTACTATACTCCCGCTGGATGCCATCTGACCTAGGCTGTGTGGTGCTGATCGCCCTGCCTATGTGACACTCCCCTTCCCCCTTCTCATCTAGTTTAAAGCCCTCCTAACCACGTTGGCCAGCCTTTTGGCAAAGAGACATGTGCCCCTCTTGCTGAGGTGGTTCCCATCATTCCCCACTAGCTGCTGGTCATAAAACACAGTCCCATGGTCATAGAAGCCAAAACCCTGTTGCCAAGCCCAGCAGCGCAGCCAGTTGTTAATCTGCCATATCCGCCTTCTCCTCCTTGAGTCCATTCCCCTCGTTGGTAGGATAGAAGTACTTAAGAAATAAGGTAGAGAAACAAGCTATTTTTGCCTCTTCTTCATTTGCTTAAATCAAAATATCCAAATAACCAATCACTGGTTAAGGAGAGATTCATAGAAGAGGCTCCTTCTGTCATAGGTCAGGAACGTGACTGTCTGCTTCTAAGATAAGTCTTTGCAATACCTGAACACAACTTTGATGAACTGTTAGATAGAAATTAAATTGTATCCTTTTTGCAGCTATTCTTCAAACACTTATCTGATGAGAAAACTCACTGAAATTGTGCCATAACAGTCCAAATATCCAAGAATGATGTCTCAGAAAGCCTCTTTTTTTTAAAAAAAAAAAAAAAAAAGCAAATGTTTTTAAAAAATGTTCAGTTTCTGAGCTTTTGGTCATCTACTGACTTATCGTGTCTTGACTAATCCTCTGTAAAATTGAGTGTCCCTGGTTTCCTCCTACCTCCTTCCTGATTGGAAAGTTACATTCTTCCAGACAGGAAACTGAAGCAATCTCATGTGACATACACAAAAATTAATGAACACAGCCAATGCTTTGAAAAATGAGCAACAAAAAAAGCTTAGTCTGAGACTATGTACATTTTTCTCCTGTAAATGATTCCTCCATTTCTAGCGTATTTCTATGAAAGGCAGTACAGAAAGAGATGAAAGATGTGTATGATATCTGTTAGAGAAGAGCATGCTGCTAAAGAGTAGCTCATGTCACGGCAGAGGCTTTTCTTCTGAGCTCATTACTTCACATTGCCTCCAGTTTCTATTCCCCAGTATAATGCTGAAATGCGATTAAAACAGAAACAATGGTTAAAATGTCAGAATGCACTATCCATGAACTGTCCATTGCATTTCTATCATCTACTCAGGCAGGTGTATACAGTTCTGGAGGGAAAACAGCAACTCGGTGAAGCCAATGTCATTATCCATTTAAAAGCTGATTGTCGTGCCTTGTTACTTACTCCATGTGAGGATTTGTAAGCATAAATATATAGAGAGAAGTGAGTGTGTCTCTGTCTCTATGTGGGCATGTGGGTGCCTATGCGTGTGCCTCAGTTATATGCAGTATATAGTCTGTAATCAGCAAAAGGCTTATTTTTAGAGGGATGGGTGACACTTTGCATGTATTTGGCAGCATAGCTTGCCTCCTTAGAAAATTGTTTGCAATGCTATTATTAAACAGCATTAAACACTGAATGATGCCTCCTATCTGCAGTATAAAACATTCATGAAAATTTCATAAGTCCTTTTTTGCAACAGCCATACTAAGCAGATTCCGTGCAACTGCATTATGGTTGTATTTGCAATTTTATAGTTAAAAATATATTAGCACTTTAATTATTAATCCTAATATGCAGGGGTTTATGGCACTTTGATAAAATAGTCTCCAAAGCAGGCAAATTCTCAGTGAGAAAAGGGAAAATACGAGGTCTAGAATAAAAACAATTTTTCCCTTTGAAGAATGCAGCTATTTTTCAGCCAAAACTGAATTCATGCAATTTCTGTGAATTTTCTCATGATAAATAGACTGACTTACGCCTCTCTCCCCATTACTCTTCCCCAAGTCATATTCACTAGGGGAAGAACAACACAAAATAGGACCACCTATGGGAGAAGCCACAGCTGTTTAACTTGTGCCTTCAAACAAAGAAGTATGCAGTCTGCCTTACTTTCTGAACAGCAGAGTTCCTCTACTTCTTTGTCAATATGAGCTCTGCAGGTAAAGGCTAGGACAGCATTTTCTTGAAGACTCACAATGATCACCTGATCTTTCAGTCTGGTGACTAAAAGGCAGGAGAAAAAAAAAGAAAAAAAAAAAGCACTTTGTTCATTGCACTTAATAAAAAAACCTTAGGTCTTGATATGCTCAGCCTAGGAGTAATTTAGGCATGAATGGAGCCTTGACAGTGCAGGCCGACATAGCAAAGGCTCTTCCTGCTGTCATCAGCAATGAGGAGTCATCAGCAAACCAAGGTTAACTGGATGATTCTACCATGTGATTGCATGTTTTCATATATACAGCTGTTATCTGGAAGTGAAAACAGCTCTCTAATCATTGCTTGGATTTCAGCGGCCCTAAGAGGTCTTTGCTTTGCATCTTTCACAATATCTTCGAAGACAAACACTGTTACATGTAGATATACCAATAATCGCCTTCCTTTTTTTCCTTCCTTCCTTCCTTCCTTCCTTCCTTCCTTCCTTCCTTCCTTCCTTCCTTCCTTCCTTCCTTCCTTCCTTCCTTCCTTCCTTCCTTCCTTCCTTCCTTCCTTCCTTCCTTCCTTCCTTCCTTCCTTCCTTCCTTCCTTCCTTCCTTCCTTCCTTCCTTCCTTCCTTCCTTCCTTTCTCTCTTTCTTTCTTTCTCTCTTTCTTTCTTTCTCTCTTTCTTTTTCTTTCTCTCCCATGGAAAAGAAAATATACTCCCTGATTTAAGTTAAATGCCAGTTAGGCAAATTGGCATCACTTTCTCAAAGATATTCAAGAGAATTCCATCAGGCCTATGAAGTTCTTTCTTTAATCCCTTTAAATCATTCAAGGATAATCATCATGGATAATTCAGATATGAATGTGAACTTGGGATCTTTATTCTAATTCTCACATTCAGAATTCTCACATTCTCTATTCTCTAGTCTTGGATGGAATTTTAATGAAGACAAGTGAGAAAATAAGCAATTACACAGGTCAGTCTCTCCAAATCAGATCTTAAGAAAAAGAAAATAAGTTGCTTTTTTTTAATAAACAACTCAGTGAACAATTAATGCAACTTGGCAAAAGTTGATGTGAAGTCTATTTCTTATTGAAATTTGCAAATCAAATTGAGTTAAAAAGGACACTTTTAAAAGATACACATCAAGCAGCAATTTTAGACATTAGGATTAAAACTATTATAAACATTTGGTCAATTTATCTAAAAATATTGAAATTTCAATTAATACAACAATGATACTTGTAAGATTGTACAAATGTGGACTGTTCCTCAGAATTGTAAGAATGCTTAAATTTATTCGGATCAATACCCATACAAATTTTAAATAAATTTATATATTCTGCTTTCACACAATATTTTAGTTATGCCTTCAAGTGTTCCTCATTTTACTGACACAAATTGTGAAAAAGTCCTAAAGCTGGATTTAGTAATTCTTGTGCACTCAGCAACAGACATTCTGCAACTTCTTACACAATCTCCTAAAGAAGGAAAAGAAATAATGTGATTTATCATCCAGCCAAAACTAAGCTGTACACCTTGAGAACTGAATATTTATGAACTTTTCACTGTCTAGATCCTCATCCTGTACAGGATTCAATAAAAATACACTGCCTTACATCTACTTAGAATCTATCCTCAGTAGAGGAAATCTTTTCAAAGGTATTTTGCAAGCAATAAAGAGACAAAAGTTGAATTTTTCATTTTGAATATTCAGTCAGCTCAATATTAATACGGCTATCATACATGTCTAATCTGATGGAGCTAATATAATTGTTTTAGTTCCACGAGTTTTACCATTTCCTGCTCAAAAGTAATACCATCTAAAGCAATAACTTTGTTTCTGAGTACAAATAAGGCTGTACAACATGTTGAGGAAACATGTTGTGTTAAACTAACAAGTCTCAAAAGACTGGGAATTAGGGGTAAGAGTGAAAAATAATATGCTTAGGAAAGAATAAAGCAATGTTTCTACTTAATTAATTTTGAAATTGCTTGACATGGCTTAGGCCAGCAACAATTTAGTGGCTACTTTTTCTGTTTAGTGTCTAAATCTCTATTCAGACATCAGTAATATTTTAACTGTGTTGAAGGGTCACACATATAATTATATCTATTTTAAATAGTCAACTATAACTAGGCATTCCAGATATCATTTTTTAATGCTCTGCATGTAGGTAAGCAGACTAAGGACCAGTTGAAACACTGTATGTCTAATGCATTGAGCTATTCAGAAGTATTTTGGTCCTGAAACACACTGAATGCAAGCAGACGATCAAGGGCAAGTACTAGTCTCACTTATAATATATTGCTCACAAAACTCTCTTACTAAAAAGCAGGAAAATATTTACAGCGAAATGCATTTACTTCTGGAGGACCAGAGAAAAAAATAGATAGACCAAGGTAGTCAAAACTCTAACATTTCTCTAAATTGTATAAACACCTTTTTCTAAAACTTATGAGGTAGGGAGGAAATCAAATGAAATTCTGCCTCTTTCAAAAAAGGAAATTATTCCTGACATATGTCAAAATTCCATCCCAAGAAATATAGCAGATGGATTATAAGAGAAACGATCTCTGCACTTTTGCAGCCAATTGGTGTTGGCTGCAGCTCAGGTATGTGACAGGAGGTCACAAACTTGAATTCCCTTGCTAAAGTGCTGACTTGATAGAAAAATCTGAACTTCAGTTATGGCTTCAGCTGTAGCCAAATTGCTTCCTCTGGGTAACAGTCGTTTATCTATTTGCACACTCTAGAAAATATCTCTTCTGAAAAGATCTGCATTTGTGTCAAAATCACTACAAACCATAGACAAGGGACACCAGTTAACAGAATGATTTATGTTGAAAATGTTCCCTAGAAGAGCACTGATATGAAAGCTTCATTATTTTATTTTTCCGGTACATATTGCAGCACACCAATTCTAATCCCCATGAAAACAATTCTTATTTACAATAAAATTGTTCCATGGATATAAAAATTCCACAGATTAATATCTTTCCTTGTTCTTTTATAAAATATCTTGGAGAAGAGTACCTGAGCATAATTTAAATATAGTGCCTTTAAACAATCCAACTTCTTACAGGACTTTGTTTTCCTAACTGATTTAGCAATGAACAGTCTGGATGCTTTGTGGATAGGAATGTATAATATTTTCTTTTGTTGGAAAGTATATTTAATAAAGATCAAATGTCTGGACTGCAGGCAATAACAGAGGAAAAGAAAAGCAAAATGTCATCAGGAAGGGTCTGGCTAAAGGGTTTAATTTGCTTCCTTTTCTTCTTTTCATATTAAATGAAGTCTAAAACACGTGTTAAGTTGAGTTTGTTGTGAAACCAGCTTTTACAGGCTAGGTTGTAAGTCCCATTTGCTACTACATTAATGATAATATAAATATGAAGTGACTGGCAACAGATTTTTATATCCAGAAATTTAGAAAGAAAATGGAGCACTTACAAAGCAATGTATCTTTCAAGAGGATTATCTCATAGGAGCTTCTTCAAAGTAGGTCTCATTACTGTTTGAAGATTCTGCCTCTCCAGAAATGTTACGGAGGGTTTAGTGTGACTGAGCTAATGCTTATGCCCAGACAGTACTTCTTCATCAAATCTTTCCCTGGTGATGAAGAATGGTGACATTACTACACAACTGAAACTGCATAATGTTTTCCACTAATGTTTTCTACTTTTAGAAAAAGCAGTCTAGTCTTGGGGCATGGGAACTCTAATGACGACTGCCTAAATGTAAGATGCTATCTCCTTGTGAAGAGGGACCATTCTGCAGCTGAAAAGCAAAATGAAGCATTTCAGATGACCTTATGAATTGCCTTGCTTTATGTGAAAAAAATACTTGCTGCTTTAATCCAAACGCCTCCATGTGTGTTCTCCCCCTTCAATGCTGTGTGCAGTTCCCCAAATCTCTGTCCTAGTTTAGGAGTGCTTTCAGCTTTGCCTTGCTGACCTTTCTGTAGACTACATCTACAATATTAGCCCAGCATGGGCTTTTGCAGTCCTGGATTTTGGCTAATCAATTTAGACAATCCTGCCACCTTCCCATAGTCACTTCCAGACTGGTTTTTCATGGCTATTGTCTGCTTCTTTTCCCCTCAATGAACGGCACTGATCCAGTGTTGAAATCGGTCCTTCTATTTACTGCATTGGCCACATTTTTGTCTGTAGAAGCTTCAAATCTAAAGCAAGCAAGCACTTTAACATGTTTCAGGATGTTGCAAGATGGTCTAAAGAGCTTCACTTTAAAACCTTACAGAGTCTTACTCTGGAGATATCTGATTCAGCCTACCAGTCTATCATTATGGAAAACACAGATCCTCTGTATAGAACTTCTTTGATGTATGAAAGAAACCAAGTAGCTTGAAGCTGAAGTTGTTCAATAAGCAACCAAGGCAAGAAAGACATAAGTATTCTGTGATGAGCGACTCTCCCTCCCCTGTCCTCAGCATTCAGACTCAGATGTGCTCTTTTAGATTTATGTCATATTTCGTAGCCCACAGTTCAGCATATCCGCAAAGCAGGCTTTATTAGCACAAACGAAGCAACAAGCAAATACACAATACTGGCAGTAACAAGCATGCAAGCTACCCCTTGGGTAAAACTCTTGAGTTCTGGCTTATTTTGAAAATAAGGATGCAGTATAACTTTCCAGCAGGAACTCATGTCTCTAGAAACAAAATTCCAACATTTCCTTGTAACTCACACAGGTGATGGAGAGTCTGATGAATACTAACAGTCAGAGCAGATCATCACAATTTTGACTAGAGATATTCTAAGTGCATTTTGTATAATGTATATTCTGCCAGACCAGAATTAGTTTTAACTGAATAATTCCATTTCTGCACAGGTGCACAGCACGGACAAACTTATCTCCCACAGCACAAAACAAAACAGCTTTAAGGGAACATGGTTTAGTACAGCACTGCAAACCAAGAAACATGCCTCAAATTTCTCAAGCTTCCCCCTAGTGAGGCGAGGACATGTTTAAAACTCAGCAATTGGCATGCAACCGCTAAGTTACTTCTCCAAGAAAGATACAATTAATGCTGTTTCCCAAATGATCTGAGTTATTCCTCAGCTGTAATGAAGTGGGTACATATAACTCACCCCACTGACTAAGCAATAGAAAAGAACTGTGGCATGCAGCACATGCAGTCACCCCTTCTTTGTCTCATTTCCTATAGTTTTATTTAATAACATTGCAAACAAGAAGACAAAGGCCACTATTACAAAAACAGGGTGGGGAAGACAACAGCTGCCTGAAAGAGTCCAGCTGTGCGGCCTGGATTCTGCTTTCAGGCACGTTTTGTGCAAAGTAAGTGAAACTGAAAGCTTACAATAAAAGCCCAGTGATCGTCGAGGTTATTTTGTAGTTCATAGGCAGGAGGCCTGCCCAGACGCGAAGCAGAAGTGAAAGCCAGAAGAAATTTGCATACAGAGCGCAGATTTCATTCTTCTCAGAAGAGCTGCCCTTGATTTGGTTCAATCACTGCAACAATCAGCGCAGCCAACTGGTTACATGCTCTCCCCGGTGCCAGCGTTGGCTAGGAAATGTCAGGCAAGGAGATTTGCTCTGGGGAGCAGTGGGAGTTCACGCACTTAACAGACAGACAGGCTTCTCTTTCCAAGAAAAAAGAGAGTGACTTGCTTGCTCTGGAGCCGTTGTATTGTGACCCTGAAACCAGCAGCATATGTGGTTCCAAACAGGGCACATGTCATGGTTTAAGTTCCCCAAGAGGAAGGGTGAAGATTTAAAGTGAATTGACTCCACAGAAGGCTTTAAATAATTACCCGCCCCCCACAAACTACTTGCACTTTGGTGACTGTTAAGTAACTTTTAACCTGGACAAAGCAGGTGAGAGGCCAGATGAAATACATCCATGCATAAATGGCAAAATTGCAAAAGGTGTAAGAAAGCTACAAAATCCAAGGTGTGCTAAGGAATATGTAAATAGTCGTCTTTTGCTTGTTTAAAAGGATTTCTGTGTTGCTGCTGTCATAGCAACATAGTCACAGCTGGTTTGATTTGAAATGCGCGGATGCATTTCTGTAAGCCGTTTGCCTGACATGCTAGGAAAGTTAAAATTAAACTTTTCATAAGTTGCACTGCATAAGTTACTCTTAGATTTGCTTCCCAGAGCAGCAAAAGAAGTTGCAGTGATACAAAGGAAGGTTTAAAAATAAGGTAAGTTTTCTGTATCTGAAAGTGTTTGTAAACTGATTTGTTATAACTATTTTCATAGTTTTGGAGATAAAAAAAATATCCTGTGGGTGAGTCTTGGAGGCCATGGCTGCAATAGTTTTGGATATTTTTGTTTTCTTTTCTTTTTCCTTTTTCCTTTTTTTTTTCTTTTCTTTAACTCTCTGCAACCATTATTGTTTGGGCCTAGACAAAACATATTGCTGGGAGCACGCACAAAGAATTAGTCAGCCAATATGTTACAACAGACTGTAATCAGCAGCAGGCCACATTCAAATGCCTAAATTTCTCCTTCAAAATATAAGTGAATTATGCTCAAAATATTCACTGATTATTAGTGAAGAAATTTCAGTCAACAACAGACTAACTCTCTCCTAATCCTACATGCTAGAATTATGCACCCCTGAAAAATATACGCTGAACTTGAAGTAACTGTAGGAAACACAAAGACTAATTTACAGAATACAAGAGTGAGGGAAAGATTCTTCAGCCAAACAAAACACAAAGGAATGTACACTTGAAAATAAAGAAGTAAGACTAATGCTATCAAAAGACTGAATCCCTCAGTGAAATACTCAGGAATATGATTTAATAGCATAAAAAGCAAAGTAAGCGTTTTACACCTCTATTAAATTCTCCTTACAAGTTTTCTCTGCAAATACAGAGAAGATGAGAATTCCATTTCCTTTATATGGATTGTTAAAGTTTTGTTAGTTGTGATTTATTTATACAGGTCTGAGTAATGACTTGAAATGAAATGGCTATAGTAGGGAAATGATAAATTATCTCATGTATAACACTGCTTAAACCCTAAACATGTGTTTGTAGTTGCTGTTCTGGGATGGTTGCCAAAGGGACATTTTACTTAGCAAGTTATGTTAGTGTAAGTATTTTTTTTCCTATACACAAAACAAAAACTCTCTAAAAATAATAAGATAGTATGGGGGAAAAAATCTTATTTGCTTGCTGTTAGGAAGCACCAGGAACCAGATTTTTAAAAGAATTTCCATGCTGTTTTAATTAAAGATTAATTTCTTAATAACATCTGAGTAGAGTTTTCATTAAAAAAAACTATGTGTTATCTAAAATTCCTCATCATATGAAACTTTTGCTGCCCATAAAGGCAGTTTTAGGGCACAGGAGATGATTGGACTTCGCTTTTCAGAGAGTTAGTTGAAGAAGTAGCCTACAGTCAGATTACTATGGACCGGTTAGTTAGTACAAACTAATTCTTCACGATATGTTGAGATAAAGGAAAAGAAATGAAAACTCATGACTCTACTCCCAAAGATTCACTTTGTTACAGTGACCATAGTAGGCTTAAAATCAACATTCTTCAGGTGAGGGGGGAAAAAAGGTCCACTATGTAATATTTATCATGAGGAACCTTTATTTCATAGAGCTCTTCATGACATAAAGAATTAATCAACTTAAAGTAAATAAGTAAGTGGCAATTACAAGTTATTGAATCAGAAGTCCACAGTAAACATATTATCCCATCAAGCTACCAAAAGAAAAGAGGCATTCTGTGAAAGCAGAAGACCTGTTAAACTTAGGGAAAGATTAAAGCTCAGCAAATTATATGTAAACCATAATAAGACATGCCAGAAACTGCTTTACTGAACAACTAGCTAAAGGCATAAAAACTATTAATAAAAACAATTTCAAAGTAGGAAGTAGGAAGCTTGCCAGAGAACCAGTGAGACCAACAGAAAATTGAGTTGAAAAGGAGAACTAAAGGAAAATAAGACAGAAAAGCTAAACGGGCTCTTTGAATCAGCATTCATGGAAGAATATGGGGTGTTTCCATATCAGAGTCTTGTCATGGAGGAAGTCTTCAGTCTAAGCAATATAAAGTTTTGGAAGAAATGGACGGAAATCACACTATAAGAGGATGAGTATCAGATATATTAGTTAAGGTTGGAAGGGACCTCTAGAGATCATCTAGTTCAACTATTTATTCAAAAAGTTTAAGGAAACTCAAATAAAAATAAATGTTCTTAGCCCATTGTTTAAACCAGCAAGAAAAAAGAATTGATACAAACATTTTAAGACTGCCATACTTGGGACTGACCATTAAAATTATTGAATGATGTTCAGTTGCATCCATTATTCATAAATGTAAGCAGCATATATTGCGGACAAAAATAACCTGCTTGTGCATAATGTGTAAGGTGTTGGAAAAGAGATCTGGGGATCATTCTGGACAATTAAAGGAAAACATCTGTTTGGTGCTAAAAAATAGAAATTTGTTATACAAAAAATTTTGCTTAAGTACTGCGTGCAGTTCCAGCTTCCTTATCTCAAAAAGGATGTAGTTAATTGAGAAAGGATTCAAACACTGAAAACAAGAAAGACCAGAGGTTCTGAGTATCCCTAGTCAAAGAAGCAGCATAATATATAAGAAAACAGGGCAGGAATCTTCAAGGTTGAAAATATAGATAGTATAATTGAAGTCAACAAAATCATGAGTTGCAAGGCCATTAATGAAGTTGTGATCTTTTTCACAGTGTATAAGTATGAATCCATTCTAAAAAATTAACAAGTAATCTGATTAAAATTCAAATAAAAGAACTTTGTGTCACATGATCCCATAGTTGTGCCAGAGGACATTGTGCATTCCAAAAATAGATATAAATTAGAAAGAGTAAGTGAAGGACAGGCCATGAGCAAGATACTAAAGCCAATGGCCTCAACACAAACTATTACAAAGGAAGTACCTAAATTGTGAAATGCTTGAAGCTGGGAAGCTGCAGGAGAGCACTGTGATACATCTGCTGTTTCTTTAGTATTAACTACTGATGAGAACAAAGACAATACTAAGATGACTAAAAGTTTGATCTGAGCACATGTAGTCATTTTTACTTGTATTTTTAAGTAAACTAAGTGAAAACTGATGAGCAGATGGCTGAGAAAAAAAAAAAAAAAGAATGATTGACATCTGCCTAAATCAAGAAGACTGAAAAAATCTGACCAAAATGATAGGAATTGCCAGAAAATAAAATATTGGAAGAGAAAAAAATAGATTAAATTGACCTTTTTTTAAAAAAGTCAAGTATTTACTAGGCTTGGATAGGTCACTGCGGTCAAGGGATTGAATACAGTCCTGGTTCACATAACAGGATGTACATCTTCTACCGTGAACTGAGAAACTGAACATGGTAGCTTTGCATAGATGCAAATAATGACGATATCCTAACTTTTTAACTCATTCCTGTGGGAAGAAGAGGTAGAAAGGACATGAAAAAAAATCCATTGGGTGAAGATATAGTATATTGTAGAATCTTGTCTGAAATACTAATAAAATTATATATTGCCCTAGTAATTAAAACAATTCTCCCAAATTATACAGAAATATACCGTTTATTTATAGAAAGTCCCTTTCCTGAGATGGCCAGACAGTTATAAGGAAGCTGTTTCAATTACATGACTCTCAGAGAAAAAAACATAGGTGAGAATAACAAACTAATGGGGAACCGATCTTAACATTTGTTATTTTGGTTAAATTGTTGTCCTCTGTCTCTTAATCAGTGTTTTCATAATGAACATTTACAGTCCATTTCTCTCAGCAAGAATTTCTTCTGTTACCAGGCTCTGGTCTGTTAGGCACTTGCGTTCTTTCAGTCCTGTCATTTCCTTGTTTCATTAAAGACAGCCTTCATTTCATAGTCTCAGCATGGGTTTGCATTTGAAGGGGGAGAGAGGAGTTCAGCTCACTATGTTAATAAAGCCATGCATGGTTCCAGCTTGTTATCTTTAAATTTTACCCAGCAAGGACAATTGCTTCCCATTACAAATAATAATAATAATAAATTCAAACTCTGTTGCCATTGCAAGTCAACCATTCTGATCACTTTCTCCATAACAAAACTACAGATGAAATTAATGTTTTAATATGGTTACAGCTGATGTGGTCCTCACTTTGATTCTGTACACAAGGAAGGGAGATTTGTGTGTCCAAAAGGATCTGTACTTGCATTATCTCTGTGCTTGGAAAGGGCCACTGAGACATTAGCAGGCAGCAACAGGGTCACTTAATTCTTTTAGCTTCTCTGTGTTGATCTGTTTATTGGCACACTGTTCCTGTTAATGTGCTTCTCCAGCATTAACATTCATATTAAGGAGTTGGCCACTATTTCTTCAGAGTCTCTTGCAGCAGCATTTGTGATTTCCTACTCATTTTCTCCACCAGTCTGTCCGGAATATTTTCATACATTGATTTTCAGAAGGGCGTTCCTAAAGGAATTGGACATTGGTCATGCACAGCCCTATAATTGCTAGAAGTGAGGTGACAAGCTCGGGCACAGTCTGGGGAACTGCTCAGGACTGCATTGTTGCCATCCGCTCCCTGCCAGGCAAGTGCTGGGGTCCAGGAGGGACTTCTATTTAAAGTCAGTGCCTGGCAAACCCACTTTCCATGCTGCCCATGCAGTTCATTTGAACCTTCCAGCTCCTGATCTTCTGCAAACTTGTCTCAGGTTATAGGTCTTCCTTGTGATTGCTTACTCATTTTAATTAGATTCACTGCCACTGGAGATGTATGTACCCTGGATATTACTATTACCTCTGTGTTCATTTTTTAATATCAGACAACTTAATGGAAAAATATATATTGGTTTATTCTAGGAAATCAAAAGTGAAGATCTTGACTGGAGAGTTCAAGACAGAGTCACAGAGAAGCCTAAACCGATACAATTCAATTTACTTTATGCTTAAAAATTTATTTTCTTCTTATTGGCCAAGCAGCCTTCCTCCCCACCAAGCTGTATCCAAAAAAACAATGGAAGATGAGAAGAATTAGGGTCCCTTTTACCCCTGAGGCTAAGCTGTCCCTTCTGCCCACTCCCTTGGTTCACCTTCATAGAACCACAGAATCACAGAATGGTTAAGGTTGGAAGGGACCTCTAGAGATCATCTAGTCCAATCTCCCTGCGCAATCAGGGACACCTGGATCATGTGGCACAGGGTCACATCCAGGCAGGTTTGGAAGATTTCTAGGGAAGGAGACTCCACAGCCTCTCTGGGCAGCCTGTTCCAGGGTTCTGGCACTCACACAGGAAAGAAGTTCTTCCTCACATGGAGGTGGAACTTCCTGTGTTTCAACTTACATCCGTTACCCCTTGTCCTATCACTGGCCACCACAGAGAAGAGCCTGGCCCAATCCTCCCTCCATTCTGCCCTCAGGTACTTATACATATTGATCAGATCCCCTCTCAATCTTCTCCAGGCTAAACGGGCCCAGATGGCTTAGAATCTCAGAAGATCCTCAGAAGATAGATGCTCCAGTCCCTTAATCATCTTCGTGGCTCTACGCTGGACCCTCTCTAGAAGTTCCACATCCCTCTTGTACTGGGGAGCCCAGAATGGCACCCAGTACTACAGGTGTGGCCTGACCAGAGCAGAGTAGAGGGGGAGGACCCCCTCCCTCTGGCAACCTACCTACTGGCAACACTCCTCCTGATGCAAGCCAGGATTCCTTTGGCCTTCTTGGCCACATTGCCTGGTTAACTTGTTGTCAACCAGGACTCCCAAATCCCTCTCCACAGAGATGCTTTCCAGCAGGTCAACCCCTAAGCTGCACTGGTGCCTGGGGTTATTCCTCCCCTGGTGCAGGACCCTGCACTTGTCCTTGTTAAACCTCATGAGGTTCCTCTCTGCCCAGTTCTCCAACCTGTCTAGGTCTGTCTGAATGGCAGCCTCTGGAGTGTCGGCCACGTTTGGTGGCATCTGCAAACTTGCTGAGGGTGTACTTTGTCCCCTCATCCAACCCATTGATTGACAAGTTGAACAGCACTGCACCCAGTACTGACCCTTGAGGTACACCACTGGCCACAGGCCTCCAATCAGACTTGGCCCCATTTATCACCGCCCTCTGAACTCTGCCATCCAGCCAGTTCTCAATCCACCTCACTGTCCACTAGTCCAGGCCACACTTCTGGAGCTTTCCTATTAGGAGGTTATGGGAGATGGTGTCAAAAGCCTTGCTGAAGTCAAGGTAGGCAACATCCAAGGCTTTCCCATCACCCAGCCATTGTAGAAGGCTATCAATCAATCAGGTTCGTCAAATACGACTTCCCCTTGGACCTTCTTTTATCCTGTTTATTATTCTCAACTTGGTTTATCCTGCCACTCAAATGCAAATACATATTTCCTTCAATTCACAAGGAATTAACAGTGAGAATCTGAGTGAGGGACAGAGGTGCATATAGAAGTGTCCTGATTGCATATTATAGGAAACATCACCATGCATACTTCTTAAACAGTTTTCAGATCAAGGTTATTCAAAGGGTCAGTGATAGTTTCTAATATGCACCTATTAATGGAAACAGTATGACATAGTGGCAATACAGATGGCAAGGTCCTGTGATACCATTTCAACTGAAAACTCTGTTTCTCCATCCTTCCTTTTATAAATGCCAAGGATATTAAAGGATTAGAATATGTACTCTTTTTTTTCTAATCAAGTGCCTCATGGATGTCGCAGGTAAGCACAGCAATAGGTACTTTATGAAGCCCAGATGGCCTCAGGTGTAATGTAATGCCAAAGTGTGCTCACCTCAGTACCACTTTGTGTATTAAGTGTCTGCCCTGAGGATAGTTTTTGAATCCCTTTCCTGAACTTACTGCCTGCATTCCACCTCACCAATATATGGCACCTATGATCAGCCGTCCTCTGGTGCCCAGTGTTCACATGGAGAACGGGGTTTTTCAAATAATTTCCTTCTCGAAAGGCTCACTTGGCATTTTTGCAGCATTTCATGGCATAACCACATTCTTGAGAGGTTAGATAGAGCAGAGACTAGATAGATCTAAACTAATCTCACAGATTAGAAACTAGATCCAAGAGAAGAGGACAATGATATAAATGTAGCAGTAGCAAGGCAGAAAAATGTGAGAAAAGGGTAGGGATAATGATGAAAAGAGAAAACTCTAGGAACCACAATGAAAAATGAACATATGCAGAGAAATAATAATGTCAACCCTTACAGAGAGATTAGGAAATGGGAACCCAGCCAACACAGGAATGGAAGAACAATATGATAATTGTTCTTGAGAGATATGGCAATTGGCCATTTAGTCTGCTTGTTTTTACCTTGGGTCATTGCCCAGACTGGACAATTAAAAGGATATTTTTGTCATAGAACCAGTCATTTTATTTTACTGTGGTTAAAAAAGTGTCACTACCAACTGTGCACACTGATTTAATCGGTAGTTGTAGGATTTTATGAAACAAAAATCATTTGCTATGATCCAGAAAGATCAGAAGTACAATACTGGTGTGAGTGATCTTTTCATCCAGAGGAGTCTGCAAATGAAAGAATGGTTCTGGCATACAGGTGGAATGTCACCTTCTTTACCTCACCTCACCAAGGAAATTTTCAATACAAAATGCCAACCAAATTTTTTATGATCACCTACACTTTTCCTGTCTCCCATCCAGATTGGTGACATTTGCCAAAAACACAATGAATCTTTAAATAGGACATTCTGAAAGGGTCATTCCATTCATTTTTTTCCATCCAAAGCTAAAGAATGGATGATGGTGTTTTCCATTTAAGACCATTAGCACATCTGTTTTCCAAGGCTCTTTTTAAGAGTTTCTATGATTAGCAAAGAAGTTATTTTAGTTGCATCTGATCCTACAGGATTAAAGCATTTATAAGCCTGAAACTTGACTAAAATAGAGCTTTTAAGAATCAGAAATTTCAATTTAAGTCAAATGGGTGCTAATCTGCTGGAATTAAACATTATATTTTTTGTATGTACCCCAACTGTGCCTGAGGGAATTTAAGTCTATAGCTGCCACCTTTCAACACAGTATCTTGTTCATTGAGCTATGAGATCATCTGTTGGACATGCTGTTTCTTATGAAATCCCTCAGTTGTTGTTGAGCGCAATTGTGAGAATGACTTTTGCTTAGTGAGTAAGTACTGCACTTGGAGATAGGACATCTGAATTCCAGTGGAGTGAATAAAAGCTTAAAAATGCCATTCCCCAAAGTCACTTAAACTTGAGGCTTAAACTACCCTTCAGGAGACCTAAAAGGCGGATTTAAATAGCCTCATTCTGCAGAGGATGCAACTAGGGGTTTGAGTCTGACACATCATTGAGTAAAGGCAAATAATCTTCACATTTTTTCCAGACAAATTCTAGCTGAATTCATCAAGTATTTTAAAAGAGTAAATTTGTGGTTTTAGATGAATTTATTATTTCTTGTTTGGTAGCGGGGGGGGGAAGCTTCCTTGCTGTTTGGTAGATGTCCTTAAGTGCCTAAATATGTGAAACACGAAAAAAAAAAGGAAAAAAAAAAAAAGACCAGCATTTGAAAGAAGTAATATAATTATTACATTCAACGGGGTCATTTTTCATAATTTGACTGTCGCATACACAGAATTTTAAATTGTTATCAATTTCTTATGGTTTATACACATATTTATTAATATTGTAGTTCTTGAGTTCTGTCTATGTCTGATTAGCTTTGAGAAAAGCGACAGAGGAAAAATATCCGTAAGGTAATATAAGGAATTAAAATCTCATTGTCTATAGAGTTTGAAGTAAAAACAAATACACTTCAGAGCACAATATCACAGTTGCTTCTGCCTGAAAAAGAGTTGACAGTTTGCTTTCCGCATTTAGTTACAAACGGATCAAATGAAAACACACAAAATCAGGCTCAGATCCAAGAGCAACACGTCTTATTCTAGCAATCCTATTTTTCTAAACATACACACAAGAAAGACATCGTTAGGTCAGAGGCTGGATTTCAAGACTAATCAGTCAAGAGGGTCAAGAGAAAATTAAATGAAACTTTTTTTTAACCTATTCATATAGTCATCCTGTCAAACGAACTAGATATAGAAGGAGGCAATAAAAATAAGCAAATTAGCCTTGAAAATGAACCTCTTCCCACTCAGCATCTGTGGAACTCTTGGAAGATTCCAAGGTCACTGGGCCATCTGACTTGAGGGAGAATTGCAGGAGTAAGAAGGTATGCAGAATGATTTGTTAAGCACCTTGGTGCAATGTGCCTTGATACTATCTGGCATTTAAAAACCTGTAGTCCAATTGTTTTCTAGATGTATTAGAAGCTCTGTGAGAACCTGGAGTTCACTGTAGATTCACAGGAACATATAGGTGGGAAAGAATCTCTAGATGCCTCTACACTAAATTTTGCTTAAAGCAGGGCCTATTAGACCAGATCACTAAGGGCCATGTCCATCTGAGTTTTATTTATCTGAAAGGATGGAGACTCCATAGTCACCCTGGACAACATGTTCCAGTGTTTGACATTCTGACTATGAATACTTTTATTTTTCTTCCACTGAGTCAGAATTTCCTATGTTCCAGCTTGTGATTGTTTCTTGTTTTTCCACTATGCACCTCTGGAAAAAGTATCGTTCCATCTTCACTATAACCTGTCTTTAGGAAGTTGAAGACAACAGTAAAATCCCCACTAAGCCATTTTTTTTCTTATGTTTGAACACACTCAGATGTCTTTGACTCTCTTTGTATGTCTGGTGCTCCAGATTGCACTATTCTGCTCCAGAAGCTCTGGTGCTTCTGATTTAGTCCAGTTCAACATCCCTCTTGCACTAATAGTTGAAAACTGGACACAGTACTGCAGCTGTGAGCTCACAATTACTGAAGAATCATTTAGAAGGATAATGTCCATGCTGCTGCCTATACACCTACCAATATCACTCAGTGCACAGTCAGTCTTTTTTGCCACAAGCAACCGGAGGAACTGGAGCACACTCCTCCCCTAGGAGATCAGCAGCTTGCCCTCAAGGCCAGCTCTCTGACATTGGCACAGTCATCTGAGAAGTCCTAGCCATCTTGAAGTTGTTTTAACCTCTCCTTGGTAGAGCAGTCTGTCCTTGCTGTTTCTTGACACAAGGGCATATTGAAGGATCATGTTCAACTTGATATCCATCAATATCCCGAGATGCGTTTTTCTGCTCAGCTGCTTTCCACTGTATGATGTTCTTCTTGGATCATTTGTGCAGGCTGTTGAGATCTCTCTTTGTAGTATCTATGCCCTCCAGTGTATCAAACAATCCCCCAAATTTGGCATATGCAAACTTGAGAAAAATGTATCTGGGGATCATCATCCAAGTTGTCAATAAAGACATTAAAGTGTACTGGCCCCAGTAGTAAGTCCTGAAGGACACTGGCTGCTAGCCAGACTTTGTGCTGTCCAGGTCACGGTCCTTAGAGCTCAGCAGCCCCGACAGTTTTCCATCAACTTTATCATCTATTCAACAATTCATATCTCACTAATTTGGCTCTTTGTCCTTCATCTCTTGGAAATGGCCTTGAGGAAGACTGAGGTGAGGCCAGCTGTCCTGTAGCACTCTGTATCCTCCTGGAATATTAATATGATGTTTGCCTTTTTCCTTTTTCTGCTGTGGGTAATGCTTCTTCCCACAGATCCAGTTAGCAGATTTTACTCCTACCTTGGCAATGTCAGTTCAGTTCTGAAGGGGAGATACCCAGAAACACTGAGAGGTGAGATACAAAGATGAACTGTATCATGCCTTCACATGGCTGTCTCACAGGCAGACAGTGGACAGAGCCTGTTCAACTGAATGAAGTTTTTCCCACAAATAGAAATTTCAACCTGCTACACTTCCCCAAAATGCAGGATAAAGTACTTCCTAATGCTTAGTCAACTAGTTCAACATCATGAACTGGAAAATCAAGATTACACTGTTATATGTCTTTGCTATAGAAGAAAGAGAGGAAGAGAGGAAGAGAGGAAGAGAGAGAGAGAGAGAGAGAGAGAGAGAGAGAGAGAAAGAAAGAAAGAAAGAAAGAAAGAAAGAAAGAAAGAAAGAAAGAAAGAAAGAAAGAAAGAAAGAAAGAAAGAAAGAAAGAAAGAAAGAAAGAAAGAAAGAAAGAAAGAGAGAGAGAGAGAGAGAGAAAGAAAGAAAGAAAGAAAGAAAGAAAGAAAGAAAGAAAGAAAGAAAGAAAGAAAGAAAGAAAGAAAGAAAGAAAGAAAGAAAGAAAATTTCCCCTGTCACATTCCTGTACCTCCTCATAGTAATTTATTCCACAGAAGTTACAAAATTATTTCTGCGAGAGTATGATGTAAATCACATTTCATAACCAAGTTCAGTTTAAACATAGGAAAATTCAATGCCAAGAAACAAGTAATTTAGCTCAGTACTGTGTTTGGAATAAGCTAATAATATGGTATCCTAGTGATTGTTTCCTTGTTCAGTCCTACCAGACATATATATTGTCACTCAGAATTTATTGGAAAAGAAAAGAGGAAAATGGTGAAAAAGACAGAAAATGTAGATTTCTTTCTATTTTGCCATAACAACAACATTTTGCATAAATAATTACCATTGCTGAGTTTGTGTCTACATCTAAAAATAGAGTTTGGTCCAGCTTTCTGCAAATGATGCCCATGAACAGTTGATAATGCCTAAACTGGATGCCAGATTTCATTTTGCGTTTTTGATCCTAGATGATCCTAGACAGTCCTAGTCACTTTTGTTTTTGGGCTGAATGTTGTATTCACATGTTGTTTTTGATCAAAACTACTAATACGGAAGGCAGCATACAAACCTTCAAGACAGCTGTGAGATTATGTATCACAACACAAAAATTTACCTTCAACACTTTAATCGAATCCTTTATAATAATTCTTGCATTTTAACTCTGAGGAAAATACTGAATTGTACTGTTTCCCTCTTAAAAAATAGTAAACTGGCCCTTTGAAAAGGCCTATGAGATATGAGGTTATGTGGTGAAAATATCTCTGTTCAAAAATGTATGCTCTTCCATAAAGATCTGGAGTGGCATATAGCAGATAATAGTACAAGCTACGTGCAGTCATTTCTGCTCTGTTGCAGTCGTCTCCATTTCAAATCTGCCTGTTATTAAACTGCAAGAGAAAGAAGTGATTTGAAAAATAAGTTGAGGCCTTAAAACATCACTGCATAGATGTCTTAAAAAAATAAAATCTAATAACAACTTTCTTTAAATCAAAGAATAAAAGAACCGTGACAGTAATCCTCATATCTGTCTCTCTACCTGGTATGATCCTTACGCAGCAGCACCTAGAGGCTTCAGAGTAGGTACGAACACAGAGTAAGAAGTACATCCAATCAGGGACTAGTTTCTTCCTAGATAATTAAAGTTTTTTTTTTTCTTTTTTTTTTAATGCCAAAAGAGTCTTGATTAAGCTCTTGCATGAAAAAAAAAATCAGGTGAGGTAGACTGAACCTCAAAATTTTTAAGTGGAATCTTTGAACAAAACTGCTGAGAGCTCTCCTCGGCCATCCTGTTAACTCCTAACCTGGCAACTCGGAGACTTTTCCATCCAGCATAGCCAGAGACAGCTTAAACTAATAAAAGGGAGCAGGCCAGTGGTATAACCCGATCTGCAGTAAAGCATTCTCTGGTCTGGAAACATCTGACTTTAACAGAAATTAAAATATGAAGGTTTTTCTAAACTTCTGCTGCCTTGCTATGTTCCTGCAGAGATTGCAGTTTCATGTTTCACATGAAAGTTTAACTTTCCCAGAGTGTTTTCCTTTTGTGGAAGCTTTCTCCTTCAGATTGTTAAGATGTTAAGAAAATTGATATCATACATACACATGCACACACTTTATATGTGAACTGCTGCATTAAAATGTAGGGTGAGGGCAAAAATCTGGCCTTTTAAAGACTACAGACTACAACCGTGCTAGTTATAGTTAACTGGAAGAGCATTCTGCTGCCTCAGAAGTAGGCATGCAATGGCACCCTTTCATTCAAAGTAATTGGATCTGTTAAAATATTTTTAAAAATTATTGAGTGAATATCATAAATTAAGTCATTTGGCAATACCTAAATCTCTTTTCCCTCAGGGGCAGCAGCAGGGGCAGTGAATTTGGAAGATGATAACAAGATTGCTTTTAATAGCATAAGTGGGCTCTCTCCAAATTGAAATACTCTTAATCTACTCATTGGACTTTACAACACAAATGCTAACTATTTCTCCATTTCTTGTTTAATATGTACCAAGAAGAAGCAAGAAACTGCATTTAAAATATAATTTCCAACTTCTGCACGTTAGGTTGGTCAGTATAGAAAGAATGTGGATAGGTTAATTTTTTAAAAAAATTATTGATTGCTTTTGTCTATGTGTGTGTTTTGGTGTGTGTGGTGGTGGTGGTTTTTTTTTCTTTTCCAAGAGGTTTTAATTATTGTCAGGGGAGTCATAAGGGTGCATACCAGTTACGTCTATGGAAAACTCTTCTGGATATTGATGGCAATTTCTCTTCATGTTATTCAATGTCTTATATTCTTCTGTAGCCCTGCTTTTACTTCTTACATGAATAACCATTTTCCTCCTTTTATTCTATATTTCTTCAAATGAGTCCATAGTATCCCCATAACCTTTGAGTTTTTTAACTGATATGCCAGTGATTTTGGCCAAACTTTTGTCTGAGATGCCTACTGAATTTTGACAATGTGTTGCAGATGTTTTGACCCTCTACCTTCAATAACTGCTGCCCACTGGCTTGCCCTATTGCAGCCTCCACACTGAGACACCCAGACTGTACCACCTGGCTGTCTTGAGACCAGCACAAGTCCCCACTGGAGATGGCTTGTCTTAGTGCCTACCTGTGTCACCCTCACTACATGCTTCAACCTGTCAGTACTATCTATGGGGACTAGAGACACTTTCAGGTAATAAGTCGCACAAGGAGCTCAATCCAGTTCTGAAGCTTTTCTGAAGCTTGTGCAAGGACAGATGGAGATTAAAATAGAATAATGGGCTAGTTTTGATGCTCCCCTTGTTTGCTTGTATCTTTAGTCACATAGATCAGTTATTACAGAAAGAAAAAATCAAAATGAAGCCAACCTGAATGTACGTGCATTTGTCTCCTGATCACTGGTTGCTTTCCCTTTTGTGCTATTTAGATTTGCAGGCATATGCTTTTTCCTCTAATATGTTTATGCAAATTTGCTCCAATTGCTACTTGAAAGTGTTCACAACATGACAAGTATTCTGACATATTTAGGTGACATACCTTTTGAAGAGATGATAGGGACATTTCAGCACTATGTTTGTGATGCTATAGCTAAGGGTTGCCATGTTTTCTATTCTGAAACACTATTTTTAGAGTGTTTATAATCCTGGAATGAAAATTGTTTTGGACCTTAGCTTAACAAGCATGACTGACAAATTTCCAGATTATTCAGATAACATATTTCTCAATATCAACTCAATAGAATTTAGAGATAAAAATGCCAATAAGTATATGTGATTTTCAAAAAAATGAGCTTTTGCAAATATTAATATTCTTTAAAATATGAATGTGCAGCTGATTTCATCTCTACTACAGCTACATTACTTTTAGGATACAAATGTGCGCACATCTGTGGTAATTTATATAAAAATAAAAGGTTCCTGTAAGTCTGAAGAATGACTGCCCCTATGTTGCAGGTGTTTTTAGACAAAAGATGGTTACTATTCAAATGCTACTGATACTCTATGGAAAAAAAAAAACAGGAAAAAATAAAAATCAATGATTTACTGCTGAAAGATCTCATGTGTTTCCTCTGACAGTTTGGGATGTTGCACACACAATCGCTATTTTTTCAGTTTCTTGTTTACAAGTATACCAATACTTCTAAGCACTTGGAGAATCATTTTGGACAGATGTCATCTCTCCCTGCTTAACAAGACCTTAGGCCCTGTCCCATTTCCGACATAGTATGTCAACTTCCTTTTGCTGGCCCTAGAGCCTAAACAACTTTGTAACTTCTTTCTAGATATTTAATATCTGAGGAATGGATGGTGGCTAGAAGTCATTCTCCTTAAGACACCATAAGCTGAGGAAGAAATCACCTCTCAACATGACCTGGAGTCTGAGACGAAAAATCAGAGTCAGTAAAACACAGAGCGGCTCTTCCTCTATGGTCTGCAGAAAAGACTACTTTCCAGCTTTGAATTTAGGAACCCAATTCAAAGGCATTAAATTTCCCCTTCTTTCAGGCAGGGACTTTAGGTAACTTGCTCCCTAACCCTGGTCTCTGCCATGACTAAACCACATTAAAATGATTTTGGGGCATAATGATTTTGCTGAATTATTTCTAGCTAACATTTCTCCTTTTAAAACTAATGCCTTCTTTTAATGTTAGGAACAAATGAATAATGAGGTAAGAATCTGTGAATTCTTCATAGTAACAAAAAAAAAAGGAATAAAAATCATTCACTTACATTAAAAAGAAAGGCTCTGTTATAAATCACAGTCATACACAGGAAAATGTCTGTGCTCTAGAATTTCGTGCAAGTCCTTCCAGCATGAAACAGGAGTAGTGCTGATGTATTTTCTTCATTCTCTTATTTGGATATTTTTCGCTAAGCATAAATCAACATTCCTGCATGACAAGAGAGTCTTCTTATTCTGCACAAACCTGTGTGAGCACCAGGAAAACTATGCCCTAGTCCACCTGCTACCATGGCATGATGCCCACTCGCACTAGATGAGTAGGTGAGAAGCCAATCAGCAAATCTCAGGTGGCTTAAGAAGGTTAATACTCAGAATACCAAGAGTCAGGTTTTTGAAGAGGCTCTTGGCTCATCTTGTGTTTTTAATGATTAGGATCTCACCCCCAGGGTTGTGTGTTACTAGCTCAGTCCTTGTAGCAGAGGACAGAAGCAGATGGCTTGGCAAAACCAGAAGCTTCTTCCCTTTTCAAAAATTAAAGATTAATTTGTTGTTTTCTTCTAACAAGAAATTTCATGCCAATGAGCAGTATTGAGCTGACAGCCCGATATTTCTCTATCAATTTTTTGCACAGAGATAAGCATAACCATCCTCATGTTAACCCAACAGATTGTCTACATCATCCTGTGTGGTGATGAGAGAATATTTCAGCACTCCCATGTATTTTGCCTTTGGCTTTTCCAGTATGATTTCCAACAAGGACACTATCACCATGTGATTGTGGATATATTTGTTTGTTTTTCATTATGTGGGCAATAGTCTACTACAAACTGGCCAGTTATATCATCATATAGACCAACCATCTGGCTGCGTATTAATTGATGGCAACATTTTTCAGCCATTATCACTCCTGTCTAGACATGTAGGCTGAGTAGCAAAGCCTTATTGCAATCCCCTGATCACCTGAAGAAGTCAAATTAGTCTGCTCCCAGGAGCTGGATGGACCAGTACATAACAGAAGCACTTCTCAATATATTAGCAAAGTGCAAATGGTCAAAATTGAATTAACCCTTTTCTGCACTGGAAGAATGAGAATTAACTATGGTACATAACTTTCCTGTTGAATCTTCTCATTTTCTAGTCTGATCATGATGCGTAATGACAGAGAGTTCCCGCAATTTGGTGTGAAGAAATCTATTTTTATAACTAATCACTTTGGTCAATGCCAAAACATACAGTTACTGAAATAGCTTTTTTCTTTTTTTTTTTTTCCTGAAAAATGACAACAAATATTTAAGTGATAATATTTATCCAACACTAGCAGTACCTTTTAAAGCTTTTCTAAGGCCTACCCTCCAAAGTCTTTACCATTTTGAGCCATGAACCCTTACAGGAGGTCATTAAGCATATAGGCAGTAGAACTACACAGCTGCTCCTGCAGTCATACTAATCTCTAGACAGATGCTCTTCATGTTCATGTGCTGTGACAAATGCTAAAGAAACTATTAGGGAACAGATTGACTTAGACTAGACCAGGATCCTTGGAGAACTGGTTTTGGCCTATATGAAGAGCTGAGGGATCATATAGGGAGCTGCAGCTCTTAACAGTGTGAGCAGAGAGTCACCTTTCTGTTAGATTTCCCCCTCCAACAATTGAGTTTTGAAGATACAGCCTTGCTTGGAGTGCCAAAAAAACCAGCATAGCGAACACTAACTAAGGATTTCCATTGTTTTCCGTTCTTGCTTGTGTGCTGGATTTGCTGCAGCTAGCTTGGCAGCTCCACATGGCCCCAGTCTGATTCACAAGAGATTCCTAGGCGTTTCCGTATCGATCCCAGGCTCATCCTTTGGCTGTTACAATCTGCTACTGTATCTGCTGGGAATCCTAACAAGCAACAATGGGAGGGCTCCAGGCAGTGAGTTATTCCCCATCACACTCTTCCCAGGATGCAAAGCAGGCCTGAAGACAACTTAGTTGTTATGAAACTAAGAGATCGCACCTGCTCATCTCCTCTGAGGCTCACAAGAAAGATCACATGCCATCATCAGATTTGAGTCCAGCAGCCTGTCTATCCAGAGGGGTGTCATCTGCAGTATATCCCTCTGCAGACTTTACTTTTTTGACCTTCCTAGCCAAAGCAGATGTTCCTGTTATGTTGTTATTCTGAGGAAGAGGTTTTGTGGGCCTCTTTGGGCTCCTGGGCTCTCATCCAGCTGCAGCTGTGGAAAAAGGATACATATAATAATAATGGAATCTTCTTTCTGTCGTTTCAGCTTACATCATCTTGGCACTAGTGACCAAGGTAGCATTAGTCAGTCTGTTGTAAGGTTTCTGTGGATTCCTCCTCCGAACCACCACCCCTCTGCTTCCACCACCACACTGTCTTTGCTCTTATTTACCTCCTCCCAAATGGAATGATTTCAGCTCTGGGAAATTGGAGTTTGTTTCTGTGCTAATCACTGTACATTTACGCAGCTAATATTTCCTGTATGTGCTAATCATTACATTTTCAAAACACAGAAACATGATTCCATTTAGTTTTGCCTTATCCATGGAAAAGTCTTGCAACTGCTTGCTTGTAATCAAGAAATATCTATTCCACTGCGGATTTTCTTTTGTTTTGTTTTTATTTTTTTTTTGATTTATATATTCCATAAAGAGCAAAATCTAAGTTATTCATACTAATGACTGGAAGATTATTTTAAATTTCTAGATTCAATCAATTAGTATGGTAATAAATTCAAATAAAAAACCAGCACAGAGTTTATTGGCTCCAAAAATAGAGGTATACAAGACATGTAATCTCTAAGTCAGTATTTACCTGCCCATATATACCAAGCAGATGCATTCATACAGATCTCTGCTGTATTGGGAGGTATCATGAAGGGCACTTGTATTGCCTGTCACTGCTTCTTCTTTGAATGATTCATACATATATGCCCATGGCAACTTCAAGTTATGCAAACAGCTACTGGCTATACTGTATGGTCCGCTACTGCATGTAAGATCAGGATGTGTGGATATAAAGGATTTGAGGAGGAGATGGAAGAGTCAGGGTGAAGAGGGTAACTCCAAGTACACTCTCTAATAATCATAGTAATAATAATAATAATAATAATGAATAACCTATGTAGTCTCAATTTCAAAATTAAAAAAATACAGTTTTGAGGAATTTATTCCTTTGCTTAATTTTGCATAAGTTTATTGGAGGCTATTTATTCCGAACCCATTACAAAACATTTGGTTAAACATCAGAGTATGTATCTATGAAGAGTATGTGAATAAAAATTGAGTTAAACATGCAAAATGTTATAAACATCATCTGACATGCTGAGCCTCCACAAATCTTGCAACACTTTGTTGATACCCATATTTCTTAAACTACTACTATGCAGAGAGGCATGATTTTAGCCTGTTTCATTCAGCATTTAATGTATTCAGGAAAAAAAAATTTTGATCTTTAAATTTGATTTACAAAATTTAATCAATGAAATGAATGAGGTTGCTATTAGAAGTTCAATACACAACAAATCAAAACAAGTGAGTTCCCTCAGCCTGCTACTTTTTACATAGAAACTGTTCATTGGAAATATGGCTTGGCAGGAAAACTAAAGCCACTGTTGTACAATGACTTCTGTTACAAGAATGAAAATAAGATGTTCTTAACTGATGTATAGGAAAAACAGCTGATAAGAACAGCAGTTAGAGTACGTAGTTCATAGTCTTGATGAATGTGGGAAAATAGAGAACAACAAATAGTTTCCATCTATGTATTTGTGCTAAATTTGCTAATGGGTTAAAACTAAATGTAATTCCTGGACCAGACTGGAAATCTCAGGAAAGTAAACACTGTCTTCCTATAAAAATAGAGAATCTGGAATTATTCCTTTTGGCAGTGAATAAAATGTGAAAGCAGAATGTGTTCCTGCAATGCTCCTGACTCCACCTTAAAGATCCAGCACACTCAAGAGTTACTTGACATAACAAAGAAGCATCCAGAATAAAGGCAGCTATCCAGATTATTTTTCTTGTTATCCCTTGGCACTTCCCATTGCTTCCTTTCTTTCTGCTTCCTCTACCTGCATGATTCCTTAGGGAAGCCATTTGCAGCTTGGACAAGCCAACTTAGAATTCTTTTTCATTCATCTTTGTTTATGTTTGCTATTTCTTCCAAAATGTTTCCTATTTTTCTGCCAAATAGCATTTGACAAAAGTCATCTAAAGAGAGTTTTAGGAAAAAAAAAAAAAAAGTTAAACAGAAGGTGCAGAAAGTCTTTAGTTTGAAAACTGGCCTCATTTCAGCAAATCAAGAAATGAGGATGTTTCAGAGGAGTTTGTGAATGACCATCTCAACACAAATACTAGGGCCTCATTCTATTACACCTTTAAATACAAGTACTGTTTTTCTATGGAAGGAAATTGTTTCTTGCATGTAGGACCTATGTGGTTATGATCAAACATTAACAAATACACAAGAGAAAAGGACAAGAGAGAGGCATTTAATATTTATGTGGTTGCATTTTATTGTGACCAGGGCTGAACCCTTCTATTTACAGTTGTGGAAAAAGAAAATATTTTTCTGACCACAGCTGAAGAGAGACCCTGACAGGGCTTTCCTGCTCGCCATCTCCCATGTCATCAGTGTTTTCTGGGAGAAGAATTTGAGGTGGTTTTCCACCTAAGTGGTTACAGCTGTTTCCACAGGATCAGTCAGATGGAGTTTCTGCCTCTGTTTATTTTGGCTCTGGTTTTCGACTAGAGCTCGGCAGGATGACAGTGTTTGTACAGGGTCTTGGGACTTTGGGCAAACATTCCAGAATTTCTGACTTCTTAACATTAATGTTTGATGAATTCTGCTCTTAATTTCTTCTGGAAAAATGTCAAGCCCACTGGGGATTACCCTTAGTCTTACAACAGTCTTTCTTTCTTCCTTTCTTCCTTTCTTCCTTTCTTCCTTTCTTTCTTTCCTTTCTTCCTTTCTTTCCTTCTTTCCTTCTTTCCTTCTTTCCTTCTTTCCTTCTTTCCTTCTTTCCTTCTTTCTTTCCTTCTTTCCTTCACAGAAAATCATTTGCTAGCCTGTGAAAATGCTGTAAAAAATGGAAAAAGCAATTTTTTTAAATTGCAGGCTTCAGTTCTTCTGTATTTTTTTCTTAGTGAGAACATGCTACTGAACAGGAAACATCCACTGAAGTACATATACAGATAAAAATTTGGTTAAAAAAGTGAGCAACATAGGGAACTAGTTGGAAGGTTATTATCTGAAAGTTAAGCAGCTTTTTCTTAGAGTGGTTGTTTTCATAGCCTCAAAACATGTGGGTCAATACACTTTTGTCAAAGGCGACCTCTAGAAAACAAAGTAAACACCCAGGTGAAATTCTGACCCTGGAAAAGAGGGTTAGGATGACAGGCTTTATCACTGACTGCAGCAAGGTCAGGGCTTCTTCCTTAGTACCTTATCGCTTGAACAATGGAAAAGCAGAAATCACAGAAGTACATTTTGAGGCACATTTATGAAATTACAAAGAGAAAATATGAATAGATAAATGTATTTTGAAAAATATGGGAAAATGTGCAAAAATGCACTGAATTAAATCTATATTTAAACCATTGAGACCATCATAACTTATTGCATAAAGTAGCTGCCATTTTTAATATGTGTATATCTTTAGTAACTTGCAAGGAATATCTAAATGTGTATCATACTTACATAACCATCATCTGAATCTAAGCTAGCTAGACAGCTGTATTTTAGAGCACACTGTCTGATTTACCATTTACCCTGAACCACTAAAACCTCTTATTGCCCAGTCCTGTGGGCAGAACACATTCACTCCAATGACTTCCACATACCAGAAGGAGGCAGGAGGTGCTTACATCCAGACAGATCTAGGTAGTTTTATTACGTCCCAGACCTCTTTTCCCTTGTTTTCACCCACCTCTTCCCCCTCATTCTGTGAAGAAACAGTGAAGCACAGCTGAAGCACAGGTGACAGAAATGGTCTTATTTTTATTGATTTACATCAGCTAAGAAATTGACTTCAAAAGCTATTATGCAGCTTTGGAGAAAGAAAGAGATAAATAAAATTTTAAAAAAGGAAAAGGAAAAGGAAAGGACTTGCATACTTATAAATAGACTCAGGAAGGTAGTTTTCTAATTAATAAACTAACTCGGCCAGCAGCAGTTTGGTGCAAAATGTTTCATAACACTGCAGATCTCATGAGATGAGGCCTCCGAGCCAAGGCAATAGTGTATCCCTATCTGGAAACTTTAACAAAAGGAACAGATCAGCTTACTTTTCTGAAACCTGATTGCTGACCATTCCTCCTCAGTCTGTTTGCATGTTAGTGATCCATTATATATGGTCATATATATAAATATATAAAAGTATATATTTAATCTGTACCTTTTCATTTGGCTTTTCTATGCATGACATCCAACAAACAAGCCAAAAAGTTTTGTGTCTTCAGACAGAGAACGGATAGTTAAACCATTTATCAAAGCTGATCCTGGAGTACAGGTCCACATGGAAAAAAGACTTTGAAAATGCCTTCTATGGGTCTTTTCAATAAAAAAATTACAAGAGGGCCTCAGCTGTGAACTTCTTGCCTTCAGTAATTCATCATACAACCTAGAGGTCCTAAATAGAGAGATGATTCTTGGTGATACCTAAAATCAAATGAAATTTGTTTGTTTTTTAAATTTCTGTAAAATATTTCAATACATGCATTAATCATCAAGCTTTAATTCAGACTACAAAAATTTAACTTCATATTTGTCTTTCTTTCTTGAACTGACTAGTTCAAAGAGCTCTAGCCAGCTTTGATTCTGATGCCCTGATCTCAAAAGAAGGAGAAGGGGATGGTAGGACAGAAAATGCAATGCATGGTTACTGTGGAAAATAGATTCTGTGGGAGAAAATGATCAGGCATGTAAGTGATGGTAAGTGAGACTGGAATTTTTTAGCTGAAGATAAAGAAATGCAAAACAGATGGGAAAGAAGGAGAAATTAATTTAAAAAAAAATGTTTCCAGAACAATAGTTTGCAAATATAACTGTTCTGCTCTAAGAACAAACAGGGCTTTCTTCCAAATGACTGCAGGAAAAGGAGGGACTGACATTCTAAAGCCACCATTGATTGACACAATCAATGACACCTTCTACTTACTCATCCAAAACTGTTATGCTGGGGTTGAACTAGCATTTGTCCTTTGGCTGTATCTTGGCCAAATACCTAGGCCAACCCTTGGCTTGGAAGATGAGAGGAAATGGACTATCTGGAATATTTGGAAATATGGCCAACTGAGGCTAAACAGAAGGTTAGAGTGCAAAATAAGGTTTTAAGCCTACACTTCATTTTTCTGTGCAATCAGGCAGGACTGAGTTATGGAAATGTTAAATAGGATTATGTTAATCTAATTCTAATTCTGACAGCTGTAATGTTATATTCTTTGATGCCTCTTTATATAACTATCTTGTAGCAGCAGATACAACGGGGAGCATTCATCAGGTGCTCAGGATACAATGGATCACAATGTAAAACCCTGAGTACATGAGATTGCCAAAACATGTGTCATGTGTCTCAATAAAATTCTGAATTGCTTCTGGTGATACAAGCAGTTTGCCTTATTTAAAGGAAGTTTTTAGGACTTTTGAAAAAGCAAAAGTTAAAAGTTCAGCTGATAGGAAAAAAAAAAAAGGAAACTTCATCCTTAGCTATATGAATTACTAAAGGAAAAGAGATAGACAAAGTGACATTGGAAATAATGTACTCATGAAGAATGTGCATATGATACTTAGTAAAGGGAGAACCAGAGAAATCTGTTACAAAGCTGATGTTCTGCTGAACAAGGCTTGCTAGGGCATAGTTGCAAGCTTGAGTAATCCTCGTGCATTTATTAGAGGCTTACTAAGGTAATCACTTACAGCAAGAATCTAGAAAGACCTTCAGAAACTTTATTAACTTTACACTAAATCATATACCATTTTAAGCACATTGAATCCAGTTTTCTAAAACCAATGAGCATTTTAGTGATCTTTATTTTATAATCTAAAATTCCAGGCACTGAATTCCTGCTCAGAGTTTAGAAGCATTAAAATTAGTCCTACTAAACCAAGTCCATTGACTTGAGCATACTCAAAAACATACTCAAAAAGGTAAGGTGGTATTTTTTGTTAGACTGTAATTATATGCAGAATTATATCCAGAAAGACTGACCGGAACCACTTTCTTCACTAATAATTTCTAACTGCAACTGTTGAGATTTTTTTCCAACACTTTATACCTCTGGTTTATATAAAACAAAGGGAAGATATTTCACTGGATTTAGAAAAGTTATTAGCATGACAAGCAAAACTGAAGCTCCCCTCAAGCATAACTGCGGAGGGACTCATATGACAAGAAAGTCAAGGACAACAAGCTTAGATATCAGTAGAAGACAGAGGTTATGCAAATAACAGCAGAGTGGAAATGGAATCAGAATAAATCAGAACAGGTTTTATTCAGAGACAGGCAGTTACACTATTAAAGTTAGCCATATAAAGAACTGTTACAATTATCACATTTCAGCAAGATATAGGAAAGCAAGACAAATGTTTTCAGATCTGAAACATTATTTTCAGTGGTAGTGTAACCATCTGCAGCAGCTAAGTAATTATTCCAGAAGGTATAATGGTATTGGTAGAAATAGATGAGTTTGTTGTGATTGTTATTGCATCAGTGCTGATGTAGAATACAGTACGTTAACAGAAGTGTTCTCAATGGGAGCTGCTAATATTGTTTTACACATATAATGCAAACATGTATAACAAACAGGAACACACCTGCTGCCCAAACACAGACAGAAAATAAGGGAGATGTCTTCAGTATCACATTATGAAATGTTCATGTTTGACACTGACCACTGTCAACCAACAATCTTATCATCCTCAGTAAACAGATTTCCACATTAGCAAAGCAGTCTGTTTAATTAATAAATACATAAACATAATTGCCATCCTTAGGCACACCTATAAATTCTGGCCTCAGTCAAGCAAAATGCTTTGCAGAGCTTCTCAGAAATGAGGTCTGCAGGTCAGACTTGAAGAATACTATCAGCAAAGCATGAAAATGCTGGCACTGTCTCAGTGTCCAGTGGATTTCAGTTTTCAGATGCCATACAGACGCCTTCAAACACCAAGAGGTTAACTAGAACTTTTCAAGAAAATTAGCAGCAATAATATAGTCTATTACTTAATAAAAGAATTACTGGACTCCTATCTTTAACTGGCTATTTGAATAGCAGATGGGCATCAAATTAAGATTATAAAGTGCAGCTATAGTTCCAGTCAGAGTAAAAGACCTATTGTAAAAGGAAAGATAGAACAAAATAGCTTTTGTTGCACTGGAAAATCAGCAGAGCTAATCTCTCTAACAAAGCAGCTTGGAAAATGCCCCAAATGGTTATAGTCAGGAGGACTTAAGGGCACCAATGCTTCTCTGAATCAGTAAGTGCAACCAGTGTCTATTGCTAATTATTTACTGTCTTCTCATAGTTTCTGTGAAGCTAATGTTAAAGGTAGAAAGGATAACATTACGATGACTCGTAACAGTAAAAGTTGGGGTAAACTGTTGTTTCAGGCCTTCTCTTCTCTTCTCTTCTCTTCTCTTCTCTTCTCTTCTCTTCTCTTCTCTTCTCTTCTCTTCTCTTCTCTTCTCTTCTCTTCTCTTCTCCTCTCTTCCCTTCCCTTCCCTTTTTCCTTTCCTTTCCTTTCCTTTCCTTTCCTTTCCTTTCCTTTCCTTTCCTTTCCTTTCCTTTCCTTTCCTTTCCTTTCCTTTCCTTTCCTTTCCTTTCCTTTCCTTTTTTCCTTTCCTTTCCTTTCCTTTCCTTTCCTTTCCTTTCCTTTCCTTTCCTTTTTTCCTTTCCCTTTGCCTTTCCAGCAGTACCATACAGTAAATGCAGCTCTATCTTGTATTCTTGCCTGTCACTCACTGCACTGGTTTTCGCCTCACAGAGCAGTAGGGATAAGGCAAATGCATGTTCAAAATAAGTGTCTTATACTACTTGAGTCTATAAATAGAGACAGGGCATTAAAGTACCTCCCTCTGGACCACATAAATAGCTTTGTAGAGACACAAGGTTTCTGTATGGAGAAAAATGTTTCCAGCTGAACTAAATTTCTTTAAAAAGCAATTGCATATTGATTTACACCATGTAGTCTTAAAAGAAAATAAGAATGCTCACACATGAGGGAGGAGGTGCATAGATACAGTGTTTCCCTCATTCAGACAAGCTTTTATGTTTAACTGTTCTTGTTTTGAGCTGCTTTTATCAGCTTTGCCAAAATTTAAAAGCTTGAAATATTTATTTTAAAAGGCAGAAATTTATTGATAATTTTACATTGGCAAACAGCCAGCCCATGCTTCATCTGGAAGTTAGCAGAGAGAAACAGGTATAAGAAACATCCTGCTATCTAGTGGGCTGATAATTGTATTATAATCAATTTAACAAATTGAGTGTAAAGAAGAATGCCTCACAAATGAAATAGCTCACCCCTAGTCCTGAACCACAGGTAGTATCTCCTCACCCATTCTTCAATCACACCTTCCCTTTCTCGAGACAGGACTCTAACCCCATATCCTACGCACTATTTTATTCTCTTTACACTGTTCCCCCTTCATTCCCCCAGCTTCCTCTAGCCTCTTCTTTCTCTGTATTTCTAAATTGCATGCCCTTATTCCATGATTTCTACTTTCCTGGCCACCTCTTCTCCACCTTGTCTACACTCGGACATTCAAGTCCAGTTATGCCCAACATGGGTATCCTGCCTATCCTTTAACATGGGCAGTGTGATTTAGAGGTGCCTTTTCTGTTTCAAAATCAAGCTATGTCACACATGTCCCAGGAGGAGATCCTGCACAAGAGGCAGGAACAACAGAATAGGCAAACCAAGGCAAACGGAGTGGCTCAGGTAGGCAAGGCTAAGAGCACCACGAGAAATATGAGCTCCACCACGACTGGGACTGCTTATGCCTAAAGCTGATTTTGTGCAAATAACCATAGGTTAGTGCTTTAGAACAAAGAGAGGATTTGTTTTTTGTCTTTGGGAAGAGCAAAGTCTAACCTATTTTGGAGCTCTTGAGCATCCTAAGCAGAGCATGATTTGGACTTTCTAATGTGGGCTTGTGCACATCTGTATTTCAGTAGTTGAGACATCCACTAATGAAAAAATATACTCAGTACATGCTAGCTGTCACAGTGCTTATGAGTTCACTAGCAATGCCATATCCACTGCTATGAAGTCTAATATAACACTACTTCAATTAGAAACCTAGGGAGTACAGATAGACAGCAGTTACACCTAGTTTGCACCAAATTCTTTGGGCACTCTAGTAAGCTATATTGCTCCTCTCCTCCTGCTTCACTCCTGTGGAGTAAAGATTAATTTTAAGTATAAATATAATACATAAATATGAATTATGCTCACCTCAGAGCTATAGATTGATCAATAGCTTTAATATGATGCTAATGCTCTTATTTTTTTTATGACAGCAATAAAGAGTCACTATTACTTATGTCAGAAAAATATTTCACTTTCATTAAATCTGAACACCAAGTCATATGATCTTGTAAAGAGTCTGAGCCTTCCTACATAAGCAAATACCTGCTCTCAATTCTTCTGTCTGTCCAGAATTTATTTTACTGAACAGAAGGACTTAGGCAAATATTAAAGTTGGGTTCTGCAGAAGGAACCTGTTTGCCTTCAGCTTTCACTGGATTTATCACAGCTCCATTTGCAGCACATTTTGGAAGAACATATTTTAAGGCATATTGCTGTACAACAACTAAATCTCAGTGCTGATAAATCACAGATCTCATATCTGGTCTGATAAGGCAAGGAAAAGAAGAAGGAAAATGGTCTCCAAGAACTTTTACAGCTAGCCAAGGGAGAACCATATGGAATTTTAGATGGACCATACCTCTTGTGACAGTTACTAACAGCTTTCACTTATAGAACAGTGTTTGTCAAAATGGATCGCAAGGTGCTTTACAAAGTCCAGCTACTATATACACAACACCATTCAAATGCAGTAAGCTATCCTCAGAGAGAATAGGGCAGCTGGTATTACAGGGTAGGAGTTATGTGTGTTACAGGATGTGTGTGTAAGTTCAGTTTTTATAAACTGAAATGCTAATTTTCATCTGTGGAGTGCCTGCTTGGCTTTGCAATGGAGACCGTCTTGGCAGACAACAGACTATATCACACAAATGATACGAAAGGGAGAGCGACTGCCTAACAAGAGCATACAGAAAAATGCATGCTCTCAAAAATCCTCAAGGGAATCTTTAATGATCGTGGATATCAAAAGGCAGATACTCCATCTTTAATGGCTCACCAAAACGCCATCTCATAATGTACTTCACAAAACTTACTGCTTTCAGCCTGACTAAAAGGACATTCCCATGGTTTGGTCTTGCACTGTTCCTTGCTGTGGTTATGGGCATTGCAATCCTGGCATTCAAACCAAGTAATTTTTATCTATGTTTTGTCACAAACAAGTGTTAAGAACTTGTTTAAAAAAAAAAAAGTGTCATGAAAAAAATCAATTAACACAGAAGTGTAAAAAATTATCACGTCATAAAATGAAAACATGTTACTTGGTATCCATAGCAACTTCAGAAACCAATGCTCTTTAGCAGCCTTGCCTGAAATCATGTAAACTGCTTTGATAAAACATGAATCAGGGCAGATGGATACGTGAAAATAAAAATAACTCTGTATCCAATATATTGCCCTCATATGACATCCTTGAAAGGCATGATTGTCTGGATTAATTTTGTCCTTTCACTGAGATCAAGATTTTTACAATTTTACAGAGTTAGTAACAGGATCAATATCAATGGTATAATAATGAAAACCTATCAACCAAATGTTTTTTGATACTATCTGGGAAGTAAATCTAACCCTCTGCTCCACAGAAGTGCTGTGTCTCCTGTGCTATGAATAGGACAAGTTTGGGGCTTTGACCCAATTTCATATTTGAGTACCTGCTGAATAACATAGGCTAGACCTAGATTTGCTTTCTGTAAGCAAGAGTCATGAAGGAACCATGAGTGAGGTATAGACAGGGCTAGAGACATAGCAGACCACCAGAACATCCTCCACCAAGTGTCTACGATACTAATCCATGTATCTGAAGCAGGGTATTGCTTTGCTGGTTTTGTTTGTTTGTTTGTTTGTTTTGTTTTGTTTTTCTAGATCAGCCTGCAACAAACTAATTGGATAATTGTGCAGTTCAGCAAAAGTTTTAGCCTGGATATATGATCTGAAGCTTGGAGACTACTGCTTTGATTTTGATATGCTTTCCATGAAGACAGCTATGGCTGGCTTCACACTTGGCATTTGTACAATGGCACATGAACAGGCAGGTGAGCATTCTTCCTGCTGGGAATGAGGAAAGAAAATCTGTGGGTATGCTTAGGAATTGTTCCAGGATCTGAATTAATAGTTCTGGTAAGTATAAGTCATATTCAGTGGTTGTGTGCTCTGAGCAGTCAGAGACCTCTTCCCAAGTCTGGGCATCTCCTTGTCTACAGGTCAAAAGGCCCCTAGACAAGAACAAAGCATATCAGTGGTCATTTTTATTTCTTCTGGAAATTAGATTGAATCTAACAAATCCATTTCTCATAAGAAGTCATGATACAGAAACTACTATTCAGCTTTTCAAATCTGAATACACATACTCTAATTTATCAGATTTTAGAAAACTTTTAACCATAGTACAGATTAATGTCACTCTCACTGAGACTGTTGTGCTTTGCCACTGTTATAGCTGAGAGGTGTCATTCACAAATGGCAAAAATATCCTTTTCCTCAGGAACACCCACTACTTTTTTTCTCTCATCCTAATTTTGTTATCAGATAGTAAGTAATATGTAAAGTCTGTCTTCACCTCAGGCTTATCATATAGCTAACAAAACCAAAGCAAACAAACAGCTAAAATGTGCACTTTGCAAACAGGACCTCTTCCACTGGAAATGCCATGTCTCCCTCTCATTTCCCTCCCTTCTGGAAAGTTCCTTGGCTCTTTCAAAAGATGCAGGTCACGTGAACCCCAGGGAGAGTTGTTTTAAGTCAGAATGGGGTCTAGTCCAGAAATGAGGTCAAACGCAATTGTTATGCTAGTGAAACAGGGTGACTTCAGGAATAGGCTGTGTAAACACTGAAAGCAACTTTACTTTTCATTGTAGAAGTGCACTAGGGCTTGAACTCACAAAGGGAGAAGCTGCACCGTCAGTTAATCACCAATGGAAAATGGCAGTTTATGCTACCCCATACTTTGCAGAAGCACATGAACATGAACTTAGCAGATATATGAATAGACGCCAGGGTATATTAGCAGTTAAAAAGTCCTTCCCTCCTTTTTGCTAGGTTCTAGCTTCTTCTCTTCTGAATAAGTATTTTTTCAATGCATTATTTAATGAGATGTATTTATTTTTTATTTTATTTTCAAGGTAGATTCCAAAGTTTAATAGTCTTTGTTCTGAATGTGCAAGATGATACTGCTTTTCAACTCTCTTTTTCTTATTCTGAAGTGGTTGTTTTGTCTAATGGGCCTCTGAATTATAGCCATACTGGAATATAGCTCTTTTGAAGACTGTGGAGTTTGTCGCAATTACCTGCTGGAAAAGAGCTGTTTTCTTCTCCACACTTACACTTTTCATTCAAGTTCTTCTATCCAGTCTCTTTGGCTCCATCTTGTGATACGCTGGTATTAGAGTCTATACGTTGTAATCGCCACCCCCTTCTTGCTCTCTTAGAAAGTATTACTGTAAAAACAAAGCAAAACAAACAAACAAACAAAAAAGTGAAAAATACTTTTGTAGCAGCAGGACCCTGAGCTGATTTTGTATTTCATCCACAACACAGAAAAACAGTAAAAGTGGCAGACAAAACACCTGCAGAATAAGAATAGTCCCTTCGATTTATCTCAAAATATGTAAGACGTGGATCTGGACTTTTTTTTTTTTTTTTCCTGAAGCATATGAACACTAATAGTACATTATATATATTTTAAATAATAACAATAATGACAATAGAAATGAAATACATTGTTTACGACATTCTTATGTGAAGGCTGAAAGCAGCTTAATTTGACTGACCAAAATGCCATAAATAATGCTTTTTTGACAGTATGTATGTCATGGTTTTAGTATAAGGTGTTTTTGCAAACTTCAGGGAAAAGGAAAGTGAAGCAAATGATGATGTCATATTTCTAAGGTAGTAAAAGGAGTAGTATTATTAACTAATATGTGCAATTTCCTGAAAAGTACAGTATCATATAATTCCAGAAATATATTATGTTTGTTTGTCTTCGTTATGGGGATAGAATAATTAAATAATTAGTGGAGCATATTAGTGACACTGGAAACAAATTCAAAGGGAAAAAATAGCCTCCTGAGCTACTTTAAACTCCGGAAATGCAGCACAGCATATATCAAGATCTAGTCTGTCAAAATTAAAGCGTGTCCCAGAAAAACAGATTGAGTCTGATTCCAGTGGCACTGACACACGTGTAATTTAGACACAAACTTGCTGGAGTCACTGATGTAAGATAGAATCTTGCTTTTTATTTTCAGAGTTTGTCACAGAAAGGATTTTATGGTAGGGAAAGTAAATAAGAGATTACTGGCTTTTTTAAATGATCCCTTTGAAGCACATTAAGGCTTTCCTATGCTTGGTGCACATGCAGTTATAAGATATACTGCATGCAAATGAACACAAGCCATTTACACCTTGTAGGGCTTTTCTGACAACCATTCCAGGACCCTACAGCCAATCTGAAATACCCTCCACGCTACCTCGGTTTAGGAAACTTCACTTGTTTACCCAAAGCCTTACTATTAGCCAAAATGAAAACAAAACACAGTAAAACTCCCTGCCCCTCTCATTTTTTTTTCACGTCATTTCATTTTCTTTCCTTTCAACCATTTTCCTGTTTTAGTTTGGAAATCTCTGTCTTTGGCGGTCACGTTTCCTGCTTGCATCACTTCCTGTGCATCATCCGCATCCTGTCCATCACTCCCGCGCAGGTGGCATGGTCTCTGCTGGAGGGCCTTTGCTTTGTGCACTGCAGCACTTCCTGCTCAGCTCCCTATTTCCCTGGGGCCCTCGAGCAATCCATTTCCTTGGGAACATTCTTGCACTCAAAAGAACTGTCGTCATCCTGCATTATGGATACTCGGAGGCCCTCACTATATGCATAAGCACAAAGAAAGGAAACAAGGGGAATTTTTAACTTTTGAGGAATACAGTAATTTATGAGGGACCAGTGCGTGGAAACAAAAGTCACTGATGGTGTTAGAGTGGCGAGAATAGCTTCCACATGAGAGCTGGAGATGATGACACCATCAGTCTTTTACCTTCAGACAAATACATGAAACTAACTTTCACTAGAGGGACTGAATGGAAAGGAGGGGTCACTAACTACACAATCACAAATTGTCTGTTGGAAAAGGGGAAAAAAACATGCTTTCTGTAAGTACGTATTAAAAAAACAAGCAAGAAAACAAACAAAAAAAACTTCCTCTTTTCCCTAAAAGACAAGGAAAGAAATTGCTGTTGGTGTCACAGTGTTTTCCAATGGCTTATTGTAAGTGCCTGTCATTCTTATTGCACTTCTGCTATACAAGAAAATGAATGTGATGTAAATGAGAAAGTATTTAAATAGTAAAATTAAATAGTGAAAGGAAACATTTCAAAGTTAATTTGTTTTTTTTTAATCACTAGTTCAATTACAACACACCTACCTTTGTATGTAGTTAACACTGTTAAAAACACCAAACAATTATTTAACCTATAATTTTATCCTCAAAAGAGAAAAATAAAAAGCCTGCATGGCAAGAGCACTCTATTATGATACTCTGCTCAAACAAAGGGAATGGGCACTATGAACATTAGTTTTCCTTGTAGTTTGCTGCCTCCATCCATGGTTTCTTGAAAACAATTTTATCTCAAATTCAGCCTTGATCCTTTTACCCCTCCTCTCTCATATCTGAGGTAAAAGAGTGAACCTCCATCAGAAAAAAAAAGAATAGCATTGCAAAAGTACAGCAAGAAATAATGATATGTAGCTCCTTAGCTCGTAGCATTTAATAATATTAACAGGAACTGATAAATACTTAGAACAGTTAATAATAAGTACCATTTGGTATCCAAGAATCTTGTCAAGAAACAAACAAAAGTTATTCCACATATTCCATCACTTTATGCATCTTAAATACTGACTGAGGAGGGAATGCACCAACTGAATCTGCCCTTCTGGTGTCTTACACATACACTCCAGTTAGACACATGCTCTGACTTGTTTATGATGGATGTGTATGTCATACCTCTTCAAAGAAACAGGTGACAGCATTCATGTTTTGGAAAGTACTGCACTTCCCTGACCAGTTCTTCTACCCATCTCAGAGTTTTGGCTGAAGTCTGAATGGTGATCATGTGCAATATGCTTTTTCATATGAAATGCTGTGGATATGACCTCAAAACTCATTGTATTTTTGCCTCTTATTTTCATAGGACTCTAATTTTTGGCCCTTGCCCAACCTAAAGAGGCAGGAAATGGGAGTATCAAAGATCTGACATTCCTTCTTGTGAAAGGAAGGGAAGGAACATAATCTACCTCATTTTTCTGAGCACAAGGTTCTTCTCACCATTTCTGCTCCGCTTTTGTGAGTCAGTGCATATGATTTAGGGCAATTCTTAGTTCATGACATGGCGAGTGGATTACATGACATGGATATGCATAGATTATATGACATTACATGACAGGAGCTGCTGCATTCTTTATTTTCTTTATTTTTCAAAAATGTCCTTTTATTTCTTTTATATGCCAATTGCTCCCCTTAGAGGCCCATTTGGCTACTTTACTCATTTCTGTGGGATGGGAACGCGCCCATGAGTAACTGCGATTCTTTCTGCATCAGGTATGAATGTACTATATGTGAGATTGTGGCCTCACTTCTTTACAGAGAGAAAATACTGCATATGTGCCTGGCTGAAGCATAGCCCTCTTTTATATCTCTAGCTTTTACTTTACAGAGCCCTCAAGACACCTCTCCTTGGAATCAGAGCCAGCTATTTCTCTGACAGCTCATGAAATTCCCTCTGCTTCCTTAAAGATTTCACAAAAGACCATTCCACTGTAAAAAGCTAAGGCATTTGAGATCTCCTAGTCTGAAAATCCCATACTTTAGGGTTATCATGCTCCCACAGCATCAGTCAATCAGATCTGCTGGAGACAGGTCTTTGCTGGGAGCAGAAGGTACGTCTATTAGTCTCCAGTAATGAATTGCCCATGCAGATCAGCAGCTAAATATCCCATAAAGGAGTGTAGCTAAATCCAGCTGCTGCTCTTAAAAATAAAACACAACTTTTGAGACAGTAAAAGTTGCTTTCAAGTTCTTACATGAAATCAGTGATAATGCATACAGCACAAAAGTGGGCTGGACCAGTGCTGAGAACAGAGATCCTCCATATGCAGCTGTTTAAAATAATATAACAAAGGACTGTAATGTGCTTAGTCCTCATGTCTCTTAAGTCAGGTGGCTGGAGATCAAAGCTGCCAACAAGTAAGAGATTAGTCATAAAATCTGTAATGTGGAATCTTTTGAGGACTGCTTTGTCTACTCTATTGGACTCAGCCAATGAGAAATTCCTTTAAAATGTCACCTTCAGCAAGTAGCCTTCCTAAAAATCATTAGGTCAGAATTAGGCAGAATACGCAAAGTTTTAGTAAAGTATTCTCATGCCCTTAATTTTTTCTCTTTCCTTTTCAGGTGGATGGTTGCTGCCCTCACTTCCATCCCAATTTTTTGTTCTCTAGTGTGTGGCTATTTTATTCGTAATAAAACTGTTATTATGAAAATTAGTTTGGAAAATATAAATTCATGCCATTGGGCCCATTGTTGATTTCTAGGCTCCTGCTCATCTCATATAGCTTTAGCTGACTTATATATTGGCAAATCTGGCCAACATTTCCTGTTTTTTTTTTTGTTGTTGTTTGTTTTTTTACCTACTGAAAATGGTACGTTTATGTTCTGTATATGAACATAAAGATTTTAGGCAGAAGCATTGATAAAAGGAGATTTTGGAAAACTTACTTTTGGAAAACTTACCCCTGGCCAGCATTAATTGCACTGGCTTGCATTTTTTAAACCTTTCTCACTGTTTCCCTTGTGACAGATGTAATGCACATATTAGAGCCAAGTATTTATGGCCATCTCCTTTCCCTCCTTTTTGGCTTGTGCACACACCCCTGAGGAGAATGCACACAAAGCTCAAGGAAGCCATTAGCTTAGGCTTTAGTGAATACAGAAAGCATGAGATTTATACAATGTGCCAGAAAAACTCATTGTTCAGTTCCAGAAGGCAATATGTTGTTCCTGGTTGTGGTCTAGAGGTTAAAGGAGGGAACTGGGATTCGAAAAGCCTTGTTTCTTTTCTGCAGACTTTTCCAGCCTGAAAACTTCTCTGTCTCAGTTTACAATCCGTATAATAGTTTCTGCCATTTACCTTTCTCCACACACTGCTGGTACTTTTGCTACACTTTGCAATCTAAAACACAAACAACAACAAAAAACTGCTAGTAAACTTATTGCAGGAGCATGAAGGTAGAGAAGTGGGCTAGTGGCCTGCAATATACTGCACATCTGAGAAAACATGTGGAAGAATAGCCAAAGATTAGCCAAAAAAAAAAAAAAGGGTCTATGTAAGATCATGAATGCCTATAAAACAAGTTTAGAAATACTATAAACATCATTCTTCTTCTCATTTCTAGCACTTTCCAGACCAGGAACATATACATATCTCCTATGGTCTGCCCTCCCCAGCCTATAAAGAAAAGTTTAATTTTCAAAAGACAGTCATATGATTTCCTCAGAAGATATATTATATATTTAAATATATGCATATATATGTATAAATATTCTGGGGTAGCAGCAGACAAGTTCTTTCTCTTCTCATTAGCCCCTTCTCCTGTGCTAGGGTGACCTTGTTTCAACAGCTGGGATCTGTTCCTGTGGGACTTCATGCTTCAGCATACAATGAGGACTCTTTTCTCCTCCATCCCCTTTGATGAGGGGCCTCCTATTGCAGCACACCATGAGTACATGGAGATTCACTCTGGGTAGGAATAGGGCAAAAGGGAAAGAGAGATGAGACCTGCTTCTAGCTCCTCATGTGCTTGCTGCTGGAGCACCAAGCCTGTGAAGAGGCAAAGAAGCAGACCCAGGCTTGATTGCTCCTATGCACTACAGATACCATAAAAACCACAGCACTGTTAATGATTCCTCACTTTAATTTATATAACATGACATGCATTTGGAATAGCAATATGGTTTCGTTCACATTTTACCCGTCCTGATTGCAATTGTTAAAAGAAACACTTCTCACTTCAGATGCATCTTAACGCTGGATTGTTGAGGCTTGAAATCTACAGGGCTGTTTTCATCTTGCTAAGTTATAACCTTGCCACACTTTATTGTGGCTGGCCTAGCTCTTAAATGATGGGTACATGGAAGCCTGACCTCAAAGAAAAACCCCTGCACCCTTTCAGAGACTGCCTCTGTGTGTTTCCAAGAACTGCTATCCTCCACCTCTCCTCTAGATGCCTCTGAGATCTGCTAGGTGTCCTGTTCCCTTCACATGAGCAGAGGCAGAGGCTCACAAGAGGTCTGTATCTTCCTTCGCTGGGCTTAGTGGTCTCCTCAGTACTGCAGTGTAAGCACGTGAGCTGCCTGCCTAAGACATCATGATTTGTTTTGTCTCAAAAACTTAATTCCCAGGGAATATCCTGAAACTCATAGATAATACAGAAACTGATAGCTAATTTTTGTGTAGTCTTCTTTTTAATGCAGTTCTTCTTTAACTCCCAGAATGTATTCTTACCGAATGACATTTTGTTCAGCTCTAATGCTGCCCTCACACCCTCTGCCAGTGGGTGGGACAAGAAGCCCTGAGGATTTGTCGCAGTTTAGTGAATATAAATAATTTGGTCTTACTTGCACAAACCATTCTTAGAGTGGTGGATATTTCTCTACCCACTTGCACATGGATATTTTGGGAAAATATATGCATCATATCCCCACCTGTTTTTCTAAGTATGGAGAGTTTTGGTTAAAAAAAAAAAAAAGAGTACTTTGATGTTAAACGAAGTGTTCTGCAACATGATGACAGCAAGATGCAGGAAGAATTACAGCCTGCAGTTCAGGACTGGCAGGAATCTAAGCCAGTACCATGGCAACAGGCACCAGTACCTGTCAGGAGCTTGGAAATCACAATATTCATGGTTTGTGTTATTGCTGTGCAATTGTGTCACTGAAGCTGAGACATTACATTAAAGAGATGTTCCCTGCACAGAACTGCTCTTGGGTGGACTTCAGCAATGAAAGTTGCAGAAACAGATTCCCTCCCTCAGTGTTCAAACTGCATTTAAATCATAGCTCTAAATGCCTCTAAAGAAAAATGAAATCTGCTTATGGTTGCAGAGTAGATTTTTAAAAAGAAGAAAAGTCATGATCACTATTTGCTAATTGGCAAGCAATTAGCCAGTTATGCTACAGGGCTTTTGAAGCACGTTAAATTAACCAACAGACAAAGCTGATTTGTAAACAAAATGGCTGGATGTTTGGGAACCAATTAGAGAAGGAAAATTGGCTGCAGCTGGAAGGCTGGGGAGTCAAACTGGTGTCATAAGGAGGCCACTCAGAGTAGAAATGGGATATCTTTTTTTTTTTTTTTTTTGGTGTTGTTAAATATAATCCAACTTTTGTGATTTCCATATTAAAAAAATGTATATTTATGTATTAAGTGTATCCATAATATATGTGAATTATATGTTTTATAATAGTTTTATATGGAATATTTAGCCTATCTAGCCTGATATTTTTAATTGAAACTTCTATTTAAATATCACATTTGAAAATACAGCAAAAGAGAGGGTAGTGTTTGAAAGCATTTGTCCCTTTTCAAATATCCTATCTCATAAGCAGCAAGGAAGGCACTCTGTACCATACTCTTGTCTTCTCAAACTTGCAGTGCTTTGGAACACACTTTGACTGCTTAGGGTTTTTTCTCAGGCACTTGATTTCGCAGTTTATTTTCCTGCAGGTGAGCCTAGGCACATATGCTATTTGCTAAGAGAGAGTATATGGAGATTAACTCAATAACCAGCGAAACCACTGAAGCTACACAAAGGTAACACTTATCTCAAGGGAATTTCAGAAAAACAGCCACTGGTGTTTTAGCATTTTTGAATGTTAGAGGGTCACATTCTTTTGTGGCACAAGACAACAATGATGAAAGTGTTTATTGGTAAATCGTGAGTCATATCTGATTGTTCGGGTCACAACAGCGGCCTCAGAGTGGGACATCACAGAAAATTCTGTCATGAAGCTACAGTCAATTGTGTGTCTTTGTTTTGCTTACTCAGGAGAGGAAACAAATCTACTAAAATTCAAGAAAGGTCTCCATGTTCCTCTTGCTTCACTGAAACAGGCATGTTCTTTCAGTTCAGGCTCCCCTCACTGAGTACCAACATTAAAGGAAGAAACCTCTTTTGAAACAAACTGGAAAGCGAAGTAAAAATAAAAGCCCAAAGGCTTTTCTGAGCATTACTGAAGAAAATTTCTTTTCTACAATATTGAAAGTTGGGCTTATGAAAGGAATTAAGTCCATATTTAAGTACCTTCAGTTATGTGCATCACTCCATGAGTATCTCACTCCAGTTATAGTAATATCATGATTCTGTAAGAACAAGAAGGATTTTCAGCATGAACAAGGGGTCCAAAATCTACCAAAGTAACAAATGCTACTGCCTTGTAAAATTTCCATTTTTTTTCCATAGAGAAAAAAAAAAGTTTTGCTGAAAAGCACAAAATATATAGGTGCTTTGAGAAAAAAATAACAACACATAACTACCTATTACCCACATATATTCTGATTGCTTCTTTTTCACTTCTCAGCCAAAAAGCTAAAAGTTTCTAGTGAAATCATTGCCTTGGCTGAGCAATCAGCTTCTCATTAAGATCCCCTGGAATTAGGACTTTTCCTTCCTCCTTCCCTCCTTCCCTCCTTCCCTCCTTCCCTCCTATCTCTTTCTGTTTTAAATGTGGACTATGACCAAAAATATCTCAGTGGAAATACCAGTTGTCTTTGCTTTACTGATTCAAATCCATTAAATTAACTCAGAGCATATTATCTGCTTAGATAAGATCAGACTCTTTCCAAATGAAGTTTTTACTTATGCCATAACCCCCTTTTATTTTACCTGTGAACACTCTCCAAACTGGTTATGAACTCTTACATCCCTAACAGAAAAATGAATGGTGTAAGTAATAGCCCTCAGAGAGCATCAGGGACAGAAGGGTCTGTTAGTAGGAAGAGGTTAACATGTAATTCTGAAACTGGTGCAAAGCTGTTTGGGCTCCATGCTGGAATGCAGAAACCGGTGCCAGCTGCCCACAGTTTTACATGACACAGTTGGCACTGGTGATTTAAACAGATTGATTAATGTGACCTCCTAAATGAAATGGTAGTAATTATGCTCTTGTACCACCGAAGAATTAAGAACGTTTCATAGTAGGTTTCTTTTTTATTGTTGTTTAGTGTTTGTTTTGAAAAGGAGAAGGTTTGTATGATTTTCAAACACATTCTTGTTTGGTTAAAAAAAAAAAAAAAAAAAAAAAAACACCTATCTGTAGATGTAGATTGAGTGACCTTGTCTCTGTATTTCCTTCTCCAGTTATTCCTAGGGAAAAAAAAAAAAAAAAAAAAGGCATTCAAGTGGGTGTGAAAAGGGTGAAGACCAAAGTGTGAGATGGCAATAAGCATTTTCTTTGTTAAACCTGCCTTGTAACCATTGCAATTGTTAAAGTAAGGAGAAACCCTAAAGGGATACAAATATCCTTCATAGAAGATTTATTATAGAAAGATACTTTGTCAGCATTTTCATTAGTAATCACACTTTTACTCTTTCTTCAGATTGTAGTAGAATGAGCTACTCTTCCATAACTGCAACTGGTATTTGAAGAAACTATTTTTGCTTAACATCCAAACTTCAGCAACAACTTTCAGAGAAATTGAGAGCTCAAAGACACCAGTCACTCTGTTGCTGCCATCCATAGGATGACAGCGCAAAAATATCCCCATTGTAAATATAAGTGGAAAGATGCCAAGGGAAATAAAATACTTCATGTTCTTACAGATAATAACACGGTGAGGGCTACTGTTTGCTGAAAAAGTGGCCCATAATGCCTGCTGCAATACTGAAAAGAGCTTGAACTAGCCAAGAGAATTAAAGATAGGAGCGTTTTATGAACGTTATTTGCAGTGACCATATACAGTACACAAAATAAGTTACTGATCAGTGTTATTTAGATTAATATAACACTAAAAATAAAGATTATTTTTAAGACTTTTTGTAGCCTCTAACTATATATTCTATAATTTATCATTAAGACCAGCTCCCACAAACCTTTAGAAAAACAGATGGCTTAATAGGTAATTGCTGCAATTTATATATCTAGCTTAGAGCTACCTAGGGCTCCTATTGCCATGGTATCTAAAAGCTTTTCAAGTAAATTGGATAAAGAGTTCCCTAGTGGACTTCATATTGTCTCTTGCTCTCTCCCTCACTTAGGCAGAAAAGTTTTTGCTTTGGCTGCAAAAATGCTGGTTAAATGTGTGAGTAAATTGTATACAGCTGAATGTGTGGTCTGCAATTCTCCTTTTTTGAGGGGTTTCTGTTGACAAAAAAAATTATAGCCACCTTTTCCCCTTCTTATTTGGAAAAAGGAAATGTGACTATCAAAAGATTAATTGCATAGTTAAAATATCAGCAGTGGAATGGTATATGTGAGCGAATGGGGCATTTCATTGCTCTTCAGTAGCTAGAATGTGCAAGGAGAAACAAAAGAAGTTGAAAGCCCAAGGGGGAGCAATAATTTAATCAAATTGTGTCTTGAGATTATCATAATGAGAGTAAAAGGCATCTGGGAGAGCCAGAATATTGTGATCTTCCCTGATAATGCTGCTTTCATGCCACAAGATCAAATACTGAATTGAGTCCAACAGCCAAAACAAGCAAAAATAAAAATCAGAGCAACCAACATTCACTGATGGAGAAATAAAGTTTTTGTTTTAGCTGGCTGTACAATTAAGTAAACCAGTTCACTGAACCAAACTGAACAAAATATGAAATAACATAAAATTACTTTCAAATGAAAATATCCTAAGGCAACATCAAGTTTTCCCTATTTTACAAGTTTTTTAAATTTCCGTCTTTTTCATGAGGTGACTGAGAAAATATGACAAAAATTTGAATACCTTTCTAGTCCATTCTAACAATCTCTGTATCTAAGTATTTTGGAGGTTACATACATATATGTACACACTGCAAATATATATATATATATATATATATATATGTAGTTCTTGCCTGCATTATACCTAAAAATGCCATATTTTCTTTTCACTGTTGTATTTCAAAAATGTTAATTTTTTTTCTGGTAGAAAACAATGGAAGTTTGTTAATTATGCCTGTATCTGTGGTAGTTTATGTGATGTTTTGTTTTTTGTTTGTTTGTTTTCCAAATACTTTCTGTTCCTGCTGGGGATTTTCCTGAGTTTTTTTGTTGTTGTTGTTACTGTTGATGATTTTTTTTAATGACAGGGAAATTTTGCCTATGTGTGTAGGTTTTTTATGGGTAGAAAATGATCACATTCCTGATTCTTTGTTTTTCTTGAACAGTTTGAATCTATCTGTGACAATTTTTTTCTTCAGCTTTTCAGTACTTTTCTATGTGATTGTCAACTGTTGGGTCCAAGATGACAGACCATTTTTTCTGTACTGTTTTGAAATGCAATCAATAATGCAATTTAAGTCATTGGTATCCTTGTAGATTGGGCACATTGTCTCTAAATAAATGATTCCATATCTAGGGTTTACAACACCAAAATAGAAGTTCATGGCAGGCTCATTCACTCATGGGTTGTTTCCATGCATAATGGAGTCACTGTTATTACTGTCTCACTGAAATAAAAGATGGTGGAGAGCAGTGGCTGAAATGGTGGTATTTGACACTTGTGTGATTTTTTCAGTACAGGTAAAATAACACTTTCTTCAGAGAGACTGGCAGATTCACAGCTCTAAACTGCTGTTGATGACTTCCATTAGCAGCAAAGTGGTTATTTTCCTCAGATTTTATAAGCCTAAGCTGCAGGCATCTTGGCAGAGCAGGTCACTGCAATACTCCCAAGGTTTACAACACTCCATTGTTTCTCTTCCACTCATTTTTGTTTTCTGCTTTCCTTATTTTTTATTGCCCATTCTTTTTATTTGCCAGCATATAAATGATGCTTCTCTTCATTCTTCTCCTATGTCCATCCCTCATAATTCTTAGTACCTTCAGTGATCGATTTTCAACTAGAGGAAGAAACTTGGACAGTTACCATTGATTATTTTTAACACTATGCTGGGTATTTTTTAATAATAATAGTAATAATTAAAAAATAATAAAGTATCCTGTACTTCTGCTTAACAATGATACATTAACAATTCTCAAATTTTTAGACTTCCACAAAGTTTAAATCAGTCTATTAAAAATAAGCTAAGTTTTCTGAAAATTTAAAATTATGGTATTGTTGATGTTGTATTTGGCAGGACTGTATGTTATTAATACCACTATTAGCACCCTGCAGCCCTGGTCCACTCATTAACCAGTTTGAGGACCTACTGCAGTGCACGTCAGGTCCCCTCCTGCCTGGGAATATCAGTTGGTTTGAGTCCTACTATGGGATGCCTGTTGAGAGAGAGATGGGCTGTTGCTCCATCTCTTCATCCATTCCTGTTAGCTTTTTCCCAGACAAAATCTGTTCTTGCATATTAATGACTATTCTAACATCTACTTGTGCTTTAGGGGAACACTTCCTCCATTATGCAAGGAAAAATCAAATGCCTTCTCAAAATCAGGCCCCAGATACAACTACCTCTGTTGTTACCTAACATTATTTTTGTTGGCAAAGCTGATGATGTAGGAGGAACAAAAATGTAGCTCTGCAAGCAAAAGTAAATTTCTATTGTAGTATGTAGTGATATAAAGCAGTTTAAAGCAGTTTAAAGATGGCTTTGAAAGGGAAGAAAAGGATCTGAGAATTCTGTCCATCTTTTTTGCCTTCATTCCTCACTATCTGCTTTAATTTTAAATCTTCATCCTATGATCACTCCAAGGAGCACAGTTCTTCATACAACACTTCAACGTATCATCGTCTTAGGCATGTTATTTTTCTTAAAAAGAAGAATATTTGAACTAGATAAGCTTTTTTTTTTTTAATTAATTAATCTGGTCATGGTGAATGTAGACATTGTGTTTTATGTGCATACAGCTAGAAATAAAAAGAGAAACCCCATTGATTAAAGGCAATTCTTTGAGACTTTTGTTTATCCTCAGTACTTCTCCTCTGAAATGGAAAATGTCAATCATATTTCATTCAATAGCTCTTAACTTAATATACCAGTTGTACAGATTATTAGGGAGGTAAATAACTACTGAGTAAACAAAATTTTCTAAGTTTACATTCTATCTTTTAATACAGTAAATCAAGCTATATAGAAACTTTTAGTCATGTAAATTTACTGCAAAGCCTGAGGCATGCTCTGCTTCTTTTATCAAATGATTTAGTCATTTCAGTTGTGTAAAATGTTAAACTTAATAAAGGACAGCAGGACCTTCATTCCATAAATAATGAAGGATACAATGTTTAATACATATTTACTAGCTTAGGTCAGGCATCATATTACATAGATGTTGATCTTCTAGATTTCTTCACTAGGAGTAATCTTAAATATTAAGATATTCCATTAGAGAATGCTAGGAGTGCAAGGATATATCTTTTATTTAATTAACGTGATATTATTGCGAATGGATTTTGAAGTTAGCTACTCGTTGTAGCTATCCCCTTAGTATCAACTGGAGAGAAACGCAATTGCAAACAGACTTCAGCTGGAATGATTAGAATTTTTTGGTTACGCTTGAGTTCAAATACTTTGACAGGTAATACAGGGATGTTTAAAATATTCCCAGGGAACTGAATTGATAGTCAAACATCAGGGATTTTGGAAAGACTTTTCTCCTGTTTTTTTTCTGCGCCTTTTTCCCCTTTTGCCTTTGAAACTAACACATCAATGTTCAGAAACAGTCTGATTCCTGCGGCATGGCCTGGAGTGGGAAGGAGGGTGGTAAAAGGCTATGCTAGGTATTTCCAAGGACGAAGAAGAGGAGAGGTTGCCCCACGTCCTTAGCGTGTGCCAACTACCATGAGACTAATAGTCTCTGACTTTCACGTCTCAAATGGTTGGCCTGAAAATTTTGCCCAGTCTAGAGTGAACTTTGGCTTTTGTTTTTACCGTAACTTCTTAGGAACTAAATGGGATAAGATCATCTTTTTATTTTATTTTACTTTGTTCTGTTTTTCTATTTTATTCTCATTCTTAATAAATCATAACAAGTCTGAAATATTTTTAGCTCTTACATCCATACTAATCACTATATTGATATTTCAGAGTCTTTGTGTTATTGACAATTCACCTATTTAAATGCTTCATTCTCTTTTGAGAATGTCTATTCTATTGAAACTGGCCCATATGCAGTAATTTAATTCATGTGCCTTTTTCTCCTTGTCCTGTTGATATGCTAACACCATTACTAAAACATAGCCTTTGTATGAAATGTCTTTTCGTTGCTTATTTGAATAGGAGTTTAACGTGAATTTCACAATCATTGTGCAATATAAGTTTCATAGAGAGGTTACATTAACTGTATATCCTCTATTACATATTTTAAATTCTATAATTGAGGTTCACACAACTGAGATGATTGTGTTCATTGCTGTGCTCAGACCCTCTAAATATTTTAATGTGGTATTCAGTCTCTCAGTGTACAAATTTTTTTTAAAAAAAGGATTAAACAGATTAGGCCAGGCAGTATTTGTTGCTAACCTACTACAGCACCAGTGATACTTTCTATAGCACTGCAGTTCTCCTGGATAATAGAAATGACATGTAATATTAACATGAACCACCAAAAAATGGCCATTTCCCTTTCAAGTAGCCCACAAAGTGTTATGCCAGCAACCATGATGTTTGATTTATGTGCCCAAATGGCATAAATGACATCAAAGTTTTCATTTTATATATTTTTTCTTCATCTAATGATCAGTATCATTGTTTGTCAATAAAAATATTCTTTGCTTCCTAAAGCCTGCTTTATTTACCAATTCTGTTAGATGACTTATATGCCCTATAATCCCTCCACACATGCATACAGGTAAAAATATAATCTGCCTTAAGAAAAAACACCAAATTTCATTTTCTGATTTTGTCCAGCTTAACAGCAATTACAAACATCATATTCAGTGATTCCCAGTAGTTAATAGCACTTGTCAAAAGGAGTTAAGTATTGTTTTTCTGTTTTGGGAGTGATGGGAGGGGAAAAACCCCACCTTTTTACCTAATTGGCCTTGACAGTATAGCAGCAGACCTACTATGCTGGCCTCTACAGTATTTTGCTAGACTCATGTCATTGGTAATTAACTTTGTCTTGGAAATTGACTGACTAAACTTACGGAGGAAAAAAAAGAAAAAAAAGAAAAAAAAGGAAACCAAAACCTTTACAGCTCAGATTCTCAGGTTAGAGCATGGCCTGTTCACTTTCCACTAGAAATAAGTGAGCTATGCAATGATCACCCATGGGAGATAATAGAGATAGCATTTTTCTTGTATTTTGGAGGAGAAAAATAGAGGGGAAAATATTCCTTTGGGAACATGAGTTCAACTTATGACACAGAGTATGTTAAAGTGCACATGAAGTGCCTCAGTCTATATCTATAAAATAAACACAGATCTGGACATTGGGTTCTCTATTTATTCCCTAAAAAATTTTCAAGTGCACCTGCTGAACTTCCAGTGGGAAAGCTTACTTTTCTTGAAGCCCTAAAACTGGCCTCAAATATCTTTGATAAGATTGAAATAAAGAATTTAGACTCCTAATTCCTCCACAAGTGCTGAATTTCTCAATAAAATCAGAGAACTAGGAGAATGAATGTTGGACTGGAACTATGTTTTTATATCTGCTGTCCTATTTTGAATGTGTGCTTTTATCACATTGAAGATTTGAAAAGATGTTCAAATTGTGCTTATTGCTCTTCCAGAGTCCTCAGATAGGGCTTGTCTATTTTGAAGGAGGAAAGTACTGATTTCTTATGCATTTATTATCATGTTGCTTGATTTTATTATCTTTAAGAAATATGCCAAAATGATAGGAGGTTGCCAGATATTTTACCATAAATTATTTTCCTAAGATGCCTTTTAGGCTCAAAGGCCAATTTTTGCTGATGCAAATCCTTGTTTTTTTTAACTCTGCTATAGAAACTCAATCATCTTCTGAGAAGAGAGTTAAGAAATACAACGAGGATGGGAAGGTAAGAATGTCTTTCATATCTGAAATATCCAGCCTTTGTTTCCTTCAGCTTATCAATGCATTTTATTTTAGGCAAAAATATTGGCATATAATTTACCCCCTTTTTCCCTGGACCCCATCAACAGGATATGACAACACTTCAGAGATCCCATAGATACATCACAGCACCCAGCTGGGCAGGCTCAAGTGCCCATGATGCAGCCTCTGCATCCCATGTGAAAGTGTTTCATTTCACGAATGTGAATTCAAATTGCCCTGAATAGCCCACTACTCAATACAGATGCAGTGTGGTAGAGAGAGTTTTGAACTGGTGACAAGCTGCAAACAGCTCAAAAAATACATTTTGACCACCACAGCCATATGTGACAGGACTGATCACAAAAACTGTTTTAAAGCAGGTGTCAAAGCAACATTTAATAAAAGAAAGAAAATTCTAGAACCACTTTCCAAAGCCTTTTTTTTTTCCAAACATATAAAACAGTTGTTTCTTAAAAGTTGTTTTCTGATCAATAGGAGCTTTCTTTTCATAACAGTTAACCCTGGCAGGAAAGAAAAAAAAATAGCAAACTAAACCCCTAAGCATTCAGTTTGATCCAGTCTTGCTGTACCTGTAGAACATGTTCATGGGAACAGGAGAATTCAGTTTTTGTGTTACTTAGTACATACAGCTTTTTTGATAATAGGGTAGATTTCAGTTCTTTTAGGAAATTTCCGTTAAAAAGAAAAAAAAATCATCCCTTCACAAGGAAAATAAATTTGAAGCAATCTATAGCTGAATATTTGACTTCCATACAAGCCTTTTATTTTTGGCATATAGTTTTTTTCATTTAGAATCTTGTTTATATCCATCATCATTCCTTTGGAAACAGGATCCAAATGTAGGAGCAAACTTCCGCTGAAATCACTGAAAACTCAGACTGTCAGCATCCCCAGATTTGGTTTATATTTATCCTGAACTTGAAACACTTTGAGATCTTAAAATTACAGAAAAAAAAAAAAAAAAAAAACATACTCACTGATGAGCCTGTGGGCAGGTTAAATGAAGTGCCAACATACTGAAAGTCGGAAAAAAGTTAACATATGGGAGGACCTTCGTAAACTGCAACACAGTCAAAATTTAAGTATTTGAGTCCCTGTTATTGAAAAGTAAAAAAGAGAGAGCCATAGTGTGAGAGATGTGCTGGACAGTTGCACTATTAAGTCAAGCCAGCAGTGGTTTGCTTTCACCCCCTTGACTTTCTCCTGGTGGAAAGGACAACCACTCATGTAATCAGGCTCCAGGAAACCTACATTTTTCCTCTGAGTTGTTAGTTGTCCTCCCTCCTCTGACATAGGTGTCCTTCTCTGAACTTGGACCAGTGATTGGTAGGACAAAAGGCTTTCCAGGCCAAAAACTGATCTAAGGATCTGGGATTACCAGTGGAGGTATGCCAGAGGAGAGATGGACCTTATATTCTGTTCTGGTGCTGTAAAACCTTTCCATGGCTCAGATAAGCACTCCTCCATCTCTTACTCTTTTGCACTGTTTTCAAATGGGAGCAAAAGTAATACTGTTTGGTAGAAATGGCTGAAATAAAGGGAACAAATAATAAATGCTAAGACAAATAACCTCTTTTATTACAGGAAGTCTAGGTCTTCAAGAGCAAGGTGCCTGAGGCCAGGAAACAGTATTTAAAATTAACTCATCTCTTTCCAAATTATTCTCCTTCCACACAGATATAAATGTAGCCATTAAGAGAGTACAGAAACTGAACTGTCAGACAGGCCTAGAGGTAATTAATATTGCAAGCAAATACTGTAGTCAGCTATATCATCCTTTCTTATGCTGGCTTCTTTATGGATAGCAACACTAGCACTGAACAAACTGTGTCCTGGAAAAGGACCCTGAAAATCAAATATCTGGGGAGAAATGAAGGTAATATGCAGCTTTATAGGCTATTCCATGCCCTAGTTTTCACTCCTCAGAATTTCTGACAAGCCATTTTCTATCTTTGAATTTAATGTAGTCAGTTTTTGTACCTGTTAATCTAGCCTGGATGTACAACTGTCTCTTTAGGCAATTTCAGTCACAGACAGAAGGCAGAAAGAGAAAGAGAAACAGAGAGAAACAAAAACTTCCTCAACACCCGCTTCAATACCATATTAAATAAAAGAAATACAAAGTTGTCTTGCAGCTGTTAAAAATACCAGGGTACTCTGAGACCTGCCATACTGACCAGAGAACTACCATTCCTTACCACATGATATTTGCTGTAAAGAGAAATGATGGGAAATGATTTCTAACTGGGAGATCAGAATTGGATAAATGAAATGAAGAAAAGTGTGTGCACTTTAAGGAAGCCCAGAGCACCCCTATGATATCTGCTGGAATAGACATTTTCACTTAAAGCCATAATTTTCTGAATTTCTAAGGAAATCTGATTACTGTGTTCGTTTTCAAAAGTAGTATTGATTAAGTGGAATTTGCAATTGGTGGAGGGTGAGAGTTCAGCGATGACTCAGTCTGACACAACTCACTAATCACGGATGAGTTATTGAGAGAGGTACTAGACAGGTAAGACTTGGAGCGCAGCACAGTGTGTAAGGTACAAGCTACGGGTGAATCAGAGCATCTCTGCACTGAGGCATATTTGATTAGCAGGCTCACATCAGCAAAACGCAAAGGCGAACATCAAGAGTTTGTGCTGGACTGTTACAGATGCACCAGACTGACAAAAATCCTTCTCAAATACTGCTGCAGCTGTGCGACAGCATGGCAGTGCTGAAAGGATTCGTTCATAAACCAGCATCGCTGAGTTCTAATATACCCAAGATCAAAATCCTGAGTCATTGCTATATCTAGCTGTTTTTGAGCTAAATGGGGACAATGGTATGGAAGATTTGGATTTTTTGCTTTGTACTATCTCCTCTGCTCTCAGATCTGAGCCCAGCTGCTGTCTTTGCTATGGAAAAGGAAAAGGAGTGAAATTTCATGGGTTTCCCTACCCTACACTTCAAGACAGGGAGAGGACCAGACAGGCAATGTGGAGTGAGTTGCATCTTTTCAAGGAGCATCACAAGCAAAAAATGGCTGTGCCTCCAAATCATCATCCCTACATCTGGCTGAGACTCTTTGCCCTCACTAAATGGCTTGTGCACTCACAAAGTGACTCTGCATCAGGTTACATCCACACACCAGGCAAACGTACTGCAGCACCAGATAGTCACCAGTTTTTCTGTATCCTGGCATCTTTCATTTAGAGGCATGACCATGAAACACAAAAGGAAGGAGGAATCTTGTTAGCTGCTGTAAAAGACTTAATCTTCCCCTTATTCAATGCAACACCGCAAAGCCTTCCTGGTCTCCTACATTACTCTTCCACAAGCAAATGGGGATCCAGATGCTGGACAAAAGACTTTTGGGGCCCCTGAAGCACATGACCTTCACTGACGAAGCTGACTGCAGTTTCCATGCTGAACAAAGTTTCCCACTGGAGCTGAAGAAGCTGTGCTGGAGGCCTGTTCCTCCAAGGAACCTTAGAGCACACCAAACCTTCTTTAGTCTTCCTAAAGAAAGCTTCTATTATCTCCTCTTCTCTGCACCCAGATAGCTCCTATGAGATCTTCTCCCTAGGAGAACAGATGCGTGTTAGGATTGTATCTCTATATTATGCAAACCTTGGGCTTATTAATGATAGTTTATTCCTGTGTCCTTGAGAATAGGGCCTGCAACTCTTATTCATCAGGAAAACAGATATATTTCTCATGGGAAACACCAGAAACAAAGGAAAAATGGTAGGTTTGTCCTCACAGATATCTCAAGAAATGTAACAGCTTTATGAAAAAGTACTGGATAAAAGTATATTTTTCAGTTTTCTACTTTATTAGCTGTTTGTTGCATGCTTATGTATGAACAAAAACATATATTTTTGTGTGTGTTTGTGTACTTGCATATGAATATCTCTATAATTTATACCCACTACTCATTAAAATTTCCAGTTTAATAAAAAATCTGGTAAAATATTATAAAAATGAACTTAAATTAGATTTTTGATTATTCTTTAATTTCACGGGTGAATGCAGAGAGCTTTTTCATTTTTTCTACTCTCAAAAATATATTCTTTTCTGTTTTCTAATTATAGGAATATGAAAAGGGAAAAAGGAAATAACTTCTAATTATATAGAACAACTTTTTTTTTAATTGAGAGTAGAAAAGAAATTCATTCGTGGCACTATAAAATATATGTGAAGCAATTATATCATCAGGACTTCTTTTTTTACATTGCTTATGTGCTGTGAAATTGGAACAATTATGATATCATGACTTTTGTTGTTAATTAGAAAATTAGTCTGCTGTTTGAGTAATTACAAATTGATTCTCCTTTACTGGATCTTTCTGTAATAAATATTAGAAGCAATTATAAGTAACATAAAGAAAAAATAACCTATTTGCTAAATAAAAAAGGCAACAGTGTTGCCTTGATATTATAACAGCCTGAGTTACACATCATACAAGATGCAGAAGATGCTCTTCATATAATGTTTTCAAATTCACACTATATTTAAAAACACAGGAAAAAATCACTTCATCTTTTAATTATGAAAAGGCCTGATTGTTTCAATTACATGTAAGGTTCAAATGAACACAAAACTAGAAAAGAAATGATCTTCTGGTAATTATTCAGACCAAAGGCTAATATCTTCGTTAACAGCAGACAAGATGCTAATTCAGAATTACCTCAGATGTGTTACTGGTGCCCAAGCTTTCTGAGGCAAGATGACATGGCTGTAGAATAATTAAAAGTAAAAAAATTCTTTCTTTGCTGCCTCATCCCTTTACAATATATTAATAATAATAAAAAAATACATTTTGCCTGGTTTGCAGGAAGTTTTGCATTAGTAGAATTCAATCCCTGATTAAAATAAGGAATGCACCTGATTTTAAATTAATACCTCTTATATCAGTCACTTTCCGTGAGTATTTACAGCTGCTCAGCCATGAGTATGTAGCCTGATGACTATACTTTCTATTTTAAGGTTGAGTCTAATAAACATTTCAAACTGGACATCCTACTTGCTAACAGGGCCATTTCAAATGGATGTTTATGGTATTGAGAACTATTACTACTTCTTCAATATCTGTAATTTAAATCCTCAAATTACAAAAATAATAAAGTATTAATTGCAACCACATCTATATACATCTTTTTCCTCATTTTTTTGCTATACTTCTACACTCATGCAAAAAATGTTTTTCAGACAAAATAAGCCAATTAAGAAATGGTTTTCCATATCAAGACACAAAATCTTCATTAGTGCCACATTCAACAAACTTAACTGTTTAAACAGCAGTGGTGAATAAGTATCAGTTCTAGCTTATTAAGCCTCTGCTCTCATGATTTCTTTACCTTTAGGAAAAAAATCACACCAGTTTTAGTAGCATCTCGTTTAAATTTTCCATTTAAAATACTATTTTTTTAACATGCGTGTGTGTATTGAAGCTGCTCCATACATGCCCAGCCACATGCATTACATGGTGTAGCTTCTTTTCTTTAGCTTGATGCAGAATACATTTACCTTCCCCCATCTGAATAGCCCACAGGGCAGGTCTTAGGACCCAGAAGCACTTAGCCCAGGTGTGACATATGGCTTTGTTTAGCCTCTGAGCTCTCAGGCTACTGAATTTTCGTCTGAGTCCTAAAGTCAAGTTAGAGTGGCATGAAAGCTTCTGTAACCTAAAGGCTCTTTCTTTTTGCAAGACACTGTATGACAATTACAGTCCATTCTTCCCTGTAGAAGTCCTGGTCTGTCCGCTTCCCAGAATAAGATGAGACTGAAAAGTCAAAGCCATCTTTATTCTGAGGGGACCTGTGGTAAACTCATGGGATACTCTCTGAGGAGAGCACATGAACACCAGGCTTTTGAGTAGGGTAGCATTCACAATTTACCATGTGATGTGGTTGCACTGCACTTGCATAATTACCTTTAATTAGTTTAATTATTAACTAAGATACTCTTACTCTACACTTGAGGAAAGCATTTCAGCCCTCAAGTCAGAAGATCTTTTGCACTAAATTTTAAAATACATATTAAGAAGGTGGAATATGTTCTGGCAGATTGAATTAGAGTACCCAGCTCTCTGGAAGAAGTGTTACATTTCAGCCAAAAGTCAGAAAGCCTAAAAGTCAGATGCCTACTTTGAATGAGACAGAAAGCAAATCTGAACTTAAATCTTATATTTCAAGAAAAAAATCCTGGGTGCCTTAAACAGTTGCTTTCAGTCATTGCAGGCTTGTTGTTCTTGTTGTTGTACTTGTTTGGCCATTTTTCAGTAATAATTTTTTGACCACAGAGCAAAACGGTGAAAATATTTGTCTTATTTAGTAGTCCAGATTAGTAGTCCAGATATTTCATTGCAGAAGGTAAGGCTGGCTTTTCTGCATTCTGCAGGAACACACGCAGAATTAAGCTCTCATACATCCAGGTGAATGGCATTATGCTGTAGCAGTGTGTATAAGGTGCCTCTCTCTTGAAAGAGACACCTTCTTATAGCGCCTCTGTTTGTGGATCTTCTGTTTGTTTTTCTTGCAAGTACCAAAAGTGCTTTCCTTCAGTTTGAGCAGCAGTTTTATGCTAAAGAAAGGGAATTTATTTTTTAAGAGAAAAAAAAAAATAGAAAGATTACTTTTATTTCATCTTGAACAACCTTGTCTTCAAGCATGATGCTGAACTTCTTTTACATAGCCTTAGCTAACTCAGCCAAAGTCTTACAGCCACAGGAGATTTGCATATCATTTGATTCTGAATAAAGATGTATGCACAAACTGTGTGTGGAGGTTACCATTGTTTCAGCCATCTGGTTTTATAAAGAAGTTTAACTGTTGGCCTTTTTCTCATTTATCTGTACAACAGGGTGTCTATTGCACCTACTATTTCAATAATCCTCATGCTGTAACAGTACCATATCAAAGACATTGAGTCTAGTTACAGCTACAGAATTTGGTCCAAATGCAGTGAGTTTGGTGTGCTGGCCTGTCAAAATGTATTTAAGATGTTTATATCTTCTAAGAGAGAGAAAAAAAAATCCTTATTGAAATGAGACCCTATATATAAACAGGAGATTCGGTGTTTACTTCCTTTCAGTGATTCCATGGCCCATATGTTCTCTTTACAAATGATAAGATTTTGTTTTCCTAATTGCCACCAACAGACTCAATGTGCCCTCTGAGCTCTTTTCTTTTCTTGCATCACTAACAATAAAGGGTCTCTAAACAAATTAGGCCACTGCTACATCTGAATAAATCCATGGTATTTAAATTATGCTCTCAGTGAAAGCCACTCAGTCCTATTGCTGTTAATGGTTTTGTACGGGTTTTCAAGGCAAATTTTACAAAAGCAAACAAACAAACAGAAAGAGCAAGCTATTGATGACCAGGATCTCCACGCTTTCATATTACTCATTACCATGGTAGTTAAGTCCTGACTAGAATCCAAAGTGCAGTGTTTCAGCAATACAAATTTGCAGTCACAGTCCCAAACGAGGCCTGAAATGTCCTGTTTTTTACTCTTGCCTTTTTCACGATTGCATTTCTGTTTAAGGGAGGTAAGAGTGTTACCATACAGCACAATACAAGCCTGAATAAGTACTTTATTCCTAAAGCTTCTGCCCACCAAAAGTTCAGTGACTGCACTATTCCAATTTCCTAGGAAGAAAAAAACAAAAACAAAAACAAAAAAGCTCTCATTTGATGGGTCTGGAACCAAAAAATGAAAGGAATGCAGTTGGAAGGAGAAATGCTTATTGGCAGGGATGAAGCTCCATGTTGATGTTGTCCTGCCACTCTGCTTTAAGATTAGGATACAAACACCTATTCTCTGGAATAGGAGGTGTGGGGTGAAGAAGTTAGTCCTACCAGGAGATGTCAGGGGGTGAATCAGTCAACATTGTATTACAGCCTTTAAATCCAATTAAGAATTAGAAAAATAAGAGCAAGTTAACATTTTGCGGCAGGACTGACCAATGAGTTTTATAAAGAAGATCCCACCTACCTGCAAAATGCTGCAAGTTCTGGTCAAAGTAATGGAGGGAAAAGCAAAGAGATTAGAAATACCTCATCAGGTGATCAGTAGTTAGTGGGTGTTCAAATTTTTTACTACTTACTTTATAGGAATAACTATGCATGTATATAATTGTATGTATATATGTACATAAACTACATAGGTACATTTTTTAGGCATCATTTTTTTCCACTGAAATGTGTCACAGAGCTTTGTGGTTTTGTTATATAAATTGTCTATCTTCCTTACATACTGTGTTTAGAAACAAAAAAAAATTAATTTGTCTAAAAAGCAGTAGGAACAAATTCTCTTCAAGTCACAGAAATACAATGTGGAGCCCTTGAAGTAACTAAATCTCTTGCCACCTTGTGAAATTTAGTTAAATCAGTATTTTACTTTTATAAGTCTGAGTCTTTGGGCATGGACACACAATTGAATAAAATTGAATTTTAACCACTGAGTGTTTGATCAGGTTTCCAGAGCCTTACAGACATGTCTCTGTTTATAGCTGAATGTTAATGGCCCCAGTACTTCATCTATAAACAGGACCTTTATATAAGAACAAAATAAAAAGGCTTCAATGGTCAACATCTGTCTTTTAACATACTTGATCAGATGACTAGCTAATCTGAATATAAACAACCAATCTCATCTTCAGGGGTTCAAAGGCGAGCAAACCTTGAAAAATATTTGTATTACTGAATATTCATTGTTAATTGTACTAAGCCTTGTACAGAGTATCTTATTTCTAGTTATTCCTTTATTTGCAGCTTTTTGCTCTGATAGCATCTTTTCTTGTCTTCCAAGTAACCTTCAATCAAGCAATAACAAATACCCTGTGAGTTCCTTAGCTACTTTGCTGTGGCTGCTGAAGATGAATAGGCCAAGTACAGGCAGTTGCATCTGATTATGTACCAAATATAAGTTTGGGAACATTCCCCATGGGTCTGAGTTGAAAAAAAAATCTTTTTTTTTTTTTTCCCCCTTCCCTTAGGTAATCTTTACATAACTGAATTGAAAGGTACTTCCTCTGTGCAAACATGAGAAGGAAGCATTTTCAGCAGCAAGCAAGGAAGCAATCTAGGTCAAATTTGCCTCTTGCGTGTAAACACATGAATTCCATTCACTAATGGAAGTGTAAGAAAACCCACAAGCGCATGTTACATTTGGGCTTATGGGTTCACAGCACTTTCACTGACATGGAGCAAACTGTCCATGATAAAATATTTGAAAAGTTTCTGCATTGTAAAATGCCTTTAAGAATTTTTATGATTACTAATGGGTCAGGATTTTTGTGCAATTTAAGTATCTCTGTAGACTGCAGACTTGCTTTCTACACCTTCCTTAATTACATACTGCAAATTGCAACTAGAAAGGGGGCAAGGTTAAGATTAAGTGGATGGGACCAGCTGAACTGAAGAGAATGTGTCATTTTAAAGACTGACCCACTCTCCCGGGAGATGCGACTGCTTTATGTGTCTGTTGATCTGAGCATGTCCCTTTGAGATATTTGCTATACTTTACCCATTTTTAAAAGGGTTAAATCCAGTTTTAAGATACTTTCTGCTAGGAAAACAGTGGCAGTTAATGTCCACTTTGGCACTGAACTGTATTTCATGTAGGGATTAAGAAAAAGAAGGTACGTGTAATGTTACACAGCCAAAAGGAGCTTTCATTTGAACTGCTAGCTGCATCGGTCCTGGAGATTCGAGCTCACATGCTTTTAGGTAATAATATACATTTCCTTTTTTTCTGTTTTCCTTTTTTTTGATTATTGTCAGTAGGTGAGGTGTCATTTCCAATATCATAATGTGCTCAGAGACACGAAAGCTTCATAACCCATGATGGGGTCTAGAAAGAAAAGAAGGATGTTTGTTCACATAAAATTTTGTAATCAGCAAATGCAGTCACTCAGAACTAATTGTTTGTCCCTAATGATGAGGATATATAATAGAATGACTCCAGCTTTACACAAGCCTGAGTAAAATCTTCCCTCAAATGGTATTTATTTAAAAAGTCTACTGAGGGTAAATGCTAAAAGTTCATGTTTACATAGGAGACACTTGGGGACTACATTTTCCATTGGCAACCTGTGCATTTAATCCTTGTTCACAGAAACAAAGTAGAGCAAGTGATGAATATAATAGTTGTGAAGACAGAGCAAAGTAAGTGCACAGTTTTGCATGGAAAATGTATGCAAGCGTTAAAAATTTTAAGCAGATGGTGTTTCCATCATGCAGTCAAAATCCATACATATTCCATATTGTGTAAACCTATCTCCTTCTCAGAGTTTGCCTTTTAATGTTAATATAAACAAGCTCAAAGTAACATAAACCAGAGCATAAGGTTTCTCCTGCTCATGGAGTTTTCCTTGCAAGGAAACTCCAGCTTTTCCTTGCAAGATGGTATTCTTTTTCCTCACTGGGTCAACTTATGTCAGACCTTTTCCTTTTGCTGCTTTTGAGGTAACAGGAGTTGATTGCAAAACAATGCCAGACAAAATGGCTCTGCTTCTCTCAGCTGGACACTAACATCTGACATTATTAGCAGGCATCTAGTAAGGAGCTTGAGGTTGAAAAGCAGCACAGGGTGATAAATGGAAAACACTCAGAATAATGGGATATATTAGAAAGATACATTTTTTTTTTTTCAAAACTGCGTACTTTACAAAAGACACCTGAACGAGGGACCCGCTCTGAATTGTCTGGTACTTCAGGAAAGGTGAGGAAGGAACCTCCTTCCACCACCACCATGGCCAGCTGGGCAGGGAGCTGGCAGGGGCCAGGCTTCCTGCATCTCTGGGAGGAAGTCAGCCAGAGTCAGGACGATACAAGTTAGTGCTACTGGTTTTTGTCCACAGCTCCACGTGCCTTTTTATAAACATGTCACCAACTACTTTGTACGCTGAGAAAATACATTGCCATCGCCTGTGTTTTTGTCTCACTATTCTTTAACTCTAAAAATTTCCAGAGCTCACAGAGTGAAGGCAGGCTGATGAAGACTCTCAGGCTCAGCTGGAAAAATAGGCCACAGTCATTTATTTTCCCTTTCTAGATGGCAGAGTATAATGTATACTATGTTCCACAAATGCAATTTGTTTTGAGCTTGAAGGCAGCATGCCTTGCCCTTGGACCCCAGGGACAGCAGAAATGCTGCAGCTGTGACCTGCCAGGAAGACCATTACCATCCTGCCTGGGCAAAGAAAGGTGGCCTGGCAAGAATACTGAGGGCAGCAAGGTACAAGCCTCAGTTGTACCAAGATCCACTTCTCTTAGCAGAAGCAACTCACCAGGTTTATGCTAAGTAGGATGCCTTTTCTACACTTCCTAAAGAAGCAATTCTATAAAATTAAAAATAGTTCTATATTTTTTAAAAAAGACAGGTGTGTTGTGCCAGAGAACAGAGAATGCACTTTTCCTGGGGCAGAAAAAAACTTCTTCTTGAACATAGCAACAAAAATTGACTTTGTTGCACCATTCCACAAAATTGGTTTCATACCATAGACTAGAGAACAGACACACATGTGTGACGTCAAGTTTTCCGTATATTTCCAAATACAATTAACATATTTGCTTTAATACTTTGCTCTGCTGACAAACAAAGTATGGCATAACATGGTGGTTACCATGATTCAGAATTTTTATGGTTCATGCATTAATTTTCTTCAATCATTAATTTTCTTAATTCATTTCTATTTTTATTAATTAATTATATATCATTTATTTTATTAATTATAAAATAATTACTCATTTCTCAGTATATTTCAGCATTAGAGCCCCAGAGCCAAGGGCTGTTTATTTTAGGAGTTTTGGGCTTAATGCTAATACCTAAGATCAGACATAATATAGCCTTTTAAGAAAAAAGAACTGCTCAGATTAGAATTTTTTTTCACTATATACGAATGATTTGAAAGCTGAAATATGCATTTTCTTAGTTCAGTGAAAATGAATGAGTGCTTTGAAATATTGTTATAGATGAAGATGGCATTTAGAATTTATGATGTTTCATTTCTAAAGCAATTTGTAAACATGACCTTAATTACTAATTAACTGATTTAATTGCAAACTATAATTATTAACTTCTTAGTTTTCAAAACATCTATACAAGGCATAAGGAAATCTCCTTAATAGAAAACACAGAGTCTTCTTGAACTTCTTGAACCATCTTCTTGAAAGTCTAAACTGTGTCTCTGAAGTATTTTGTCACCATCTCCAAGAACAAGCACCCATTAAATGTTCTTTAATAGACCAACATATCCCAGAGCTATGTGGAATAATCCTTTCCCCTCTCTCTTTTCCTACTTTCTTTCCATTAAAATTGAGTAGGTGGAGTTTGCTTCCTCTGTGGTAACTGTTGAACTTTCTTGATACATTTTTTTTTTTTCAGATTTTTGCAGTATTTCTAAAGAGAGGATTATAGGGAAAGGCTAAGTGTAACCCTCACAGTACTTTTTGTTATGGTGTATCAGTACAATTATTGCATACTCAATGCAGCATTTCTTTACCCTGAAAAAGTCTTCTCATATCAAATGTAATATGCACCACAGTAGGCTTTAAATAAGTGCATGGACTCATGTATTATGTGCACTGACTGGAACTGTCACTTCGTATAAAAAGCAATGTTATCACAATTGGCAAAGGATACAGTGTTACATTTCATTTCATAGACAAGCCTAGATTATCATCTGTGTAATGATTTCCTTGCAATTCAGCTGTGATATGCTGGACCATAAGAGTGGTAAAGTAATGCTTACTAGGTTGTGTCTGAATCCTTTTGTAGACCACAATACCCACTAAACTATTTTAAATGCCAATTTTTTGCTTCTGTGAAAAAATATATATATATATATTTCTGGAACACTTCTTTTTTTCTCTTTCCTATGCTGAAGCACATATTCTGTTATATTCTCTTTTTAATTTTTCAAATTTCTGTCATTATAAAAGTGAAAAAGAAAGGAAATAGTAGTCACTACTTTGCTACCATATTAGGAATACCTTTGTCATTGAGGTGTTTTTTGTTGTGAGTACATCAAGAATAATGCATTTGTCATGTGAGGGAAAACCCAAATCAGGAACAAAGCTTCTTGTACGTACAATTTTAGTAACTGCTTCTGCTGAGTATGACTAGATCGCCACTACTGCAGCCAGGGAACAACACAGCATTGGGAAAGAAAATGCTGGAGCATTCAGAAAGCATACACATCAACACCAGTACCTCCAAGCACTGATGTCTCTGCTCCTCTTCAGCCTCCCATCCAAGCTGATGTGTTGAAGAGCACAGTGTCCTGCAAACCCCTGTCTGCCCAAACTGCCTGGCATCTTAACATACTCCCGTGCTTCTGCATCGAATGTCCCATGCCAACTGACTTTCCACTACTGTGTCAGACATAAAACTCTCTTCTTACAGGGAAGTCCCTCTGGGATCTGTGTCTGTTAGATCCCATGCAGAGTCTAACTGGGGCTTTGGGGAAACTTGCCTGTTCCTGGAAAGGATAGCTCTAATGAGCATTATAAATCTATCTCACCAGGCATGAGTCCAGGTAGTTATGTCTGAATACAGAAAAATCATCAGAATATTTTACAAATTCAAGCTGGTATATCTGAAGAACCAAGACTACTTCTGCTGCTGTTCCATTTCTTAAATCATGACATGTATGAAAAATACATGACGGCATTCACTACAACATCTTTGTGCGCTTCCCAGGTCCCACAGATCAAGGGGGTATCACTCAATGAGTTCCAGGAAGACCCAGACATCAGGGACCACAGACGTTTCAGACCACGAGGAGGTGAGGGAAGAGCACTCCTCACAGACAGGCACAAAGCCAGTATTCACTGGTCCAGCTCAGACGTCAAAAACCTGGATATGCTACCTAGTAGATGCTTTATTTAATAATAAGATGCTGGTTCCGGGAAGCAGATTCCCAGATGAAGCACCAAGAAAATGAGGAACCTCCATCTTAGCAGAATATTAGAGGGCACTAAGGTGTAGCTGAAGTGGTTCAGGCTGTCATCATGGAAGGCAAAGAGGCATGGCATAGCAAGCTAGCCTCAGCTCCCTGCTACCAAATTACAGTGTGGATACAACTGACTGGATTTATTTGGCTTGACAGACTTGAACCAAACCAGGGAATCTATAGCTGGAGCCATTGTTAATGATATTACAACAGAGAGCATAAGTAAAGGGCAATGCAAGAATTGTAATGTATTTTTTAATTTTATAGTGAACTTTTATTTATTCCATGATTGTAATAATTAATTTTAAATTTAGTGTTTATGTAAAATTTTCCTGGAAACCTCTTTAGAATAAGCACCTATCACAGTTTAATGTAATTATAGGACACTGTTCACTTTTGTTGTTGTTTTTGTTGTTTTTTTCTGTAATTCAGAACATCTTCTTCATAATTAAACCATTAAGTTAAACTTTTAAGTCTATTAACACATTTCTAGAATGCTGTCTCAGATATCAGGCTGAATAAAGTAGATTTTTGTTAACATGTCAGCCTGGTAAAGTGAGGATGCTGAAACACCACATTTGGCATTGAAGCAGCAACCAAGATTCGTTTTTAAAATGAATGCATGTTTACTTGGTGAATGTGAGTCAGAGCACTTGCAGCATAGCATCATTAGGCTCTTCTACTCTGTCCTCTGCCAAACATCAGCTCTCTTGCATGTGTACATCATGATTAAGAAGTGACAGGAATCCCTGTGCAGTACTAGGTTGAGTTGTTTAATCCAGACTTTAAAAGGTTTCATTAAGTAGTGTATTCCTCACTTACTGTTTTACCCAACTGCGAGCCTGCTTTTGATTTATAGAAATTTTAAGAAATTGTGACAGTAATGGGAGTTGAGAGGAGTGGGATTTGAACTTATGAAGTGTTACGCAGTGCTAAGAAAGCTGAAAAATCAAGGTCTTCTCTGTCTCAGTCTGAACACAAATAATCCATGCAGTAGTTTTGACATTAATTCCCCACTGCCTGTTTTCTCTAAAATAATAAATAAAGAAAGAAATCATTGTCTTAGTAGTATTTTAATGAAATAATATGAAATAATAATGAATTTTTAATGAAAATAAATTATGTTCACTAAGCACTCAGATATTAAATATATACTACAAATATTTAATAATATGTTTATATATGTATATATATGTAAATAATATGTAGACAATAAAAATTTTAAAATCTTGGAAGAAATCATTAATTTTGTCTCCAAAGAAGAGTCTCGAATCATTCAGTAACTCAGGTATTAGGTCTGAAAAAGAGAAGGAAAGGGGACGCTGAATGGCTGCCCATTAAGTGATATCCAGCCATGACAGACAAACACTGAGGCAAGGGTCCTCTAAAAAAGATAATTCAAAATAATAATAATAATAATAATAATTTGCATTCCCAAACGCATGCATACAGAGAAGGCTGTTCAAGGTAGTATTGGGTACCCTCATTCTGATATTTCCTCTCCTGAGCTGTTTGAGTTTGCAGCCTCTGTAGTTGCTTTGAATGTAGGGGTGCTTTTTAAGTACTCTAAGTAAAATAGAAAATAATGACTATAAAATGGCTGTTCATGATTGTATGGGAAAGTACAACATTTGAGACCATATTCTGGAAAGCCCTTCCTACATGTATGAAGCAGGGCCTAAAGATTTGATAACAAAATTGTGTTTTGAATAATGTAACTTTAGTATTCAGTTAAATTTTTAATGATGAATAGCGTAGCTCTGTATTTTAACAACCTGGCTGAAAAAACTGTCATATGAACTCTGTAATTCAGAAGGTATGTATCAAAAAACCACTTTTCAGTTCTCATCTCAGCGTGTTCATCATCCTAGTGTCACCAGCCTACCACCAGTTCATCCCAGAGTTACTAGTTGCAGCTGTGTACTTGACATTGTTTTCCACAGAGTTAGAATTTTCTGATTACTATTTACACGTCCAAGAACATGTGTGAATGGTAAGAGTGATAAATTTTCATTGCCCTTGTTGGCACAACCTGTATTTTTATACATTGGCTAGTTCAATTTCCAAATATTTGCAAAATATGTTGTTTGTAACTAGACTGGATAAGTTTGTAGGTTTCTTGCAGTTTTGCTATATTTAGTACAACTCTCTGGCTGAGTTCTCATCTCAGTTTCCAGTGTTATTAAACCTAGAGGAGACCGTTGCAGTAATAACAAGGAGGGAATCTACTTTACAAGAGAGAGGCCTCTGCACAGGATCTACAGAATGTTTTATCCTGGATCAAATATAACAGAGTTAATTAAGCTTTGCAATGACTCTTGTTTCCATAGTTCACCAGTTGCCCTTACTATACATGCTGTGGATTTCTACTCAGTTTTAAGAGCCATCTGGTTTTCATATCTCCTGCTTAGGACATGATCAGCTACTTTAAGTTTTTCCATATTGTAAGTGGGCTAATAGCCACATATCCCGATCGTGCTTTAAAGTTCATTTCCACGCTGTTAATACGTGCCTAAGTTTTCCTGTACATACTATATTTGGCAGTAGCCTTTTTTTCTCCAACTTTTTTTAATTTTCATTTTTATAGGAAACGTAGATCTTGTAAAAGGTACTGGACTAGCAACTCAGTGAGATGAAACCAGGCTTATCGATAAAGCCTGTCGACAAAAGAAATAGCAAAAGCTATCGCAAAGCAAACTTCCTTTAGTGTTCCCAGTGTCTTATTTTTTCCTTGAATAGAAAAAGAAAAGAATTTCTTTAGGACTGAAGGCACAAGTCCCTGGAGTCATGCAGCTAGTAACAAAAGTTGCTATAACACTATAAGTGTTATGAAGTCCATCTTGCAACCTAAAGTAGTACTTGTCTTTCATCCTGAGGTTCTGTAGGTTCTGTAGAGTAAATTGATGGTAGAAATGGAGATTACATGAAAGGTAAGAAACTTGACTCTGAATAATCTTGGTCTCTGGGAAGAGAGAGAAGCTTTAAGCTTTATTTGGAGCAGGAAAAGGAAAAAAAAAAAACAGAAAAAAAAGAAAAAAAAAGAAAAAAAAAAAAAGAAGGAGAGAGAGAGAAGCCCATGAATTGAATGATCATGAAAGTAATATTTTTTCTCTCTCTCTCTCTCTTTAAATTATAAGCTGCAGATAATGGTCTGTCAAAGTTAGCTCTACACCTACAGCGATGCAGTAATAGGAAAAAGGAAAAAAGAAAAAAAAAGGAAGGAAAAAGAACAAGAAAAAAAATGCTAATCTGCAAGCTTTTCTTCTTCCTATGGGAATACACATGGACACACAGAAAGCCCCTCCTGCAGAGTGCAGGCATGCGGTCGGGATAAGTGTTGAATACAACTAATCTTCATACAAATCAAACTTTCCATATTTTTGAAATCAAAGAGATTTAGGAGAATCATAAACCCCAAAGCTGTTCCCTCAAAAGATTTCAACAGCTTGAGGCAAGTTCATTAAAACAATGTCTATCTGCAGCCTGTCAGTGGAGACTAGCTCTCTGTGGGATGGTTCGTGGTTCGTTTGCTTATCTGAGAAGAGTTTCTCACTGAGCTCCCGCTGGTTTATTCAAGAGCAGTGCGAGGCTCCTGTTACTCCCTTCCCACTGGAAGCTCAACTAGATTCAGCTCATTGGTGCTGCCTGGTGGATCTAAATGTGGCAATGCTGAGTATACAGACCACAGTGATATTGCGTACACTTACCATGGGAAGATTTCCAAATTCAAAACAGCCAGGGATTTTAACCTTGGAGCCAAGGCAGTTCCAGTAAGGGAGTGATTTGCCTTCGGAATTTAATTTGCAAAGTAATATTGATAGGAAAAAAAAAAGGTAATTCATACAGACATTTCTGACTTTTAAAGAAGATGATAAAGCATCAGCAGTGTTTCTTACACTAACAAACAACCGCGATTTTTTGGAAAACCAAATGATACACATACATGTGCATAGTAATGAAAGATATGGAAGGCTGGAGGTATGTATAACATTTTAGTTTGGAAATTATTTGAGTTCAGATACAATGATGTTCATATGTATCACGTTTTAAGCCACATTCTTGTTCCACAGAAATGAAATCTCTTCCCACAAGCTCATTTCACATCATTCTCTGTAGCTACCAAATATCATTCTCATGACTTCAAATTATACTTTTTGACTGAGAGGGCTTAGAATTTGATGACAGAAATAGAGTTGGATGGGACAGGGTTTCCTGACCCTGCATATAAATAGTTCCAGAAAAGATTCCAGCATCCTAGATATGTGCCTTATTTAGAGCTATTGCTTAATTAAAATTAATAATCCTTCATATTAATATCTATGTCTCTGATTTTGAATAGAAATTCCCTGCATACTCCATGAAAATATTCTCTGCCAAGTCTGGAACATGCAACATATGTGCCTACAAAATTCCAGATGTCCACAACTCAAAATTTTCAATAGAAATCTTGTCCCTTATAAAAAGCCTGGGGATGATCTAATGACAGATATGAATTATTTTCCTATCTGTTGCTATCACTTCATATAATGGGAAAGTCTTAATAATCCCCATCTTCAAACTACTATCAATTTTGTGGGTGTAAAGTGCTAAATATAAGAATGACGTTATTGTTGTGGTTGATCACAAAAGTCATGCTATTTCTAGTAATGATTGAATGTAATGGTACAAATACATGAAAATTTGGAAGATGTTGTAATTTCCATCAAATATTACTATTTTGATCTATTAACACAAGCTCAGTGGAACAACTAACTTCCACAGGAAATAATGGACTCAGAAATACATTTGAAACATTCTGGGCAGCAGGATTTTCATGTGTCTAAGCCCTGAAAGTATGCTGTAAACAATTCAATTAATGTAAATTGTGGAAAAAAATAAACAAACAAAAACAACTATTCCTCCTTCTCAACAGAAAAAGAAATTTCTTCATGGTCTACTGAGGACTCTTAGCTACTTCTTAGTGGTATTGATATATTAATCAAGGATGCAGGATATGCTCACAGTAGCTACATTGTTTATTATTTCACCACATATTTATCATGATAATTAAAGACAAATGAGCTACTATAAAACTTACTGATACAGCAAGAAAGCAATTTATTCAGGAACTTTTTTGAAACCTTTATACCTGAAACACATCCACTGAACCTACTCCTCAGTCCTATTTAAGTTAAGTCGTAATCAACTAGGTAACATAATGTATGATAGCCAACACTACATAGAGATAGTAGTTTATTAAAAGTCAAAACTCTTAACTCAGAATTAGTGCTTACCAGCTTGTTAACAGTGTTATGCTCCCAGCAGAGCAACTCCTTTTAACAATGATTTCATTTGTAAGAACTGTCAGGATAGAGGTAAAACATAACCTGTTTCTGTAGCATAACAAAAAATTCTACCCATTGATCAAAACCTTTCCTTCCCCTTCTGACACGCAAATTCAACCATTTGTTATATCTAACAAAGTGATTTTTAGAAACTTTAGGGAAAAACAGAACAAAGCAAAAAATCAATAGACAGCCTTGGAGCTGCTTAGATAGCTTAGCTAAAACCACTTGCCAAAGTTTGGTGAATTCTCATGCTTTGTGCAATCTCAATACAACTTTGTGTTTATAGATTAAAATCCTTCCAGTGAGAAATGACTCTAGACTGTTGTATAGAGACTGTTGAAGGGAACAAAAAATAAGAATGAGAGATGAGAACTGCTTTGTTTCAGCAATATGTTAGTTCCAAAGACAAAGGACGTCTAAGTAGAGTAGTTTATTATTTCTCATTTAATCAATTTTGCAGGCATATTCACTGGTTTTGAGTCGAGCATAAGAACGTCCAAACTCAGTTTAACCTCTGCCCAGAGATGAATGCAAAGTGATTCTCCCCTTAAGGTTAACAGGTCATATGACAGGGTTTCTTTATACCTTTCTGTTTAGTTTAATCTATTTAGGGTTATAACTCCTGACCTTTAGATTGAGCTCCAAGCTCCGATGAAACCCAAACATTGAGACTGATCTCTCTTGCAGCTGCCAGGCTTCACCTGGTAATACAGACAGAAAACAAAGACAAGGAGAGATAATCCAAAAGTTTATATACTGTGTTTCACACTTCATGGCTTTCCAGTGACTGATAAAGTATTTAAGCACCCGATTCTTTTTTCCTGGTTGTTGCTCTGATATGAGTGGACATAGTAAATGACAAGAATGACAGGAGACAGTGGAGGGGGGAAAAACAACCTTTTCTCAAAAGTCTAGATTAAAAAAAAAAAAAAAGAAAAAAGAAAAGAAAAAAATCACCAAAATAACCAAATGCTTTCAAGGAATGTTGAAATAAAATAACCTTATCTTGAAAAAGGAAATATAAAAACACTATGGCAAAAATAGTCATTAGAAATGGGGAAAACAGTACAGAGATATTAGCTAGTTCTAAAAAATGTGATATATAGTTGTATTTTCAGAGCTGCACCATCTTTTCACTAAACATGCCTGTTATCTATGTAGTGAGCTTACTGGCTAACACCTCAGCGCGCAGCACAAGAAAGCACCTTATTAGCCTTTTAGCTCCTAGTGTGTAACTGTTAAAATGCTTAAAAGTACTTATCTACAGAAGAGAGATATTAGAAAGCAAGAAAAGTCATGCAAACTCCTGAGAAAGTCACAGGGAACAACAGCTCTGGCAAAAACCATTTCAGCGGAGATGTGGGTACAACTCTTCCACTTCTCAGGGTCAAGCTTTTGGTCAATGCCACACAAGCAGTTAGCAGCACTGACTCCCCCAGGGTTTTGAACAACCAGGGCTGTGATGACACCTCTGTGTCAGATTAGGGCACTGTATCTTTTTTATAACATCCCCCCAGTATGCTTGTTTTTAATTAACCAACACTCAGTGGTTAACGAACAGTAGGCTGTTTGGCAGACCTAGCCACATATTTACATATTTACATATTTACATTCTGCAAGTCTATGGATTTCTGATAAAGATCTGAGAGCCGCACAAGGTACTGACCTTATTCGTGAAGTCCTTGTAATGACTCACATCCCACCTACCTGGGAGTTTATTTTTTCTTTGCAGTTTTACTGCAACAATTCAAGTTAACTGATATGCCTAAAACTTAAACATCTGGAAAAAGTCTCATGTGCTACTTCATAATAGCCCTCAGTTCTAGTGTTTTGTTTGGCCCTTTGACCAAAGAAGGGTCTGGCAGTAGATCCTTCTGTGCAATTCTGTCTCTAGCTTCCACAGAGCGCAACAGTCTCAGGGTGGACACAAATGGCTTGAGTTTGATTGCTTTGTTTCATTCAGATCAATGGACCATTTGAGGAACAAGGTCAGCCCTAATACAGATGCCAGTGATGAGTTTTATATTGCTAAGGTCTGTCTTTAATAAGGATTAAACATCATTGTAGTGAGCAAATATTATTGTTTTATATTTATGAAGAGTAATATTTCATTAAAATATTTCTTATTTATGAGAATAAAATGTTTTTAAAAAGGGTTTTATTATTATTAAAGAGTTATTATTAAGGACTTTAATACATAAATTAAAAAAATAAAAATGTTTAGGTATATATATAGGTTTATATGTAAAATCTTTCCACTTGTTCACAGAATTACAACCATTTAATTAAATTATTTGATGCATGGTACTTGGAAGATTTTTTTACAGCTTTGGCAGCTATGAAACTAATGCATTTTATACATCTATGAATAGATATTGTAAATATGAAAGGCAAACTACTGACTGTATTTACAGGATGAAAGACCTGAGATCAGGATTCAGTTATGTGTTAATTAACTACTGGTGACCGCTGGCTGCTGTGTGCATTTGAAAAAAGACTTCTTGAAAAAAGACTAGCATGTCTAATGTTTGGAAATTACTGTGAGATTTTACAGCAGCAGTTTGAAATGTTTAGTCCTATCATAGTGGCACTATGGCGTGGATGATTATTTTTAGAATAAAGCTTCTGCAAGAGTGGTAGTTTGTAAGAACATACATACATACATACATGACAAAAATTAAGGGCTAGTGTCTGCTCTCTCTTTTCTCTCAATGAGTATTTAAAAGGAAGGAAAGGAGGAGAAAGAGGATCTGGGTTGTGAGATGTTGCCTAGACATGCACAGGCCCGAGCCCTCTCCCAAGGCTGTTCAGTGTAAAGAGCATCTTAATGCTCTCCAGCTGATCTGTCTGAGAAGCTGCTAAAGGAGAACTCATGACATAATCTTTCTCTGATCCTCTGCATCAAAACAGTCATCAATGCTAGAACAAAGACCATCACTAGGCCAGGCTGTAAACCTATGTGGTAAAAGCTTTAATATGTTGGTGCTCCCCAAGAAATCTGCAAATCTGTAAGCCTTTATTGATTTTTTTTTTTTTTTAGCAGAAGATGAATCTTGCACTGGTTCCTTTCTATCTCCCTATTCACATAATTTATTCATTTGCATATTCTTGTATTGACAAACTCCAAAGACTGCTGCTGAGGAAGAATCAAAATGTGACCTAAATACTTTGGAGTAACTGACTTCACCCTGTAAAAGCCATTTGGATTAAGTAGGCCTATGTGAGAAACAAAGCTCTTCGGCTTCTCTCTCCATCCTACCAAAAGTTTGTAATTTCTGACCTACCAAACTTTGAAGATATATGCAGTACTGCACAGGCCCATGCGTTTATATTTTATATTCCCCTTTTTTATTTTTTTTCCTCCTTTTAAGTATAAGAAGTGCATAAACAGATGATAATCGTCTGATCCCAGCCTCCAGACTTATCTTCAGCCTCAGATAGCAGAGCTACAGAAAATTTGTTATTCCTTCAGAAGGAAGACTCAACATTCTTTTCATTGAACTCTTGGAGCACAAGTCTGATTTCAAATGAGATAATGATGCATTTTTTTTTTCCCCATATGGCTGAGTCCATAGCCACAAGGGCAACAAAATTCTATTTTGCTTTAACACCAAATATGAAATTAGTGCTTAGTAGTGGTCAGAATGGTTTTAGCCTATCTAATGCTACCAGTCTGGTCTTTCCTCTTCTTTAAAAAGAATCTTCAATTTTTTTTCTCACTATTCCCAAAGATAGTAGGAAAGTAGGTATCATAGACTATGATAAATAACAGTTGTTAGTATTCAGATTTCTTATGTTTCTCTGTTTCATCAGGAAAGAAATGGATGATAGACAGGTGTCTCTGATGCATTTTGTGTTGAGTTTTAAACAGAAAACATATACCTAAAATCCCAATTATCTGAATGCTATAAACGTCAAACATCAGTAGTTCTTTAGTTGTCTATCATTTTTGCCTTTCAGCAGTATATGTACTTTCAGCAGATAACCTGAACCATCTGAAAGGTCTCTTTCCTTGGTTTTCTCTTAGATGTTCAGAAATACTTTTCAATGTTTCTCTGGTGCTTCTTTAGTGATTTTGTTACTTCTTCACACAGAGAGTCCTGTAACCCAATAGTCTGTTCCCCTGGCTGGCGTTTAGATATCTGATATGATGTATATCTGAATCCTCGCCACTGTTTCAGAGAAGATGTGCTTTGGGTGGTGACCTAACTGTTCCAGCTGTCTATTGCACAAAAGATTAACTGCTTTTGCAGTGTCTTGAAGGATGGGTAGTTATCATAACCTCCAGATTTTTCTAAGGTTTTGTTTAATCAGCAAGAATACAGTTTGAAAAGGAGCTTTAAAAGTGTTTTTTGTTTGTTTGTTTTTTAGGAAAAAATGGAGATTTTAGTGCACTTGTTTTCCTTTTTCCTTGAGATGCTACTGTGGTGAAATAATTCTCACAGCTGAGCCTTAAATTTTTGGTACTAAGTAGAATATAAAAAGCATCTTTAGTCCCACCTGTTACCCCATGACAATCCTGCTTCCCTCACTCCACCTCCAAGTGGTTTCATTTAAAAGACCTTTCTTCAAAGGAAAACAATTTCTGTCTTGTATGTCTGTCTACATGACTTTCCAGAGTGTCCTTGATGCAGTACCTAACAGTACAGCTCTTTCCAAATAGTTAAATGCCTTAAAATTGTGCAGACTACTCTGTAGAATGAGAACATTCATCACATTAATCACAGATTTGGAACACATGGAAGACAGGGGGAAGACCAAACAGCTCCCATGGGAAAGTGCCATGGATAACACATGCATCTCTCTCTATTCATAGGTAGCCCACGAGTCAGCCTCCATTGCAAGGCATATAGAATAATTATATTGGGCTTATCCAGTTGCAAAATTCTGGAAAATACCATTTAAAAAAAAAAAAAAAAAGTCTTTTCACTAGAAAATTGTGGAAAAGATTGGATGATTGGTTTACCAGAAACACCAATGAAATAGTACCAAAAAGTCTCCAAATCTACCTGCAAAAGTCAAAAGTATCTTAAATGCCTTAAAAACTCTCATTTAAGAACTCCAAATATAGCTGTGTTTTATGTAATGTATATACTTAAATTGTGTGCATATATATGACTACAAGTTGAAACACAGGAATTTCCATCTCCATGTGAGGAAGAACTTTCCTGTGAGGGTGACAGAGCCCTGGCACAGGCTGCCCAGAGAGGCTGTGGAGTCTCCTTCTCTGGAGATCTTCCAAACCCGCCTGGATGCCACCCTGTGCCACGTGCTCTGGGTGTCCCTGCTGGAGCAGGGGGGTTGGACTAGATGATTTCTAGAGGTCCCTTCCAACCTCAACCATTCTGTGATTCTGTGAATTCTTTTTCTTTAAATGAAAGCTGATGTTTAAATGATTATTTCATTTCAGAAATTTTGGGTGGCAGATTGTCCCCTGTTATGGCAGTGCTTACGTTTGTAGTACTAAAATATCTTGTAGAAGATCTTGTAAAGATCTTTTTAAGAATGGCTCTATAGAGACACACAAATTTATACTTTAAATAACTCATGTACATAAAAGGCGAAATGAAAAAATGAACTACATAGATGCAAGGTGATTTCCTGACCAATGCACAGTTTATCATTACCTGAACAAAGTTAAAACTCCATCTTTCACGTATCTTATACGCTAGTGCTCACTTGTAACATACAGTTTTAGTAGTGGGATTTAACTTCTATAGAAAATCAAGGTGTTTTTTACTTTAGGAATATAAGATCTCCAAGTTCCTTAAGAAGAGGTAGTAACTTGTACTGAGTCTAGTGAAAAGACTGTGTTTGAAAGCTCAGTGGCCAGTCTAATACAATATATTATCTCTCCTGACAGACTTTGTGACTAAGACATAATTATTCAATAATATTGCTAAACCAGGCTTCAGGGAGATGAAATATTTGGTCCATAATTGCAAAGAAGAAATGTTGCAAAATTAGTAACTAGAAAACTTGAACATAAATTCCTCATTGTGTCATTTTATTTTGAACATGCTAATCAACAAAGTATATGATTTTCACAATACTGAAACCGGTTACTTTGATTTGATTTGTAATTCAAATTTGATTTTGTAATTCAGATAATGGCATCCACTAATGTTGATGTTTAACAATAATATTATATTAAAATACAAGCACAATATAATTCACTTTAGAAAGAAAATAATGGAAAAAAGAACAGCTCTTTCTTTCCTTCTGTCTTGCAACAATTCATTTTGACAGTCCAAGAATTTTTTTTTTGTACTTTTCCTTATGAAAACAGTGACATTTCTTCCCACGTTCTGTGGAAGATTACAATTTGCTTAAAAGGCTAGTATGATTTTTCTTTTATTAAACTATCAAATTCAAATCCAAACCTTAAGAATCATATACTGATGGGCAAGTAGGAGAACTGCAACTTTATATATAGCCCTTCTCATAATCACCCTCTTCAGCTTTCCTTACTGCTTCTGACTATGAGCTTTCCAGATGACATTATAGCTAATCCTTTCTTTGCTCATAAAAGTCTATTTTTTTGAGTATCCAGCAGATTGGAAATGATGCCAGGACCCCAGCACAGAAAGAAACTGTTGCAGTTGTTTTAAGAGAAGTGAAATGGATCGGCAATTTGATCCTTCTCAGGTCTTCTTCACCACTAAATACTGTTGAAGAACTCTGCCAAAGATTTATTCTCTTGTTTAACCAGTTATAATTCCTTTGCATGTTCAGTAGAACAAAATCAAAACCTTGGAAATTGAAAGAGACATAGAAATTGAAATGGCTAATTAAAGCAATGCTTTAATAAGTCTTGAATCCTTATCTCCAAAAATATAAGAAGAAGAAAATGAATAGCATAGTCTGGCACAAATTTTTAGATGATTTTTGTTGCTGTTGTTGCTGTTACGATGTCCATTATAATATTCTTGAAAATTTAATTAACATTAATTAATCATTACCTGAGAACAAATGATGTTACTCTCTTTGACATAGTAGGTTGCTTATCACATGCAACAAGGTTTGCAAATCTGCATTTTTTACTATTTAGTGATCAAAAAAAATGCATACATGCTTCTATCTTCCTGCAAAATATTTTTTATAATGATAACATATTTTTATAATATTCCACATTTTTTTTCATTGTCCAATTAATCAATCTGTTATTACCCTCATACTGATTCCACCAAGCATTAAAAAGGTAGGCCACAGTTTAGAAACATATCTGATGAAACCGCTGCACTATACCATTTATTTACAATTTAAGCATACTCCCCAATTTGGAAATTTATTTAGAAGCACTCAGTTTGAAAATGGGAAACAAATTACATACTTTTTAAAACATTTTAAATCTCTAATGTCTTCTGATCTAAGTGACCCAGGAAGCCCGATGAGTTTAAATGCATCCTAGAAAAAAGGCAAATGACATCTCATTGTTGAAGACAGTGATGACGTTGTCATTGAGATTAAGAAAGACAAAGTCTCATTCCTAATCAGGAATAATGGTGACCCTCCCTGTCTACTCAGCTCTGGTGAGGCCGCACCTGGAGTATTCTGTGCAGTTCTGGGCTCCCCAGCACAAGAAGGACATTGAGCTGCTAGAGAGGGTCCAGCGCAGAGCGACGAAGATGATTAAGGGACTGGAGCATTTGTCGTACGAGGAAAGACTAAACAATCTGGGCCCGTTTAGTCTGGAGAAAAGAAGGCTGAGAGGAGATTTGATTAACATATTCAAGCACGTGAGGGGTGGTTGCAGGGAGGATGGGGCCAGGCTCTTCTCCGTGGTGGCCAGTGACAGGACGAGGGGTGTAAGTTGAAACACAGGAAGTTCCACCTACATACAAGGAAGAACTTCTTTCCTGTGAGTGTGACAGTGCCCTGGACCAGGCTGCCCAGAGAGGTCGTGAAGTCTCCTTCTTTGGAGATCTTCCAAACCCGCCTTTATGCCACCCTGTGCCACATGCTCTAGGTGTCTCTGCTGGAGGATCTCTAGAGGTCCCTTTCAACCTTAACCATTCTGTGATGCTGTGACTCTGTAAAGTGTTGACTTAGCCATGCTAAATAATGCAAGTGTGTTTACCCTGGAGTAGGTACTGGAATGTTCTGGAGCATGTACTACTAGAGATGTAAATCCATCTGTTTCAACTGGACTTCACAGAAAACTGAATACTAATCATATAGGAAGAATAGCAGTCTACATATTTTACTGACAAGTTGCATGATAAAGTACATCTCCTGGTGTTAAAAACATATTCAAAGTATTTAGAAGCATTGGTTTTCGTACCAGGAAAAATAATACTTTTTTTTTTTTTTTTTTTTTTTTTTTGACAAAGTGCCATGCAGGAAATCTTCATTCTTTATTGAATTAGGTTTAGCACAAAAAATCTTTATGAAAAAGATATAATTCCAGATTCTTTTTTATCACTTCCTGTTTCTTTCAATTTACAATGACACTAGTTCTAATGATTTCCTTCATCTGTCATGGATTATTGATTTATAGCATTTTTTTCAGTTTATGAAGAAAATGGAATAATGCTGGGAATAAGGATGCACAAAGCAAAACAGGGAAACCCTTGCTGGGCAAAATTTCAGATTCAACCAAAAAGTATTCTTCGGTTGACCAAAAATATTGCCAAATATTTGCTGAAGAGTGAAAAAATGAAGGAATGAAGCATGTCAAAAAAAAAAAGCTAATAACAAAAAAAAGCTGAAAACTTCAAATATTTCATTTTAACATTTTCATTTTTCATAGTATTTCTCTTTTTCCTGTTTTAAAAAGATTATTTATTTCAGCATTTGTATAGTTTTTATTATTTTGAGTTCATAGAACACCTAATATGAAACATTCTTCATCTTGAAATGCTTTGTTTTGTTCAAATGAGTTTCTAGTGAGGAGGGTTGGGTTTCCTTTTTTTTTTTTTTTTTGCATTTCACCAATATTATTGAAAATGCTTTCGGCTTTGACTGATCTGGAAGTATTTTGTTTTTATCATTTTGATCAGTGAATCAAAGATCAACCTATGCTTGCAGAACTTCAACAGCAACCAACTTAATTTTTATTTTATTTTTTTTTCTGGATTTAGCAAAAAAAATATTCTTTTACCCATGAACAAGGATTATACTTTGAAGACAAAACTTTTTGCTATCTCATATAGAAAATTGCCTAGTATTTTGTCAAAAATGCTTACAGAAGTCTTGATGTGCATTACTAACTCATCTTCACTGTCTTCTCGAGCTGGCATATGCTGCAAGAGAGGGAGTTTACTTTTCAATTTAAAAAAGAAAAATGCACGTGATGATAAGATAGCAACACCTCTTTAGTGCAGTTATGATAGTATTGCCATGATTTGACAATGCTTGGAGCTATTCTGCTATAACAGCTTCTAATGGATACATCTGTTGACAGAATTGTTATTGGTCGATGTGAGTATGCATTTGCTTCCGATAATTCCCATTACTGACCACTCTGTAGTGACAAAGTCACAGAGGTCTCATGTAAGTGCCCTCAGCTGTGTTTTGCCTAGGAAAGCACATGGGAAGACCAAAGAAGGGTCCATATGAAAGCTTAGGTTTTGCTCTTCTGCCAGAGGTTAGAAACAGTTCTGAGATCAGCCAGGTAACTGAGACAAATGATAACTTTTAGATAATTGAACAGATCTGAAACCAAATAAATCTTATCATCAAAATGTTCATGAGGATGATCATAAAATCATAGAATCTATGATTCTATGATTCTGTGGACTACAATACTTGTCTTGTCCTCTGTATCAGACAGTAGAGTTACTTCCCATTCCAAAAAAAACCTCTCATAAATCTTCAGTTTGCTATTCTAAACTGAAATCCAGCATTCCATCATCATTCATCAGTACATAATTTACTTTACTCCACATGCTCTTAGAACCAAGGTTTCACCTTGTTTTCCTCTTATTAGAGGGAGATTGTCATTTAACTTTGGTTACAGCCACCTAATGTCTTTCAAATTTATTTTGTCCAGCAGCACATGGGTAGTATTTAATACAGTAGGAACATTTTCAGTCCTCACTTGCCCTTCATGTGTGAAGCAGTGAGGATGGATATATTAGTATTTGAATGAAAAAGTCATTTGACAAATGTTCCCCTTATTCCACTCTGAGGATTTTTTATAAGCAATTCGCATTTTTCCCATACATATTAGCCATTCAAAATTGCTGCCTATTTTGTGCAAATATTCTGTGGTCTGTAGACTGTACTTCAGCAGAATCCCTCCAGGTATACGTAAACTGTGCCCCTCTAGATAATTTGGATGGGAGATAGAGTTTGCACAGCATTACTTTTGCTCCTCATCTTATGACCACAACTTTTAGAATGATTTCCTTCTAAAGAGGAACATTAACAGAACCAAAATTAATTTTCAATTAATATCTCCTAAGATTCAGTATTCCTGCAAAAACTATAGTAAAAAACCTCATTCACTAGAATAATCACAGACATTATGTAAAGGAAGAAAAGCAGGAAAAGCAAACTCCTGGTAATGCACAGTCTTCTTCCACAGATAAGAACATGGGACTGATTCAGCAGACCATCCTGAGGGGACTTACACCATAAATACTCGATTCATGCCATTGAGCCCTTTCAGCATATTTAAATGCTTAAAGTTAAATTTGTGTTAATTTTTAAGTTTTAACATACACTGAAGAATGACACACATTACAGTCAAATTAAAGGCATTACGGTAGTTTTAAAAGTAATTTATGGAGAATGATCATAGATTACTGTCACTAAACTGTAGTTCTTGTTTCTAATTGTTACTAACATATTATCCTATCAGATGGAGGAATTCATCCCACCTATATTTAGCTAACTAACACTGTCATTTAGACTAAGCTAATCATTTTATTCTGTCTACAGAGAAAAGAAGTCTACCGAGGGAAATCAGGCAATACATTCTCTGGAGGAGTGTAATCGGGGTTGACCAGGAAGAGAGCTTACATGACTAACTTAGACTGCAGACCTAACAGATGGTGAAAGCAGATGGTGAAAGTTTGGAGAGATGAATCAAAGCTATAATGGACTTTTTTCTAATGTTCTTATGCAATAGACTTCTGTTGGGTGGGACATACCCGAACTACTGGACTATGTCCTATGATACTTTCAAGCAAACTGCACAGAAAGCATGTTAAAGGTTTGACACAAAACGATACAAACTGAAAATCCATGGGAACAGTAATAAATTTTCTAATATAAATTAGAGCAGAAATTGTGCATAATAAAAGGGTTTCTGTGCCTCACATTGCTACAATATTCCAATATCTTCCCTCTTTTTTTTTTTTTTAATCGTGTCATCTGGCCTGCTTGAAGTTATTTTCTTATCCCAGCTTATGTTTCTTATCTTAACTAAGGTGAATATTATTTTGATTAAAAAAAAATAGAAAAACAACCATATCATTTATTCTTTGATATCAGAAAAAGTTCTATGAAAAATGAAAAAGCGAGCTGTGTTTTTTATTAAAAATATTATAATAATCTCTTATTAAAATAACAAAATCCTGTTCTTTCATAGTGTTACTGTTTTTCAATTCTTTATGTATCTATCCCAAAAGATAAAAAGACAGAAATGCACTGTGAGTTTAGCTCTTGCCCTGCAATCAGATATAAGAGACATAAACATTCTCAGTATAGTTATGCCATATATAGGCATCCCCTCTATTCACCTAGTTGGATATTTCATGAAAACCACTTCTTTTCCACAGATTCAAAGCAGTCTTGCCTAGAGGGCAACCTCTAGAGTGACACCAAAATCAATAGATTTCTGGATTCCATTTTCAGGAGACACCAGCTGGACTGCCCAGAATTACATTTCAGATGTTGGGAGTTTAGCCTTCCTCACACATATTTTTACTGGAGAATTTCCAGACATAATAAATACAATTCTGATGCCAGGCAAAGTCACTTCTGTTTTTTTGTTTCTAATTTAAAGGACTCCTCAGAAATAATCAGCTTGACCAACAAAGGAATATATTGACCAGGATGAATAGCAAAAAGTAATAAGATGAGACACAGCATTTCTTTTTAGATCAAAAGAAATCAAATTCCAAAAATATTTTTTTAAAAAAAGTTTGTGTGATTCAGAAAACAAAGATGAAGCCTAGGATTCAAGAATACTGCCAAGGAAAGTGGTAGAGTCACTGTCCCTGGCAGTGTTCAAGAAACGTATAGATGAGGCATTTAAGGACATAGTTTAGCAGGTATGGTGTTAAAGAGTCTTAAAGGTCTTTTCCAACCATAATGATTCTATGATTCTATGAATCCAAGGAAGTCACTGTATCTCTGGTTTCATCTCAGCCGCTTAGATCACAAGCTCTTCAAGATAAGGCGTGTTTTTACATTGTGTATAATTGCATAATGCATGCATAATGCATGGCAGAAAGAGACCTCTAAAGTAATTTATAGTTTAATAATAACTAAAGAAAGACCTTTTTAGGGTATCGAACAGAAGTAGGCCACTGAGTATTGTTTATCTGCTTATTATAAAAAGAAATATCAATAAAATTCTATTAACCCTGCATATGACCTAGACCAAGACTGAGACCAAGAAACCAAGCTAAATTTTCTAAATTTTTCTCTAACTTTCTTCAGAAGTAGGACTGAAATTGCTGGCACTGATGTGCAGGCTGAACATCTGCACATAACATTCGCAGGTGGATTTTTTTGTGTGTAGTTTTTCCTCTCTTTCTATTAAAATGCCTCTCTTACTTGCTAAGAAATTTAAGTAGCTTTTATTATTGCAGTAATTATTATTCTTATATTGAAAGAGATGAAAGAAATCAGGGTTCATATCTAAGAAATCTGCCTCATACCTAAGGTAACTGTAAGTACTGTTAGAGGGAAAAATATAATTACCTATATGGTTACTGAATCACATAATAACAATCTATCCAACAATAAGATTAGAAAGTGTAAATGTCTTGTAATTCAGCTGAACATCATGTAATTCAGCTGAAAAGCAGATCATGATTTCTCCCAAAAGTGTGCTTGCTAATTCATTGTCCAGTTAAGTTTTAAATACACCTCATATGTGTCTATAGTGTTCACAAAATATGCCGGTATTGTAATACTCCTGCGGGGACTGGCCAAAGATCCAAGCATCCTGTTTTGCTGTCTGTACCACCTAGGAAGAAATTTATGAAATGTTTGGTCCTGCTGCTTTCTGGTTGTTTGGGCATCAGGGAAATATGAAACTAAGTCATTTGGATGCTGTAAGTCTTCTTTTCCTGTTGACTCTGGCAAATACTTTGGAGCTGGAAAACTAAAATCTTCTCTTTCTACACCCAAGCAGGTTAAATTTCATAACAGAGGATCAGCTAGTAGGGGAAAAATATTCTTTTAATGAAAAGATTGGATGAATTTTATTGTGAGTGCAATGAAAGTGTGGAATCCATGAAGGAGGATGAAAGGGAAATAAGATTATACAAATTTATTTGGAATTGATGGATGAGGATATATAAACATATATCCTCACATGGGTAAAATCAAAATCTGTAGGTAAACATTAAAATGTATGCCTACAAAATACAAAATCTGAGTTTTTACCTCTGACTAATACATTTTATAGAGCATGATGTGTCTGTAGTTTGCCTGTTTTCAAATATAACTGAAGAAGAAAATTTAATACTAGCATAATAGAATAAAATGTAGATAATGTGTGTGTGTGTGTGTATAAGCGTATATAATATAATACTATAGTTCTTAATCTGTGGAACACATACCACTCCAATTTTAGTCACTAGCATGGGTTGAGAAGCATTCATCATCAGCAGCAGTATTGCTTAACAATGTCAATGTCAGAAATACTTAAAAATACCTATTTGGTGATGGGGTTGTATAAAAGTATATATTACCAAAATAGTATCCCTATAAATGCTTCTAATTCCAATAGCTAACAGAAGTCATTCAGAATTTATCAAAAGTGAGAAATGAACAGTTAGAGACCAATGCCCAGATAGCGAGAAGTCCAGGTGATAGCAAACAGTAAAGGAAAATCTTGGCTTCCTTGGTAACCAAAGAAAAAATAGAGGAATGCCTCACCAACATTTCTTATCAGAACAGAGATATTGGACAGAAAACTTCTTGTATGCTCAGCAGACCTTCACTGCTAAAGTTTTTTAAAATCAACCAATGTCCTTGACACGGAAGCACTGCAGGAGCTGCGAGGGGAGAATAGTGTGGTCGCCACCTCTCAGCGTGTAGCCTACTCTGGGCAGCATCCCTGGAGAAGCTCTCTGCCAGTCAGGACCACAGTATAGCAGGCTGGAACAGTTTGTACTCAAGCACTGAAAGGAGAGAGCTTGAAAAAATCCTTCCGCAGGGGAAGATAGCCTTCTCTTCTTGGGGCTTTGCCAAAGACAGGGTGCTTTAGCGTTCCTTAATCAACACAGAGAAGTTTGTGTACAAGAGCACACTTTATAAATGAAAATTGGCAATCATTTGTGTGTTCAATGCCAATTCTAAACCATCCTTTCCCTAGTCTACAAAGGACTATATGAGCCTCATCTACCTGTTTCTCCTTTTACACCAGAGACTCATCAGCAATCTCCAGAAGCATTCCTTGCAACAGACTTTCCCTCTTGCCATTTCCCGAGAGCTCTGCTCCTCATTGAACAACAGCCTCTCACCTTACAGTCATGTACTTTAATCTCCCATTCAGAGGAGATTGTGGTTGCCAGTCAGATATTTCCCTCCTTCATGCTCCAGTTCAAGCACACACACATCCCTGTCCTGCAGGTGCTGGTGTTGCACACTATCACTTTGGTCCTCATGAGAAATATTTTTCTCAAAATCCAGCTCTTCAGAGGAGCCCTTCTGAGCAGAAATGCACATTGGCAAGTAGTGCAGTACGTAGGAGCAGATCTGTGAAGGGAGATGGCCGAAACTGATGACTTGACATCCCTTCTCTGCACGTTTTGGTGGGGTTCACCAAGGGTGGTCTTGCATATTGAATGTCCAGTGGAGACTATAGTACATGTATTAGTTGGTGCTGTCCAAAAGAAATTCTGCTTTTAACCCTCGGGAAAGCTCCACTATGTGAATCAAAGCATGGTAAGGGGATCATGAGGAGATTTACCTCAAAAGCCTGCTGCATATACAAAGGAAAATATACCTGTAGGTGTGTCACATCTGCCCTCGTGGCCAAGAAGGCCAATGGGATCTTGGCCTACATCAAGAGGAGCATTGCCAACAGGTTGAGGGAGAGAGTCGTCCCCCTCTAATCAGGGGCCGCACCTGGAGTACTGGGTGCAGTTCTGGGCTCCCCAGTACAAGACGGATGTGGAGCTTCTAGAGAGGGTCCAGTGCAGAGCCACAAAGATGATTAAGGAACTGGAGCATCTATCTTATGAGGAAAGACTAAGAAGTGCACTGGGTCTATTTAGCCTGGAGAAGAGAAGATTGAGCAGGGATCTGATCAATATGTATAAGTACCTGGGAAGAGAATGGAGAGAGGATAAGGCCAAACTCTTCTCCGTGGTGGCCAGTGATAGGATCACGGCAATTCACAAGTTGAAACGTGTGGAGGCTCATTCAAAGACAATAGTACCTTGTTAGCAGATAGTTAACCACAAGGATGTCAGTCTTTGCAGCAGAAGGGCGACAGAGCCGAGAAAAAGGAGGACTGCAGAACACCTCCCCCTGCCCGTGAGAGGAGTGTCTTGTCTGAAGAAAAGAAACAAAGCCAGACAACCGCGCAGGTGGCCAGATACTGATTGGTTGTAAGCTTTGCAACACTTGTGTTAAGAAAGTATAAAAAGAAGTTGGTTTGGAAATAAAGTTGTCTCACTCTGCGCCCTAGACTGAGTCTGTTTCTTCACAAGGTGCAACAAATGGCGCCCAACGTGGGACTCAAAGGCTAGCTGTCTCTCCGGTTGCACCGCCCAGCTGAACTCCCGGGAATCAAGCTGAAAGGAAGCTAAGGATCAAGCTGAAAGGAAGCTTACTTTGTGTGCACACTAAAAGCCTCTTGAAAGGAAAGAGGTAAGCAGCTGGGAACTATGGGTTCATACCTAATGAAGGAACAGAAAGACGATTTAGAAGCTTCTCCTAAAAACTTGAAACCGCAAAGAAAAAATTTAGGTGAAGAAGAGCTTATGTTACAAAAACAAAAAAGGGGGAGTGTAGGCTTATCCCCACAGGAATGCATAGCAAAAGCTTGCTATGTGTTGAATTTTTTAAATCGCTGGACAGAAGAGGGCCCCCATATATACCAACATTTTGATTCACGGAGACAACACAAAGTTCAGGATAAAGCCCAGGTTATGGTCAAAAAACCCACAGACAAATCAGTGGGAATGGCCTTTTTCTTTAATAACCTGGGGTAGAGGATATGCTTGTGTTTCTACAGGCTCAGGGCCAAAATGGGTACCTGCTCGATGGATTAAGCCTTTCTTATCACAGTCATCACCATCATCTGCACCACCGTGACATCACCCACACAGCAGTGGATACTGTCCCAAGCTAAAACCTACATATGGGTAATTCTGGCCAATCAAATGGGACAGGATATGTTATATTATCTAGTCCAGTAAATCCGTTTGTAACCTGTCTAGTAGGACAGCCTGCTGATGTTTGGCATATTTTGTTTATTGTTAGCATGCCTGCTTTGTTTCTTATTATGTGTTTAAGGATAGATTGATCATTTAATTAAGTCACGGCTGTTCAACCAAAAACAAATAAAGAAGGGTGAGATGTGGAGGCTCATTCAAAGACAATAGTACCTTGTTAGCAGATAGTTAACCACAAGGATGTCAGTCTTTGCAGCAGATGGGGGACAGAGCCGAGAAAGAGGACTGCAGAACACCTCCCCCTGCCCGTGAGAGGAGTGTCTTGTCTGAAGAAAAGAAACAAAGCCGGACAACCGCGCAGGTGGCCAGATACTGATTGGTTGTAAGCTTTGCAACACTCCTGTTAAGAAAGTATAAAAAGAAGTTGGTTTGGAAATAAAGTTGTCTCACTCTGCACCCCAGACTGAGTCCGTTTCTTCACAAGGTGCAACAGAAACACAGGAAGTTCCACCTCCATGTGAGGAAGAACTTCTTTCATGTGAAGGTGACAGAGCACTGGAACAAGTTTCCCAGAGAAGTTGTGGAGTCTCCTTCCCTGGAGATCTTCAAACGGATGTGACCCTGTGCCACGTGCTCTAGGTGTCCCTGCTGGAACAGGGGGGTTGGACTAGATGATCTCTAGAGGTCCCTTCCAACCTTAACCATTCTGTGATTCTGTGTGATTCTGTGTGCTCAAATTACTTGCATGTCAGTCAATTCTCACTCAGAGCTGCTGTTGCTATTAATCTTTTCACCTCCTCTTTCCTTCAATTTCATCCAGGTTAGAGTGGAATTTGGAGCACAGATAAATATGTGTTATCCTCCCTCCAAAGGAATAAGGGTAAATGTCTTACAACTCATAATTAAATCGATGTTTCTCTATAATTAAGGGAATAACTCAGATAAATTGACACAACCGCAATCGCTGTTTTCAAACTAGGTATAATGAATCAACAAGTGTAATGAATCAACAACCTATGAAATTTACTGACAGTGCTGATAGTTTGCGAGCATACAAATTTAGAGACAACTGCAGGATTAGCAGAAGTTATGGCATAGTCTTATTTAGAGACTAAGAGATTCAGCCTTTAAAAGAAGAAATTGTGACCAGAAGTGTGCAAAATGGCATACAGACATATTTCTCCTACTATAGTACAGCTTTAAAAAACCTTCAGTTTTAAGTGAAGCATTTGAAGTGACCTGAAGAAAAAAACAATTTGGATCCTTGCTTCTGTTCTTTCTTCCTTCCAGTACTGTATAGAGATTTTGATAAATAAAATAATTAGCCGATTTCTCCTTTGTTTTCCTTATATAAGAATTTAAGCTCTCTTACTGTGCCAGAAACCTCTAGAGAAGTCAGATAACCTCTGAAATTCTGGCATCATAAGACATACCTAAATATTTAGAAGACAAAAGGATTTTCTAACATTATATTTAAAATTCCCTTATTTTTATTAAGGGTACTTATCCACTAGAATATTTTGAGAGCTGAACCTCAGCTACAAATTGTATATAGTAGTCTTCTGTTAAAGTTAGATCCTCTAACAGAATGGAAGGAAACATATCTGGCTTTCACAAACCTTTTAAAGTAGGAAGAACAAAACAATCTGAAATCAAAACAGTGCATGTTTGCACGCACAGGCATACATGCATGCACACAATTTCAGTAAATATTATGGGAAAAAAGCCCTAATTTTATATCAGCTTTTCATATTTACAAGGAAAACAATTGTTACAAATTCAAAAACACAGGCTCTGAAGGATACCTTTCAGTTCCCTGGGAGCTTTAAAGGGACAGAGAATTTCTATTTTAATTGTGAGCATGGGTGTTCATTTATATGGTGCGAAAGTAAGACTCATATAACACCTTGTTCTTTATGGGCTGAAAAAGATCTTGCATTGCTTTAGGCTTTACTCTGAAACCTTAAAGTTGATGGTCACTGCCTCACAACATATTAAATATTTTTAAGCTACATAGATTTAAATAATTAAATCTTATATAGCTGTGTTATTAGGGGTAAAATGACTTCTAGGGCATTCAAATCTGTGTAAATATATGGTTCTGTGGAACAATGATAATAACGCATATTTTCCTGAAGCAAAAATCAGAGCTTGAGGAAGACTCAAAGTCACATGAAACAATTATGGTATTAATTTTTCCACAAATAAAAAGATTACTTTAATTGCCTTCACTGAAATACTAAAATGAAATAATTTCCACTGTTCATGGATTTTGCTTTAAAAATAAAAAGGAGATAAAATTACTAATGAATTATTAAATGCACATTCACTTACTGTCCATAAATTCAGGATCTGTCTCTGAATGTGTGTTTAAAAATATCTGTCTTCACTGGGTATAAAACTGAATGCTTAGGTAAGGAAGCAAGAGAAAAAAAATTGAACACAAGCACGCAAGTGTCTGAGGTGTCAACTATCAGTTGCTAAAGACTCTCTTCTGCAGTGTGATTCAGATGAGTATTTAAAGACACAGTGCTTCAAGCTGACCATTTTTAGTACTTATATATATATATATATGTATATTTATGGGTTAACATAAGGTTAGTATGTTGTTAAAAAATCCGTCTTGCTCATAGTGTGTTTGTGTCAGCCGGAGGATGTGTGAGACGATGGGAGATGTTACACACTCGTGCATGTGCAGCCTCAGCGGTGGAGCGGTCTGCGAGGGGGTTGCTGCTCTCTCCCTTGTGGCACATCCAGGTCACAGTGTAACACAATAGTTGAGAGGGAAAAGGGAAAAAGATGAAAGCCCTTTTTCTCCTCTGATAAATCTGTGCTTGATAGTTCTGCCTATAGATTTTCCTTCGCTTTTAGGAATATTGATTTCTTGGTGAGACAGCTATAGCATCGGCCCATACTCTATCTTCAAGTGTAGGAGCCGAACTCCTATTTATTTCAAATAAAGTTGTACATAATTTGCTCTGGTTTACTCCCACCTCAGAAGCTACCATACACAGAGTACTGAATGAGGCTTTTTTGTTTATTTATTTGTTTGTTTGTTTGTTTGTTTTGTCTAGTACAATGTCCCTATACATTTATTCCACTTTCATCACTCTGGAACACCTTCCGAATTCTGCCTACCAAACATGTTTGTGTAATAAAGAATCTCTAACAAAAAAGATCAAAAAAAAGTAACAGGATAGATCCACACAGTAGAGAGCACAGTCCTTGAAGAATAAAATTCAGCGTTTCGAAGCCCAAATGGTGTGATAAACCTATGACAAACGCTTATGGGAACTGGAAAAACACAGAGATGAGCAAAAGATGATGACCTTCAGGAGGACCTGAACTCTCAGAAAGTGAGGGGACCTAGAGAAAAACGTCAAAAACGAGTCAGCTTTACAAAGGTGGGAACAAACTCTAGGGGGCATTAGTGACAAGTACCCAAGTCTGTGAGTAGTCCAAGCCTCTCAAGCAGTTGTTACTTTCTTTAAAAGTCTACATTGCCCCCATCTTAGGCCTACTCTGCATTAGCAGTATAACCCCTTGGTAAAATAGGATATCAGCTAGATCTGGGCCAGCTTTCAAAAATAAATATTTACTAAACATTATTCTTTTGCATGTCATCCAAAGAGATTCAAGAGAGTCTGTGATTAAATGATGGTAGGTTCCTTAGAACATGAGAAATTGCATTATAAGCTTCTTGGGGCAAAATCTTTTGGAGCAAAATTGGAACAAATGAACATATCTCTCCTGAAATTATATGAAATAAATGAGTTTCCCAAAAAGTGGAATCTGGGAGGCTCTTCTGTCTCCTTGAAGGAGAGAAGTTTTCTGAGTCTTACCTAGGCAAGTACAATTCCTAGTTTATGAAAATCATCAGAGAAAGTAATTTCAGCATTGTCCAGATGCAGTGACCAAAGCTTGATCCAGTAAAAGCATCTTCGTATCACGTGGCAGGCAGCCTTCCTCAGAAAAAACTGTAGTAAATATTCAGTAACAAAGAGCAGTGCCACAGGCAAAATGCACAGGAGGCCCCAGCCATATGGGCATGCTAATGCTTCAGAAACTTCCTAATAGGCATGAGGTTACAAATGGAGACAGACCACAACATTCTTGTAGTTCTTTTAAGGTCAGCACATAAAGGAGCGTTACTTATGCAGTAATGTTTTCAAATCACAGATACATCTGATGAGCCTCTTACTTTTTCTCTTATTTGCTCATTGCTGGGGCACTCATAAATGAGAATTTGGCAAACTCTCCTTCAGGGAGGTGTTTACTCACTTTTTTTTATTTTTCAGAAGACTTTGCCAGATAAAACTTTTCATAATACAGAGTTGCTGTAAGGTTATTTGGCTATGGAGGTGTAATACCTTCTGCATGCAGAGTTCGAAAGGTTCACCTGGGACTCTAATGTAAAGAGCTAATATTAACAAAATAAAACACACGTGTTTGCCTTCTCCAGTCCTTTCCACATCATGGCTACAGTAGCACTGAATTGTCACACTAAATACCTCAAGGTTGAAAACTAACATATTCTGCCTCTGTACTTTTTTTACTGATGTTTCTATACTGTCTTAACCTATAGTCAGGAAACTAGTAACTTTAAGAGAAAATGGCACTATTCTTTGCTGTTTGCAAGGGCTTCACTCTAGCAGCTATAAACTGGACAAAACTTACATGCTTCCCGGGGCTGCTGATAAGCACCCAAAGCCTCTGAATAGCTTGCATTTGCAAGCTTGGAGGGAAATCTTGTAAAAAGTCTTTCCTGTAATTTCAGACAATTCCTGTTTAAGGTCAAGCCAGAAATTATTCACAAATAGTTTCTCTCAGGGTACAGAGGTATTTCCTTTTCAGGTTCTGGCCAGAACTCAAACTTCCAAAGCCTAAAAAAAAAAAAAAAATAATAATAATTAAAAGTTAACCAAATCCTTCCTATCCCCTCTAGTACTTGCAGTGCAGTTTGGTGGACACTCAGTAACATCATCCCATCTTAGTGGGTTCCCATTTTGACACCCTCAAAAGTAAGGGGCACTCTTACCATCACTTGCCTCTTCACTATGTTGTGGTTTTTTGTTTCCTCCTGTGAAGCACATTCTCGATAGCTGATAAAGTATCCTTCACTTCAGCCCATATTTTCAGCAATTGCACTGGCTGTGCAATAGAATTTCTTGCCGCTAATATGAGCAATGTCTCTGTGTAGTTTTCTCATGACTCCAAATACCAACACAAGCATCAGTAGATAAAAGGGGATATTAAAAATCTATTCCTCAAGCAGACATATTTTCCTTCTAATGTTTGTTCTCACTCCCTGGATACTTTTATTAATTTACTTTATAAACTTCTTGACATTATTTTCTCTGCTTCCAATATGGCAGTGAATCTATGTACCCTCTTCATTTTATTTACCAGAAAATAGTAATCAAAGACAGATGGACCATCTGGAACAAATACTGAGTTCTCTAGCATGTGAACCCAAGAAATCTGAGCTCTGAACTATACTTTAACTGCAGTTCTGGTTTGGATTTCAGGTAAATAATCTAAAATATGAAAACTGTGCCAACATAAATCAATTTCCTGTGTTATTTTTGTGTTTAATGTAACAGCAAGTGCCTCATTCCTGAGTGACATGATGAGACCACATCATAGCAAAGGCAGAAATACCCCCCAATAAGGTTTTGGGTTGGCTTCCTGATTCCTTCCAAAATGAAACTTGCCATGTATGGTTAAACCAGAACCCATCAGACACCCCATCGTGAGTTAAGTATTGCAACTTGAAAATCTTCTTTTTCCATTGTCCCTAGTTAGGGCAGGAGAACAATGGAAAGTGTAGATAAAAGCTATTGATAACCATTTCCATTTTTTGTCACCAAAATTTTATTTTCATAGCCCCAAATTTTCCTTAATTTTCACTCAGTATTCTATTTAATTACAGTGTCATTCTTTGGTGTTTTATTCAGTCAAAGATTACATAAAGTCTAAAGCTCCATCTATACTATTAAAGAGCACCATGTCAGGGCCCAGTCTCTAGGTCTGGCTATGAGGGGAAAGGCCATACACATGCTATTAAAGTCTCTCATCTTCTCACCTCCAGGCTTTCTACTGCGAATGGTCCAGCTGTGAACTCTCTCTAGGACATCCCTGGGAGACTGCTAGCTGGCTTAGACCAAAATGGTGTTAATAATTAAGGAATAAGGTTAATAAAGTATCTGAGCCATGTGCTTTCTATTTTTTTAACATAATTTCTTAACATAAATACTAGCTCCAGATGGACCTTGTCCTTAATGTAAAGGAAGCAATTTCTCACTTAACAGTTACAGGCACTATTAAGTGGTTGTACCATTACTGCTATGAATTGCATGTGAGGTTCAGCGTCCAGAAATTAAAATTCAATATATGTAAATGCAGGCCTTCCACTTCTGCATAATGGTAATACCCCGATCTGAACTCCACGTGTCACTTCTTCCCCATGTGTTTACCAGGCAATATTCTTCTGTGTCAGGGAAAGTATTGGCGTCAGTTAGATATTAGAGCAATATCAGACCATGCATCACACATCTGCAATACTCTGTGCAGAAGTGTTTTTGTGGGAGGACTATGTGCTTAAAAATATTAAACATTATGCAAAAAAAAATCACGGTGTAGTTAACTTTTATGGAGATACTAAAAGAAGAATAATATTAATGAACTATAGGTACCACAGAGAACAATATTGGCTTTTTTGTTGTTGTTGTTTTTGGTTTTGATTTATTTTATTTTTTTTCTAGTGAACCTTTAATTTGAAGCTTTTTCGGGTACAGATTCTAAGACATAAAACCAAAACACCTATGTCTCAGAGCAAATCTCCAGTTATCTGGATACATTCAGTTAGGTATCGCCCTGAAGTTTATGTGCCTCTAGTCAGAGATAGGCAAATCTTAGGAAAATCAGTGTTTTCCTCTCCATTTATGCAAGTTCCTCCCTCACTAAACCAAAAAAAATAGCCTTTTTGAATTTCCAGCTGGATTCTGACTGGAAAAATAAAATGGAGAGGCACATATATTTGTTAAGAAGCAGGCTAAAGAAGACTGGATTCTCTTGAGTTTAAGCTAGTTTGGGGAAATTTCAGATCAATTCGCACACTATCTAAGCAGTAATCATTTTAATGTATTTGACAAATTACTGGAGACTGTCATATCACCCATATGAATCCATCCCAAGAATTAAGGAATGGCTTTAAATATAATGAAGGTACAATTTTTCCCAAAACGTAAAACTCTTGGAAGCTCCCATTATGTGGAAGTCTTCCCTGTAAGAAATATTACTATGCAAGAAAAAAAAAGAAAGAAAAAAAAGCCCTATGGATTTTATTTTCCAGGTTAGAAAATAAATCTCAGTTAATATAGGCAGACTTATTCAAGAGAAGCAAAGAAAAACATGTAACAAGAGCAAAATACTTTAATATAATCAAAAATGTATTCAAAATTTGCAGTCTTCCCATTAGACCATCCATTCAGCTCATTTTTTAGAAACAGTAGGAGCAAATATTATGCAAAAAGGCTGTCTTTAAGTATCAAAATATATTCCACAAGCATTAATATGACTTTATCCTAGTCTGTATTGTGGAAAGGAGCTACATCCTTGCGCTTTTCCTTCTGTAACCCCACTCGTAAGGCACACGACTTCTCTGGGATTTGGTTTTCCTGAGGTAACTGGAAAGATGAGACTTTTATAGGTTGTAAAAGAGAGAAACAGAAATTAGTGGGAGGAGCGGGGGGGCAGTTTATCAGATTCATCTTATACTGTTGGCTTTGGATGAAATTACTCACCCTGTAGAAGTTCCCTGGTCTGTCCCATATTAAAGCAGTCTATAATGAATAATTCTGAGACAGAGTCTATTTTCAGTGGGCCAGAGTTAACTGTCATTTATTCCACTTTATATTTGAAATGAAAATATGCATACATTTGTGTGTTTTTCTGTGCACATGTACTACTACATTTGCAAGTGTATTTGCCTATTCTTTATTTGGCTCCTTGATTTTGCTTTTTCCTTCATAGATGCCATTTTGTACAGAAGAATCATTTCCCATTTTCCATCAATAAAGACCTAGTGTGTTTGTTGCCCAGAGCTCAACATTTACAGGAAGTTATTGCACACATATGTATAGCTTTCCTGAGAGTAGGCAAATTGATATATGTGGAATAATATCTGTCACCGAAGAAAAAAGATGCTAATACCACAGCTTCTTACTATGATTTTCCCACTTCTCAATTTATTTGCATATTATCTTTTCCTGGTATATGTTTACTGTGGATTAGATCCTTCCATACCACATCCAGAAACAGAAGTGGGAATCAAATGCCTTGGAGAAATCATACCATGGGTGCCCTTTGCTCCCTCTGTCCTCTTGGGAAGTATGACCAATGCATACTGGTCTCCCATTTTGCAGAAAAATTGTAACATATTCTTGTCTCAGGAAAAAAAGGGAAGATATGGTATCTTTAGCAGCCAGATAGAAGAAGAAAAGCAGCAGGAGACATTAAAGCTAATTTGTTGTTTCTGAATTTATTTCTCATTTCTGGGTTTAAATTTTCTCCTTTCAAGATTTCTTTGATTTTTTTTTAAGCTAATGGCCAAAGCACTTTGCAGAAAGCAGATATTAATCATAAACAAAATATTTATTTATTTAAAAAAAACCAAGCTGAAGGAAAAATTTTTGTCAGCCTCCAAAATATGCTGTACTTCATATACGTTGTTCCATCACTCCCCATCACATGCTAGAGAACTTAAAAAGCAACACTCCTACATGAAATTTCACTGCGGAGGAAAAACAAAAAAAACTTAAAAAGATGTTAAGGAGTTTCTTCCTTACATTTGAGACATTATTTGAAAACTTTTCTGCACATTCTAAGTGCAGAGCACTACAAAGTCATTGGTAAGAGCTAAATACTATTTCGACAGCGAAGATAACACTAAAAATATGCCAACTTCATGTGTCAGATTTCTATTACAGTAGAAATTTCTTAAGTATGCACTAGATAGCTATAATAATTCTATCTGTTCTTGTTAGGATGTCAAGTGACTATCTATCTTCTTAAGAAAAGAGGTATTCTAATGAAGGAGTATGTTTGTTTTGGGGGAGAGAAAATATAAAATAAATGAAAAGTTACAAGACTTCCACTGCAATAATGAGGTAAATGGATGGTCACTACGTAAGACAGATCCCGGCATTTCACTGCATGATTTGATTTTGGTTTGCTGACTATTCCTCATATGTTAACAAAAAATGTTCATAAAATTAGCCTTCAAAATTGTGCAGTTCTTCCTGTTTCCAGTGCAGTCACATCTGTTGGAAATGCAGCATTTCTGTTGTGAAAGTTTTCATTTAAAAATACGAATGTAAATTGAATATGATTTTTTGCATGAAAGAATTAGCAAATTAAGGATTTTGCAAGTACAGAAATAAACCAGTCAACATTTTTTTTACCCTAGATGATTAATCTTAAAAACAAAACAAACAAAAAAACAAGCAAACAAAAATCTTAAATAAAACTAACTTTTCATCACGATTCAGGATGAAAAGAAATTTTGAACCCTTGGAAATCTACCTGAGACAGGGGTATCTCTCTCTGCCCAGCATGATTCCCTAAAAGCAATCCAGACTGCTCTTGAGAAATCCTATTCCCAGGTATATTGTTTATTTGTTTTAGGGAGAAGGGGAGGTTAGAGAAGAAATTAGAGTAAAATCTATACTATTGCTGTCAGGCCTTTGAAGTACTGTATCTCTCAATCTACAACCTGAAGTCATTCTTTGCAAAAACACTCTAGGAGGAGTCCTATATAACTTGTTTACAGAAACAAGAGGAAAGATCATCTCACTGTAGGAAAATATTTATGTTTGCAGGTTCTTGTTTGTCTTTCTCCTTGAGACATCATAGCTTTACATTTCTAGCCAGTGCAAACAATAATTGTATTTGTGTGAGGCATCACAGGCACTACTTTGCACAGTAATTAGAATAATAATGTTTGTATATAATCAGGGCATCTGAGCATGTTTTCTGTCTCCAAGGTAAATACTATATCTAAGCCCTGGTCATCTCACTTCTGTGGTTCCCATGTGCAAACACACATGCATGTGCCCGCTGCCAGCTCCGTTCCCTGATCCATCTCCTGTCTAGTTGTGCTTCTGATTGAGAAGGAAGGAGAAGAAGAAGGCCTCTAAGACTTCTATCTCTTTGTTATTGTTAGGCAAAGAACTGTCACCTATTCCTGGATCTTACCCACCTTGAATATAATAAATATTTGTTGTACTATTTATCTGTTTTCTTCCTAAGTTATTTCCTTAGGCATTGTTGATCCTGAAGTTCAGTTAGAACTCCTAACTATTGCTTTAAGCCAATGAAGTGGTTGTTGACTGCCTTCCAAGGAAGTTCCAGAATGTGCACCACGCAATCATGGCACACTTGCTACTGTGAAATTGAGATTGGTGGGGAAAGGAGACAGTTGCTTTCCCTTCAGCATAGTTTCCCAAGCAGCAGAAGGACTAGGACTACCTGGACTTAGTATTTCTTTTGCTCCTTAAAATAATGCTGTCTGGATATTAGTGCAGTGCTTTGTCTTGCTTGTGTCTCAGAGAATAAAACACCAGTGATGAAAGACAATAGTTTCTGGACAATGATACACATATCTAAAGTATATAAATTTTGGTGATCAAAAAATTCTATGCTAAGAATGAGGTTTCCTTTTAGGAATTACATATGTAGTAAATGTCAGTATTGTGAATTTGGAAGAAATGTAAGGAATGAGGTGAAGCATGGTATGCCAGTTAATGTTGTCCTTTGTGTTCAGTTTTTCCTTCATGTTTTTTTAGATTTTCTAAAGGCTAGACCTCCTTTTCCTTTCTCCTCCCTTTCTGTGATTCCTTATGATATGTGAAAGCTAAAAGTAAGGCAATAGTAGAAATCTCTTTTTTATATATTTACTATTTTACATATTTACTATGAAAAAATATTAGCAAACACACATGGAACACATGAGCATAGAAGTAGGAACGTCTTTGACATATTTATTCACTTTCTCTCTCTGCACTGTACCCAGTTTTAAGAGTAGATCAAAAAATGTGACCAAATTACAATATTTGGAAATTTATGTTCTGTGTAAGACTAATAAGATACAGTAGTGATAGAGCCTGAAAATCCCTAGAATTTGGCCATTCCTTGGCCATCATTGCTCATCTAGAGAGCCACTCCACTTTTTCCTAGCACAGAAAAGTTGTATAAGTGGCAAATCCCAACAGAAGACTGAGTCAGTTTTATAAGTCAAGTTATGACTTCAAAATCTTTCAAAGTAATTCCTACCTAAGCCTCAAAGAAGGACTCTGAAAAGACTGTGTAGACAATAAGTAAGCAGGGAAAATGTTAGGAAAGTCACAGAATCTTATGGTTCTTACTCTAACCATGAAGAAAATAGCCAATGAAGGTAACGGATTCTGGATATTCTCTTTTAGGCATTGTCCCAAGCAGGTATCCTTAGTAATCCAGGAGGGATCTGTGGAAACCTAGTGTGATCTATCTTGCAACTCGCTCTGTGTGCATGACAGTTTATTTCACAAGGAATAGATACAAGGACTTCCTAAGACTAGTTGAATAATAAGGGAGGAACACAGATGAAATTTGAGTCCCTGTGTTTCCATTGGAGCCTTTTATGATATTCAAGGTAGTCTAGGCATAAAAGCCTCTCTATTCATTCTGTGGGCTTTTTCCTATGTTAATTTTTGTAAAGATGTTAAAATAAAAGTTGATTTCATATAAAATATGCTACCTTTCAAAGTAATAAAAAGGGTTCTGCTCCCTTTTATATCAAAAGGAATTGTAGCAGGCTTTCTATTAGCAGTTGAATAGAATACTGATATGGAAGTGGTTTCTCTTAGTTGCTTCAGGTTAATGTCAACAAACTACGCAGTCAGGGGAAATTCTTCAATAATATAAAAAGCCTGTGGTTCTCTGATGTAATGAATGTGTTGCTCTGTCTGCTTCATTAGACTTTGTGTTTTGTTCTTATGGTTTTATGTAGATGTCTGTAATGACAGTATCCTTCTTCCTGTTTAAAATGGGTGCAGACATTAAATGATGAGCTCCAGAAGCTTATCGAAGTAGCTTCACGAAGGAAACAGAATAACCATTTCCCATTATGTGTAATGATACCAGGATTTACTCTCCCATAACTGAAAGGCAAAGTTTACTCCATAACTCTAATATATTAAGAAATCTAAAAGCAGATATTTTATTTTGTTGCTATAAAGCACATTGCTATAAAGCAATGATAATAATAATTTTCCAGGTGCTGATTAGCCTTCACAACAGCTCTGATGCTCACCACAGCGTAATGATATGTACATGACAGTCATATAAAGAAATAAGGAGCAGACTCTTAAAGGTTTATAGACTGCAGAAAAAAAAACGAATCCACAAAAAGTCAGCTTCATCTAATTGCAGCCTCAGTGCCATATGAGATGTCTGAATCCAGTATTGACTCCATCCAATCTGGTCACTTTCTGTGCGCCTAAACCTCCACATTGGCTCCTGTGCCGGTAAACCACATAAATCTTGACAGTGCTGATCACAGGGAATCACATAAACCCCTTTGATTTTGAAAATCAGGTGACCTTTAAAGTAGCCTCTGTGCTCTGACCCATACTGAGCAACTTGCCAAACAGTGGACCTCATCCTAAAGAAAAGCACAGAATCATAAAAAATCCAGGTCATCGATCAAGGATCCTCCAGGGAGATCTCAGACTCTAATTCCCAGAGTGGTAAGACAAGGCTCAGTGTCGCTTCCGCACCTTCAAAAACACTCTCATGTGTTTCAAGTAGGCAATAAATAATATTCATATGAATAGTTGCCAAGATTAATATCTCCAAAAATGGGAACTGTTAACTTAGCGATCTCAGGTAACATTTTTTCCCCAGGGAAAAATGGTATACAGATACTGAATCTTTCTATTCTCATTTGTTTTCATTATGAGCTTTACATGAAGAGCAGGACCTTTTCAAAGAAATGCCAAAAAAGGCTTCCATGCTCCCTTCGTCAGTCTGATTTTTCAAGACATGGCTGTTTTGTAACAGGGTTTTTTTTTTTTCCTGCATTTTAAAAACAAGCAAGGCTTCATTTCATGAAAAAAAAAATCGTTGTGCTAATTGTAATCATATATTAAGCAAGGAAATTTGACTTGTTCAAAATAGCACATTGGGGAAAAAAAGAATATTTAGAACACAATATCCTATCAGTTCAACTGCTGGATGCTATTAGACTTTCCATTTACAATACACAACCTCTTCTCTAGTTATAAAAAAGGTACTGGAACAGCTAATAGCCATGCTAGCCCAGAAACACTGTAATTCTATGAGAATGAGAGAATAAAGAGTATAAAGATTTTCCTAGAAATCGCACAGAAGAATGGGATGTGACTTGTTTTGAATCTCTTGACTTATGTCTCTTCTGTGATGATTCTTCTGAACATTTCGGGTACTGTACATATGGGAGATTAAAAAATGTGAAATCAGATGGAGAAAGAAGACTCAACTTTGATAGCAAGCCATATCTTGTACATTGTAATTATTGTTATTGCATTTTTAATTGAATTGAACCTGTTTTTATGGAAGTGTTAATAGTACATCGTCATTCAGTCTTCATACATTTTCTTCTCTGACATCCCTAGATGCATTTGTTTTGATCACTTGATAGTTTCTTTCCTTGAGCAAGAGTTTTTGAGGTATGTGACATGTCAGCTTATTTTAACTACAAGGTACCTGGACTGCAAAATTTGTAGCAACTTAGTCCTCGTGGAAAAAAAAATGAAAACAATCTTTGAAGAGCACTTTTGAGATGAAAATAAAAGCCAAAACCAGAAGCAATAGTAAAGGATATTTAAAAACAAATTGTGTCACATTTTAAACAAAAGCTGTAAAACTTATTATGATCATTTATGATTATTATTTGGGCTTTTTTTAACAAAAAAGTTTTGTTTGTTATGTTTTCCATTTACTTTTATTCCTCCTTTATTAATTAATAAATAATAACAGAATACAGACAGCATAACAATCTTCTTTTAAAGTCCTCTTTTAAATAGACATTCAATGCGGAAAGATTCATATAGTAGTATTTTGCTCCATAGGATAACACTATTTCTTACATATTTCCCTCTTTAACACTCAATAACATTTAAAGGAAAAAAGTCCTAGTTAAAGAAATTGAGTCCTAGTTGTGCTTAAGCAGAATTGGACCAATGGGCCAGACTGCTGAAGCCATGTTTTTTTCTCTAGTCAATGGCAAATCAGAAATTCATAAACCATCAAGGCTCCCTCCTCAGCAGATAGAGAACCAGTAGGAATCATTGATTCCTACTTTGTCTACTGCTTGTTCAGTCATACTACTGCTGGGTGGTGTAAGATAATAACCTACTCACTACATCATATCTTACAGCTACTTTGTCCTCATTCTGCACCATAATAATCAGCTGCACAAGTTGTTTGGCAATAGAGAATAAGGCCAAAGATTTTTTTTTTCTTTTCAGTATTTATGAGGAGAAATAGAGCTTTTCTTAATATACAACTAATTGCTAGCTGTGTTGAGAAAGCAGAGTTTTGTTCCTGAGATACTGATTTAGGTCAAGGTCTCCAAGATGCTGAACTGTATTCTTACTCCAAAGCTAGCTAGAACTTTGCTACCTGTAATGAGGTAGTCTCATGTGGGGCTTTTCATTTGTTGTAATGTGAGTAAAAATCATAATACAACGATTTTTGTACCTATTTTAATTAAAAATACTTGCAGCATTGTAGCACCACCTGCAGGAGGCCTTTTATTTTATCGGGGTACATACCATACACCGCCCTGGGCAAGCATGTTGGGACCATTATAAACCAAAGCATAAGAAACCCAGAGATTGCAAAGAGATTAGAAAAATAATAAAAAAGAGAGGGAAACATGTGAACCTTACTGCACACATGACGAAACCACACAAGACATGTACTGTTTCAGGCAGATAATTTCTAGCTCTTGATTTTTAATTGGACTTTTTCTTCTCATCAATTTGATGTGGGAAATCGATTTTACAATAAGCTTTCCATTTGACTAGTTAAAGTGTAGAGGGGGATACTGCAAATTTTCATGCTGCCATAGATGAGAAAGATTAGAAGACAGGTTTAATAAATGCGAGGTGTGCATAATCTGGCAAACAATGGAGACGCAGGGGCCTGGACTCTTCTGATAGCCCAAACTGAATGGAAATCTGCCCTAAATGGCAACTAAGGATTTCCCATGCATAGAGGGGCTCCCAGGAGGCTGGGAATCGCACAGCTGACTGTGGGCCACCTGCTCCCGGGCCTGCCTCGCAGAAGCATTCCTGCTTGAATTTGCCAAGGGGGAATGCTGTGGAGGCGTGCTGTGCCCCGATAGTGCTGAGCAGACAAGCCGCCTTCCCCTGGGCACCCATTATTTTTGTCACCAGTCGTGGCAAGTCTGAGTGCCTTGGGGATTGAGAGGAGGCCAGAAATGCAATAGAAATTCATTTGGGTGCCCTCTGTGGATTTATGTATTTATTTATTTATCCTTCAAGTACAAACAGTGTAATTTTGATGTGTTTAGGAGTCTGAACACCTGAAAATTTCATCTCCCTCTTTCCATTCCACCCCTGCATTTAAACTAACCTTAAGTGTAGGCTGCAGGGTCACTGGGACAGTTTTCATTTTGCGGTTTTGTTCACTGCTTGGCTATATAGCCAAACAGGAAAGTAGAGAAATAATACAAACCTCCCTTCAGCTTTTACATCTGGGCAGGGTTTCTCAGTGCGCTTATTCTGATGCTACATTAATAAATCCATCGTGGGACCAGGTGCTACCTCTCACTCTTCCCATTCGACGTGCAGCACAGTACTCCTTGATTGGCAGTGCCGGGAACCAGGCTCACAGCTGCACTGAAACCGTTAATAGGAGCAGTCACACACCCCAGGCTAAACCTCAGAGACAAGTAATGTATTTCTCCCGACTCTACTGTCAGGGCTATAGTGTCTGCAAGGAGTGAGCTTTAGTGACAGTGACACTCGTCTGTGACTTTCCCCATGGAAATCTAAAAGAAATCAGTGTAGAAATGACTGAAGCCCCAGCAAAGGGAGCTGCTTGCTGCCAGGCATGGTGGAGGATTGTGGAGGAAGACACTAACATGCATCTCCAAAGCCAGGTCACTTCTGTAGATTTCTACACGGTAAAAATATGTAACATAGTGTCCAGCATGTTTGTCATACAAGATACCACCAAGACCAACAGACCTTGGAAAATTATTTGGAAAAGGGAGGAACTGTAATTTGTAATAGCTGATTATGTCATGAACGTTTCTATCCATGTGGAGATATTTCATGCATGTGTGGCTACAGATGCAAAAACACATGTGTGTAATGCAGCTTTGCTCCTCTGTTTGCCAATTTTTGCATACCATAAAATCCTCCCTTCGCAGCTGACTTGACACTTTCCTCACTACATTATCCCCTTGCTCAGGACTCATGATGTGCACAGGAGGAGGAGATCTGCATAGAAGGGAACAGTGAAGAAATGACATAAGCTAAGATGGAAAGCAAAGTCTTGGAAAAGTACTGCTGTTTGGAATGGGACACAAAAGGCTGAGGGAACCAAGGGATAAGAGTCTCTGTGCATTCAAGGCAGCTCTGCAGGCTTGGCCACACTAGTAGTGGTGCTCTGCATCTCCCTGAAAGCCTCTCTACTCCTCCCTTGTTCAGATTTTCCTCCATTGTCATGCGCTGAGGATCTTAAGAAAGGTTTCAAGGAGACAAAAGTGCCTCTAGGCAAAGGTTATGTAAGGAACATCCAACTAGATTTTGACTCTACTCTGAGAATCATAGAGTCCTTAAGGTTGGAAGGAACCTTTAGAGATCATCTAGTCCAACCCCCCTGCATATGCAGGGTCACCTAGAGCACGTGGCACGGGATTGTGTCCAAGCGGGTTTTGAAGTTCTCCAGAGAAGGAGACTCCACAACCTCTCTTGGCAACCTGTTCCAGTGCTCTGTCACTGTTAAGAAATTTTTCCTTAAGTTCCTATGGAACTTTTGGTGCTTTAGTTTGTGGCCATTACCTCTAGTTCTATCAGTGGCCACCAGTGAAAAGAGGCCCGCCTAATCCTCTTCATTCACTCCCTTGAGGTATTTATAGACACCAATCAGGTCCCTTCTCAACCTTCTCTTCTTCAGGCTGAACAAGTCCATCTCTCTCAGCCTCAATACATCAATATATCTCTCTCAGCTTATGCCTTTTGTGTTTTTGCTTTCTATTTTAACTGCTTTTTTAATCAGACATTCAGGACAGACTCTTTAGCAAGGCTGGAAGAGATATGGGCCTGCATGGCTGGCAGAGGAATTTTGCTTTTCAAATATGTACTTGATTTTATGAGAAAAGGTACTGATGAAGCTCTTTCTGTTTCCTGGTAGCAAATCATTTGGAGGTTATTCTTTCAAAGCAGTGTAAAGAAAGGAAAATGGGGTTAGAAGTGTAGATTTGCTTTGGAAAATGTGCCTGCAATTTTCACACATTAACCTCCTTCCCTCTCTTGCACTTTCCCCCTCTATTCCCAGCTTCACTCTCCTTTCTCCGCCTTAGACTGTGTGTATGTTTGTGTATCCTTAGCCTTCTCTTCCCATTTTCTTTCCCCTTCCCTTTCTCTTTTCCTTTCCTGAGAGTCAATCCCCAGTAAATTAGTGTATAGCCCTGTCTCATAGCAGCTCGCCTGCTCTCTCCCTTAGGCAATCTGGTGCCAACTGGATTATATCAGAGCAGTTGCTTTCCCCAGAAGGAGCAGTAGAAGGTGCAGGAGATTAGACTAAAGATCAGCCAAGCCTGTAGCACAGCAAATTAGCTCAGGCCATTAAGCATAATGGCCTTCCAGGGGCCAAAGAGGTCAGCTAATAGTTTGAAATAACCACCTTCAACCCTGGCAGGAGGAAGTATGTACACAGATGCCTGTTGTTCAGCTGACTCAGTTCTTAAAAGATATGCCTCGCTCCCCATTTTGTACACTTAAAATATTTAACACATTTAATAGGAACTTTTTTTTCCCTTTCAGCCTAACACAACAGTTTGACATTAACCATGTGGAGGCTGCTAGAAGATCCAGGCAGAGTGATTCCAATTAACAACATGGAAATATAGTTTGCTTAATTTCAAATATACTTAAACATCAAAGGTTCCAAAGTTCAGCACAAATGTTCCTGGATTACATTATTTTGGAGAAGAAGAGAGTGAAAAAAAATAAAGATTTCCAAGGACACACAGTGCAGGCTGCATATCGTATGAAATATGAACTGGTTAGGGAAGGTGTTGAAAGCACTGGACTGGGATTCAGGGATGTAGATTAAATTCTTTGTCTCTGCTGCAAACTTCCTGTGTGGCCTGGAGCAAATTGTGTTTCTGGCTCTGTATTTTAGTTTCAGATATGCATGTGGGGTGCTGCGAATGAGTCCTTTCTCTTGCACTTTTTCTCCTTTCTCTACGTAGAGGTGATCTTTAGAGGAAGGTCTGCAGAGCTTATCTTAACAACTAGATATGCAGAGATGAACACACAATACAAGTCCTACCTCAGCTAAGGCCTTTGAATACTACCAAAGAGGAACTAGGAAAGCAATAATTAAAAACAGTAAGTTAGCCTTCAGGAAATTCTTGGCTCTGTCACAAATTTCCTGTGTAACCTTCACCAAGTCATTTAATCTCTCTCTGATTCAACTCCACAGCCATAAAAGCACTTCTCACAAGGTACTATGTAAAGTACGCACTCATGTTCGTGCAGCATGTGGAAACTACCACAGGAAGCCCAGAACACAGCTAGAGAGACCTTCTCCAGCGACCACAAGCTGAGGAGCTCGGTCTCATATCAGAGACGTGTCTTCAGAAAGAGGTTGTCTTGAATGACTGCAGTAAACAACCCTGATGGATGTGATGGATGTGAAGGACTAGTGGGTCACAAATATCTTAGACTATATATGGTCTCCCTATGTGTTAGTCTTGAATTTGCAGTGCACTTACACATTTATACTGCATACCATAAGTTTTTGCTTAGTTGCGGGGGGAGGGGAACAACCCAAACTTATTTGTTTGTTTAAATTGGGGTGGGAAGAGGATTAGAGAATTGGGAGTAAGTTTATGAACTCTACAAGTTTTGTGAACCCCCAATAGGTAGGAAGGAAAGTTCACAAAGCCCTCAACTCTATCACATTCTGTCATGCCTTGCTCCAATATGGAGAAGTCTGGCTGAATTTACAACTGTTTACAGCATAAGGCTACACGGTGTTTGTGGAAGTATAAAAGCTGTTGTTGAGTTCCATAAAAAGAATTAAATCACCAAACTGTTTTCACAGAAGGTTAAAAGGTCTAATATAAATCTTCAAAGGGTAGGCGGAAGCTCTGCCCTTAATCTGCCCTGTTGTGCTGAGGGACTGCAGGCAACACATATGGTATATAATATAACCCTGTGCTTAGAGACTTTTACAAAGCTTATAGGCAGAAAAGAGCCAATAAGGGTGAAAGTGCATCATTAGGCTAACACTGGATTTTTCTGCTTTCACAAGTAGACCTTGATCTATAAAGCTGGCCAGCTTTTTATTTAAAAAACATATATGTGTATATAGATGCAAAGTTGCTCTTCACTTTCTGTGAAGGTTTTGTGAGTGTTTTAGAGATTAAAACAAAAAGGTACATGGAGATGGTTAGTGAATGTAATATTCTCTCCCCCTCTGAGTGGATACCAATTAAACAAGCTTTCTGCTGGTGAGCTGAACTTCACCCAGTGTGCTTTCACCATACATCATCTGCCAGTGTGACTGTAACAGCTGCTCAGCATGACCTGAAGTCCAAAATGCAAAATGCCTGATAGCAATTCTGAGGGGGCAGTTAGCTTCAGTAAGAATTCATCTTTAAAATCCTAATATTTTATCTTAAATACTATATTTGGGTATTGCAGAACATGAGTTGATGCTTTACAAAATTTGAAGTAGAGTTTTAGAAATGTTTTTGGTCTATGCGAGAGTGAAACACACACAGAATTTCATTTGTACCCTGAGTACCTCATCAGAATACCATTTTAAATCTAACAGTAATTAAAGATGAAAGCATTCTTACTATTAACATTAATCAAATGATGATAAGAGAAAACCTAAATTTAAAAAATCATTAATGAAAATATCACTCCCAGGCTAAGAGTGATGCCAATTTTTTCTTGCCTGGATTGAATTTTATGTCGGAATTATAATATAAGTCTCTGAAAAGAGGGGTTTACAGTGGAAACACTGACAGCCTCTTAACTGGAGCATGCTACGGGTGCCTTTATAAACATACCAGGCATGATGGTTTTGAGCTAAAAAAGTGTTTCTTAAAAATGTATTAAAAATTAATTTATTCCTTATGCATGTCTAAGTTAAAGCTTCTCAGCATGAGCTTTATTAATTCCCTCAAGGCTCTTCTCTATCCATTGCAGACAACAAAAATGTACTCTATTTAAGATAAATTGGAATCACCAAGCCCTCTACGGTATAGGAGGAATGTTTTGCTAGTAGATACCAGCACTTTCCCCCATATCCTGCAAAAGCTGCATCCTTCACACACTGTACGTGTAAGAAAGCATGTGCAAAACACAGCTAAAAACCAGCTGGCTTTAGGGAAAAAGATTTTTACTTCTTCTTCCAGCTTTACTGCACAGCACAAGCAGCCAAGCAATGAGCCAGAGAGAATCTAAAGGGTTGGGAGAGAATGGTAGAAAATGTGCTGAATTTAGGTTGGGACCCGAGTGGTGATGCTAGCATGTGTTGCAGCCCTCTCTGCTCCAGCTCTGACTCTTCCGCTCGCTCCTCCCGCAACTGAGGAGCAAGAGAAGCCAACGCTTCTGTCCCCTGCCCACAGCCAAGGAGCAATTTAAAATTAGAGATGGTCTGAAAACAAAACCTGCATAAAAACAGCTAAGAATTTGGGTGATCTGTGATACCTAGCCCCACATCTGGACCCAATTTTCTAAAAGGATGCCTGTCATTTTCAGGGGTTGAAACAAAACCCAGATTCAGCAATCCCCAGAACTCTGGAATGCTTAAATTTGCAGAAAAAAATTGCAGCCTGGTTTCTTCTCAGATGGAAACGTTTTAGTTATAATTCTCCAATTCCTATCTTTCAATTTCTGAGCTGCAGAAGGCTGAAGATAAGCCTGGGGCAACGTCAAGAAGAAGCTGCAACGTTTCTTTAAGAAGCAGGTATTAATATATTGCCTGTTAGACACAGAAAATAGGATTAGAGGTGATATTATGACAAAGGCCTTGTGTAAAATGAGGAATAAACATCATTAATGCCCCCTAATGGGCAAAGTGGTCTCCCACCTGCATGTGTGTATCAGGGCTGTACTGGGTTGTCATACATAATTGATAGTGAAATAAGACCATTGTCCACTGAATAGGAAAAAAAATTAACTCATACCGTAAATTAGCAAATTTATTTGCAAAGAAATGGATCAGCACAAAGATTGAGAAAGCGACTCCAGATTGATTTTATTACATGAAGTCAAGAATCTTATTATAAATATCTCTTACATAAAGCAAGTGAAAAAACATAATAGAAAGACAGCTGGGGGAAAAATCCTTTTTAACCCTGAAAAGAGTACATACATGGGTCTTTTTATCTGTTCAAGATATAAGTAAGTGCAACATAAAATCACTCTCTCAGCATTAACATGCCTTAAAGATATATTCTAGATGTGACATTTGCTAAACAGTGACATCTATTGGTGAACAGCATTTCAAGAAATTGAAACACAGGAATCTGATCAGACTTGACTGGCCAAAGTATTTGGAAATATGCGTTATAGGAAACAGTTCTGAATTAGATGGATGAGTTGACCTTACAGATGTAATGATTTCTAGGGCTGGGAGACAGGCTACAGTCATTGGTCGTGGGGGAGGAATTGAATTTTTAGTGCTATTTTTTAAAAAATGGGGGTTGCAAATATTTCGCCTAGGCCTCCTCCCCTGGGACTATGTGTGGCAGGAAAGCTTTCCCCATGACTTTACAAAAATGCAATAGAGATGCTCTTTTTCTGTCATGGGCAGCAGTTAGAAAACATGTCTCTGTGCTCTCCTGACAATACTCTGCTCATCACCAGGGCATGTCTGTCTTTCCATCCACTCAGAGTGGTCAATTCGTTGGAGGATTGCAAAAATGAAGCTCTGAGAAATCGCACGTAAGTTGAAGCTCTGAGAAATCATACCACCTTATTTGCACAGGTTTTTCTGAAAGAAGAATTGTGAGATGGGTGATGTATAAGTGCAAAATCGGAGGATCAGAGGATAACTGAGGTTGGAGAGGCCCCAGTAGGCCTCTAGTTAAACCTCTCATTAAAATGAGGACAGCTCAGAGGTCAGAGTAGGTTGCTCAGATCAGCGTTTAGTCAGGTATTGAATATCTCCAAGAATGGACATACTCCAAGAACAGAACACAACTTCTCCAAGCAACCGTCTCCACTGCCTACCTGTCCTCACGGGCAGAAGACTTTTGCTATGCCCAGTACAAAACTTCCCATTCCAGTCATTGTCATTCTTTCCCGCACATCTTACCACCAGAGTCCCTGGCTCCATCTTCTCACTCACCTCCCTGTAGGTACTAGGGGGTGCTGTGAGTGGCCTCAAAGCTGTCCTTCCCCCAGGCTGACCCCATCCTGCTCCCTCAGCATCTTCTTACAGGGCAAGAGCTTCTGGATGGTCTGTCCTTGCATGTATCATCGCTCTTCTTTCAGCAGCTCAGGAGCTTGCTACTCTTGCCTTATTACTCCAGGCTGACTGGGTTTTGAAGTGGACAACTGTATTGTTACTGCTCCTGAAATAATTTCACTAATCTTGTACATGGCTTCGAATCCCTTCAGTTTATTTTTGAAAGGCAACTTCAGGGTCAGATGATTTTCTGAAGTGATGCTGGCAAGCAGGGGCTGAGAGGCAAGCCAGGCTGTTTCCCACAGAAGTTCAATAGCTGTATTTTTGATTTATCTCAGAATTTTGTAAACGGCACATTTTAAAGCAAAAGAATAAACACCAAGTAAAGCAAAATAACTATATATTTAGAAGAAAAATAATATAAGTGTTGAGAACCACATACTTAATTTCAATGCCATGGCCTCAGTCTCAGGTTGACCTGGAGGTTTTCAAAAGAAAATACAGATATAATGCAATGATTTTTTTTTAATGAAAATATATTTGATTTCAGTAGTGAGGTCCAGAATGGAATTTCCAGTCCGAAACAGAACAAAAGAACTGTACCTCAGAATTGTTCCTGGCTAGGTTTCACATTTAGGGGATGAGAGACCCAGCCCCATAATCCTGTTTAGCTCAGAACAAGGACCTCCTACCTCCTGATGGGTCCCTAATGGATTGCTCTGCTCAGTTTCCAAAACAGTTTTTGGAAGACTTTGATTTTGTTCCAATACAGAATGAAAATAAATTTCAAAACCTCAACATTTTTTGTTAAACAAAATTTTCCCAGTCTAACCTAATATACATTATTACTGTTATAGATCCCACCAGCACTTCCAGAATTCTCAGAAAGGAGTGCTGCATCCAGAAAGAGAAAAAAAAAATCAAAACCAAAGGGTAGTTGAAAGAGTGCATATCGGAAGATACGGTGCATGGCAAGTGAGGTCAGTGGTTCTGAGGCCACCCCATACTGACATTATCTTACAGTGGCCAATATTATTACTATAGTTTAAAGATCCACAGGGTAATCCAGTCTTGACTGTTGATGCAAGGGGTATCACACATGAGTCGCACAGCCTCCCGCATGCCGTTGCCCACATGGCAGTGGCTGCCTGTGCAAACAGCCATCTGTTTGCACATCCCCTTCGCCTGGTTTGGCAGCCACCTCCCTCTGTATTTCCCCACAAAAGAAGCAGCAACCCTCCTCAAACAGCTCTGTGGCAGGAGCTGCTACTGCTGAATTTACCCATCTGCTTTTTGTCAGTGCGAAAGCAGGGGAACAGGCAAGCAGGGGATGATGATGTTCTCCTGCAGGAAGGTTAAGTCTGAATATGTGCATCACTGTCCTGCTCTCCCCCTCAAAAAAGAAGGGGCTCAGGATTTGTCCCAGAGAGGGTAAGGGAAGAACTCACCCCCTGCTTGACCACCCATTCGTTGTATTCCAGTATTGAATGGTCTGTACAAGCTGCTCTTGACCTATAGACAGTGATGATGGGAGAAGGAGCACTAATGCCTTCCCAACTGGTTCAAGATACACATACCCACAGCGGAGGTGTTGGGCTGTAGCATTTCCTTACTTCCTTGAAGCAGCTCAAGTACTACTCATTGTTCTGCTACAAGAACCACAGTTTAGATGCTGAGGCTTAATTTGGCTCAGAGTATGAGATTTAGCCCATTTTATAAAAATTATCCTTCTGCAATATGGGCAAAATACATTTATTTTGATGTTTTCCATGGTAAACACATTACAAGATTGTGAAGGTCTGGATGGGGACCAGAAAGGGAAGAATAAACATTTCTGTATTCCTATTAAAGTTGATGGAATTTTTATGGGAAGGGAAGCAAAACCCTCAGCTTCTGTAGCAAAATACTCTTAATAATTTAAACCTAGAGGCAAACCAAGATGAGCACTCCAGGAAGAAGATGTACCATTTTTCCAAAGGATTCAGACACTGTTATGAGAAAAAAAAAAAAAAAAAAGTATATTATGCAGTTTCTTTTAGGATTGTCTTTTTAAAAAGAGAGAAAAAAATAGTGAAGCTCTTCGTATCATGCTCAGTACAAAACAGAATGTAGTGTAGTGATTTTGTGAGCCCTAACCTCTGTCAGAAAGCAATGCCTTTGTGAAAAATAAACCAAAGTTCACTAAAAGAGCAGTTTCATAGCTAGCTGATCTTCAGCACCTGTATAGACAAAGGGCATTTCTGCCTCTGCAGCCCTTCGCCCCATATGTCTCATCTCAGACCCCTGCTCTGCTCCATGCCAAGGCCCTTCCTCTAGCCAGATGTCCAGGAATTCACAGGTCAGGGACAGGGTATGTACTTCCTCCACTTCTTGGTCTTTGAGATTGAGAGGAAAAAAAAAAGAAACAAAAACATTAACCAGTACAGAGCATTATCATATTTATAGTAAGTGCAAGCATCCTTCTTCCAGGCTGCCTAGAGCCTCCCAGGTTCATTTGCCTTACGGGAGATCGTTGTTAGCTCTCTGAAGAGATCCCTATAGAAATTTCCTTTGCTAGAGATCCTTCATGGTCTGGGTCTATTTCTTTATCTCAACATCCTCAAATATAAAAGGAGACCGACCCCATAATTACACCCCACCAGCAAAGTGGGGTGGTGAGCAAGGCAAACACCTTAGCTGTCTCCTGGAGGAGCCCTGCCTGGAACATGGTCTGCCAGGCACCAGGTCTTCTACAGGATTTTCTTGGCAAGTTTCTACAGACCCCATGTGCTTGGCCCTGCATGCAATAAGGTTGCTAGCAGTGTAGGCACACTCTCTGCACAGTGGTCTGTTTTTTTTTTTCCAGAAAAAAAATATTGCAAAAACTCTTGCTGTGACTCTTAGAAGCATTTTTTTTTCCCAAGGTAGAATATGGAAGTCTCTCCATACAGATCTCTAGTGATAAACATCTCCCCCAAGTTGTGATGACTGGAGATTTCAGTCAGAAGTTATTTTTGTCTTATATTCCTCTATAATAAGAAAATGTGTGTTGTTCTGTTTAGCTGGCTCCTCTTCTGCTCATTAGTACTTCTGGCTCTCTCCTAAGCCTTTTGCTTGTCTGGATCTGATTTTGTTTTTTCTTCCTACTACCTGGGCATCACAGAACATTCCAGTGCTTAGATGTTGAATCTGGAGGAGGCAAATTACACCTCCTATCTCAGAGATTCTTTTTAATACAAAAATAAATCAATTAGTTGTATTATTATTTTTGTTTATATTTGAAATGTTTCATTATTAATGCTGTTCAGTACTTTACAGTGTAAGGGTGTGCTTCTCTTTGCTTGTTGCTCTGCCACATTTCAATGTTCTCATGCAGAGTGCTTTGCTCTAATTGATTATATCCTTAACTGATTAAAAAAAAATCAGTCCAATGCCTACATTTGACCTAACCTCAGTGTTTTGAAAAACAGCTGGAAAAAAGATCTTAAACTAAAAAGATGCTTATACTATATTAATAGAATTCTATATTAAGGATATCCATACAAAAATAACATTTTAGAGTTTGACTTAGAAGCCTTAATAAAGATTTTAATACGAGGCTGTTTTTAATATTATTTATATATGCTATTTTATTGAAATATTTTACAAACTTCTTTTCTAAATCAGGTTATGCACCCTAGTGATGACATACTTTAGCATATTAAATTCACAGACGTATACATGTAAAAAATGTTCAAAATGCATCATTGATTAATGCCATATTTTTAATGAAAAATTTAGAGTCCTGGAGTAGGACAAATAATTATTAAAATCAACATGATGAGATTTTTCAATGACATTGCTTATAAAATAGGAACAGTGGCACTGTGTGTTGCTTCCTGTGTTAAAAGCAACTATTATTTGCCATTTCTACAACATTGCTGTTCAAATGAAACATTAAAAATAGTGTTTCTCATTTGCCAGACTCTGAAGCTGTCCAGCTGGAAGGGGAGAGAAAGGAAGTTTTCAGGGTATTCACTAAGAAAATGTGCCAGATTCTGCTATCATGCATATTGGCATAAGTCTAGAGCAAATACATTTGCTGTCATTGCAGCTACTCTCTAACAATAAAAAACAGTGTGATTTGATTGATTGTATAATAACAAGCCACAAAAGAAAGGAAGGGAAAAATATGAAATGAAAAGAAGATACATTGTGCAGAAGTGTACACTGGTGTATGGCTTGTCTATGTTAAAAGACAAGACAGAAAGACATGTCTATCATCCTTTTCAGTCTAGCTGACAGTACATATTTCAATTCCGTAAAATAACCAAAGGAAGTGCAGACATCTCTAATGAATTTTGGACATTCCTTATTTCAGTTAGGCCAACAGAGCCTTATAGAGCAGAAACAGCAATCGTAGTCAGACATCTGCAGGCTCTCCGGTCCTAATGAATTCAGTGCCATGTAAGCAAGTATCTCATCAGCCAGTGAGGTGCCACTTCATTCCCTTGGACCTACTACCTGCAAGTTAGCAGTCACACAAAATTCCATTCCCATGGGACAGGAGAACCAGACCGTATGCTTTTCCATCTCCTCTATTATGTCTGTCCCAGCACGAGCCAGTTTTAATGTTAGGGGGAAGGATCCTCAGCCTACAGTCTTGTGTAAAGCAGTCTCCACCCTGCAGCCAGCTCTTCCCTACCACCTTTCCCATGTACTCCCTAGGCTTAATCCTGCTCATCAGGGTATGCAGTACTTTTGTGCATGTGCTTGGGGGCACCTGGTGACAGATGAGGTCGTGAATGTTCACTCAGGTGTGTGACAAGACACACGCATGTCTATCCAGCCAGGTTACTAGTTGAGACACATATATTCACAGCACATGGTGCAACACATATAAGGGGGATGTTCCAGTCAAGTTCTGGGAGAAGGGGGAAAAAAAAAAAGAAGTCCCCATTATGTTTCCTTAATTCAACCATCTATTTTTCCACTTTTCCTTTTACCTCAATGTTTGGGTGCCTCTATGCTATGCACATATGGCACAGTCCCACCCTCCCCTGGCTGCACATACTTTAAGGTGGCTAAGTGCTGCCAACATGGTGCATAACAAACTCATTGCACCCAGAAATGTGGTTTTATATTGCAACAATCTGCTCATTCGCAAGGTCTCGTCTGACTGTGCAAAGGAGCTAATAAATACAGAGCGGAGGTTCTGGGGCACTCATCATGTGCTATATTATGTTTTGCTGCAGTATGAAACAGCTGTATAAGGATTATAAAAATGTGATTAGCCAAAAATATTTAAAATATTTGAAAAAGGATTTGGTGACATTTTCCTTATAAAAATAATTGATTCCTTCTGTGTTTAGCAATATCATATACATTAAGGGGTTTTGCCAGCTGTTCAGAATGAGGTGTTTCAGCTGTTGTTCATATAGATGGATGTTTCTAGGGATGTACAGATGTGACGCACATTGAAAATGAAGCTCTGCAAGCTTTGGTAGCATTCGTGATTCATAGATGTTTTAAGAGGCAAAGAACAAAACCTTGATGTTCATTTGGTATTGGACTGTTTTCACTGGGACAAGAGATTCAGGAGAAAAACCTCAGGATCCATCCTGTGCTAAGCACCATAGCCTGAAGTCCTGGGATGCCTGAGGAAGCTGCAGAGACCCACAGAGATGATGCAGTGCTAGGGAACACAAGGTTAATATTTCCACTAACAGTGATGGCCACAGCTCCTCTTTTTGCTGTGAGTTCCTACCCCGCTTTAGCATGTACCAGACTTTTTCATACATCTGGGTGTGAAATTGCACTGAAAGAACTAACTGAACCCAGGTTCCTCTGCATCTCTGCTTAACAGAAGCATGAGACTTCCATGGAGACAGAGCCAAGTAAATCTATGAAGAAAGGGCACACATTTGCTTTTGAGGATGTGTCCTGCAGAAGTGACAGACTCCTGTAGTCTGGAGCAGATTTACTGTACAGGCAATGGGGCATGAGTCACTCTCCACCACCTTGCTGCTGGCGTTTGTAAAAGATTTCTAAAAGCCTGTTAGTAGATCTGACCTGACTGCTTGGTGTCTGCGGTTGCTGGAAAGCAGCCTCACACAGAGAGCGCTCAATGCTGTGCATGAAAATAGACCCACTGGGTTGGACTATTCTGCTGCGCACAAACTGCAGAGATGGGTTTGTTGGATTCAACGTGCATGAGCTGGAAACCTCACCAGCTCATGTGCTGAAAGTCCAGTGTGTTTAGAACATAAGCAGGCTTATAGCACTATTGCCTTGCATTGCTTACAGCTGTTTCTGTCTGGGAATTCAGGGGAAGAAATACAGGAGCCCTATGTCACCCTGCAATATTATGTGGACCCATCACGGCCGTGTTCACTTAACCCTCCCTTTGAAGTTAAGGGCTGTGACCACCCTGTGTATATTGGTAATACATATGTTTAGTGTCACACAAGGCACAAAAATGAGAGGCTTTGCTAGAAAAAAAAATGCAAAAACTCAAAGACAAAGAAAGACGTGACCTACCATAAACCTAGAAATAATTGATTCATGCTCTTTAATAATTAAAACCTTCCATCTGAGCATTCAGGCAAGGGAGGGGTATCTTTCAGCAGCATTTTACCCTAAAGCTCAAAATCCAGAAAATTAGTTTAGGAGTGGGGGAGGGGAATCACAGGAAATGTGTGTCATGGGGAAGCCACAGGACTGTATGCTGATAGAGTGATCTTTTCTTGCCGCATGTTTTATTTTAGGAAATATAACACTGAGCAGCACAGTTTCACAGACTGTTTTCTTTTAAAAAATATCTTAATTAGGAAGAGACATGAACCCTCACATTTTCAATACATATGTGAATCAACACAAAACTGAGATGTCCTGCTGGTTCAGAGGTTTTTGGTACACTGTATTTTGAGTGGGAAAGGAAAAGGTTGCCTTCTGAAAATGAAACAGCTTGTATATTGGAGATAGTTTGCTTTGATTTATTACATAAAAAATGATGGGAGAGAGAGAGAACTGAGGCCAACATATGCACACCCTTGTTCTGTAACCCACACTGCCTTTCCTCAGGTTGGGAGAGTAGTGGATATGCATAATGCAAAACTTGCTGCTGCAAAATGCTCTGAGCTTTCAGCTCTCCCTGGTGCACCAGCTTCAAGATGAAGTTACTGAGCATCCTTGAGGATACACATACAGCACTGAACCTGAAAGTACTAACACTGCAACTTGCTGAAGGCATCAGTTTTTATATTTGTGTATATGAAAGTCACATATTCACTTTATTGTGTTCTGCCCCAAACTATAGCAGATCTAGACTATGTGTGGTTTCAGACATTAACACCAGAGAAGATTAACTTTCAAGCTTTTATTTGGAGATGGCAAATGCCCCCTCAATTTGAAGCAAAATTTTAGTAAACATGCAAAGGTAATCACACAGATTTATATATCTTGCTTTCTAATGACACAAACACTCAGCTTCACATTTTTGAGCACTGTAGCCATCCCCATCAAAGGGAACAGGGAATTAAAAGAACACATTCTAATCTATGCAAACATATAAACAGCTATGCAGTTTTGTGGTATAATCATAGGGACATCAGTCATTTGCATTTATCAATATTTTGCTAGTAAATAAATGCACTAGGCTTTATATCTGACCACAAACTGCCTTTTTTTTTTAATTTAAAATTACACCAGCCCAAGCTTTTTTACTTTCCTAGGCTCATTTCTTAGTGCAGGCTGCTTCCACTGAGGGTGCTTAAATACCTTGTCTGTATTGCTTGTCTAGGCAAGTGGAAAGAAAACTGTATTTTAATGAAAATGAGGAAGTTCATAAGGCTGATGCTTTGAGGGCTTAGCAAGCAATTATACATACTCTATAAATACTAGCTGTAGATAGGCCTCCAGTTATGCTGAGTGACACTAGCGCAGCAAGAGTGCTGGGTTGGATGCAATTAGACTGGAAGTAATGTCAGAGTAAAACTCAAATCTGTAACAGGATGAGAAGCTGACAGCAAAAACCCATTTTCTCCCTCTCCATTGAGGTCACGAATGGTACAACAGAACACACTTTCTGCACTCCATCAATGCAACTAAGAGAAAGAACACATGAAAAGCATATTTCTTATTTAACATCCAGCAGCAGCTCAGATCTGAGCCTTTAGACTCCATTTGAACAGTAATGCTCACATGAAGCTATTAGTCAATTACAAAAATGTTTTTCATTTCTGTGTTCTTTTTTCCCAAGAACAAAATTTCTTATGACATTTTATTTGAACCCCCAGTAAAAATGTGCTACAAAGCATAGAAGAGTTAAATAAAATTCTTATTATTTTAACATCTCAGTGTTTGCTGCAAGCAGTTGGTACATTTTGAAATCAATGGTTGTACTCTTGAATCCTCATCGCTAAAAGGAGAGAAATAGCACGTACCTTGAAAATCCTTGCTGGAATCCTCTGGAATATAAACAGAGCTGTTTTTAAATACATTCTCTGAAGCAAGGATTTAACAAGATTTGAAAGGATGGGATTTGCTTGCTGTTTCTTAAGTAACAAGCAAGCAAAAAACCTGAAATGGTCAACTGATATTTTAGCCAAAATAACCTTTCTGAATGGATGTTTATTTCCAAGAGATATTTAATAAGGTTTTATAGCTATCTTAGGCAGAATAACAGTTCTTTCGTATTGTCTGTGTTCAAGTATTGCACATCAGCAAAAAAAGTGCCTTAGTGATTACTCAGCCAGGACTATTTTTGACAGACACTAATACTTGCTTTTATTATCAATATTTATTTCTGTACTAGTTAGCAACATCTTCTTTTCCACACAGCTCTATGGGTACAGAGCTGAAGTGATGAACCCTTGTAGATAGTACAGAAGGAATTTGTAGTTGCTTAAAGGATTTAAATAAAGCAAAAATTGAAATGTTGCTGAGAATTTGTTTATTGTATGAGTTCTTATTCCACATTAAGGGTCAAGGGTTGCTATCTACAGTAATCTACGTCTATCTACAGTGCCCAGCAATGGCAGTGGTATTTGACAAGAACTTTTAGAGTTGCTATTACTGTGTGCTAGTAGGTTTTATACAGAAAAGGAAACCTCATGTAAACAAAAATTAATTGTCACCTGTCTTTCATACAAAATGTGGAGGTCTGTGCAATTGTAATCCAGCAGATTCCATGGTTTGTGATCCCCATGGTATTACAGCACTTCCCAGTGGGGTTTTGAGTGGAAGCAGAAAGTGGGTTTTGCATGGCAAAGTGGGGTCCTGGCTTCAAAGTGGGGCAGAAATTTGAGTCCAGGTAAAGTTTGGGAACTCGTGGTCTAATCTTTCCAGTGCTTTAGAAATAGGTTCAGTAAAGCACAAAAGGGAAAGGAAACAGCACAACCAGAACAGGTTTTCCACAGCTGCAGCAGAAAAATGGGTAAGGAATTGTCTTTAGGGGCACAGGGAAGGAGGCTGGGAAACTACGGGTGATGCTGCTACAACCTTGCTTTCCTCAAAGAAATAACAAAGCCTTGAAACCAGGTGGAAAAAAAAAAAGGGGGGGGGTGGGTAGGGAGAGGGGAGGCAGGGAGGGAGAAAGGGGCAACCAAGTTGTTCGAACAGTTGGGAATTTGAACTCATAGTAATATTTCCCTCAGAGCTTCTCCACCTAAGAGAAGCAAATCTGCATTCTATCCAAAGTAGAACCATAAAAAAACAACAGTTGCATGAGATCCTGAGTGGATGAATTGTGGTTTTGTGTGGATTTGTACCATGCTGTGGAATCTGGGAACTCTAGCTGAAGCTCCATTCATGATGAAGGTTTTCAGAGTGTCCCTCTGTATTCTGCAAACAAAATATTCTTACAGCCTTTACCTCAGCTGGAGTTTTTATGAAGGCTCTTGTCTTCTTTTCTCCAGATTACTTCTTCATTCAATAAACTGTGCGGCAACCCACAGTCAAATTGGATTAAAACTGGCTAACAGATTAAAAGTTATCATGATAGACCTAAGGACACACAATCATGGTGTGATAATATGAATCCTGTTTCTTATTGCAACCAGGATAAAAAATAGTAAGATTAATTAGGGTGAAAGAAGATGTTAGGGATTAACTATAAAATGCCTTTTTAACTCATGGACTGACTTCAAGGTAGAATTAATTCATGACCAAATTTCAATGACATACATGTTAATGCTTTAAAATTAAATCCTAACTCTAAATTTGGGTGGGCTGTTGAACTTGTTTGGGGAGATACCTAAAAAAAATGAGCAGTCTTAATAAAAAGGCTTTAGCTACCCAAATATAAAGTAGCTATCATTTTTAGTCTCTCTCCTGGAACAAAAGGTGTTCTTTTTTGTTGCTGTTGTTTTTGTTTGTTTGTTTTTTAAATGTTCAGCATGTATAGAAAGCCTATTATCCCCAAAATAGTGCTCATAACTCGAGATATACTATAAAAAAACAAAAGATAAAGATTTTAATATGGCTTTCAAGCCCCACGAAAGAAAATTATTTCAGCAGAAGATGCACATGAAGACTGCATATACTGTAATATACCTATCACTGGCACCAGGCACACCAGCCAAATTCCTTCAAGACAAATGCACTATGTTGCTGTAAAACTGGCTGACCAACTAGATGAATCATTCTCTGTGTCTTCTATCCATCAGGCTGACTTAATTCATTAACTGGTTTCTCCCTTGTACTTTCAGGGGCATTTTTGCTTTGCTGAATTTTCTTTTCTGTCTTCAACTGCTACTTAACCACCTGTAAGTGATTCAGTATTGGATAACCTAAGGTTTAGTCCAAACTGAACTATTCCTTTGTTTGCTGTAGTGTATATTAAATGAAACCAGCCTTTAAGACAAAATGGATGTTTGGTATTAAACTTGGTCTGAAAGGTTAATGAATCTCAGAGAACCTCGCAAGTAAAGGAAAGGAGGCTATACTTAACCAACATAAAACTCACTCAGAAAATAGTGCTCCGAATTCCACCATTTTCGGTAAGGTTACACCAGGAATTAATTTAACGTGTATGGGTCAAATCCATCCTTCTTTTCAGAGCAGGTACAAGATCCAGCAAGAAAATAATCATCTCTCTCTGCCCACCTGTAGCTTAATAGGGAACTTTACCTCGATGCATGGTCATAAAACCATGCCACCAAAGTGGCTCATTTTCTTACGATACCTGTATTGAGATTTCCCAGACATTAGAGGAAGATAAAATAGATGCAAAGAAAAACAGAAGTTACTGTAAGTGAAAGGTTCTGCATCCTGGTAAACTAAAATTGTGCAGCATTTAAGAAGAATATGTGAATGCATTATATGTTTTGATATCTTCAGGTTTTTTGTGTGATTATCACTGAATGGTACCATTCACTGAGAGGACGAGAGGATGAGAGGAGAGAGGCACAGACTGAGCAAAAAGTAAGAGCGTAGGACAAAAATGTGAATCCAGCACATTCAAAACTTAATCTTTCAGAAATGCAGAAAAAAAAATAAAAAAAGAATTTAAGGTTCCATTTATTTCATTTATTTCTAAAAAATTCAACAGTTGAGAAGTTCAAATGAGACAATGTGTTGGAAACCTGGTGGTTTTGGTATAAGTAAGTCTGTAGCGATATCAGAATCTTCATTCTTAGAATTTAAGACTGTTATTTAAAATTCAATGATTCAGGCATCCACCATTAAGGATATCACTTAGCTCAAGTCTTATAATAACCTGGGACAGGTTTACACGACTATCTTCAAGCTTTCTATTCCATATGCTTTTAATTTTTAATTTTTCTTTTTTTTTTTCTTTTTTCTTTTTTCCATGTGCAAAGGGAATTTCCACTGCTTCCTGAGGGGGACTCTGTCACAGTCAAACACTCCTACACTTCAGCTACTGTATCACTTTTAGTGCTCTTTCTGCCTCTCTGTTCTGGGTAGTTGTGTGGGAAGGAGGAATCAGCAGCTAGTGGAGGTCAGCTTCGTGTGGAGAGGTTATGCATGTTATTTAGTCCCCAAAAGATAAAGTAGAGAAGCACTTTCTGAATATTGAATAGCAAGAGAATCCATGTGGGAGCAGGATCAGTAATACAGAGCTGAGGATAAAGAATATAAAATTAGGCCAGTGTGGAGCTAGCCCATTAAGCTGTAATTTAAGCTTTCTAAATGGACAGGGCTTTCCAGTCCCCCGCTCCTCGTCCCTTTACTAACCCTTATTATCAGCTCAGAAATAAGATACATTATTTGGTAGTCCATGTTTGGCTATCCTGTACAAAAAGATAGAAACAGAGTAAAGTGTTTCTTATCATGTTATTTGTATTCTGAATTCTGCAGAATTTTATAATGGGAGAGGGAATATTAGACCCTAGAGGCAGAAGTTCAGTGCATTGTTCACAGCAGATTCCTGGTATTGGAAAACAAAAACAAAATCAGTAAAAACTTTCCTGTTTATTAGCATACTATTGCTACAGCAGCAATTGCTGGTAGGAAATTTTCCTGCTAATCCTTTGTATATGTAAACATTTTGAAAGCTTCCTGAAAATTACAGTTAACATGCAGAACAAAGTATTTCTCCAAGCTTTTTGTACTTAGATAACTTGAATACAGCTTTGTTGAAAAGATTTTTACTAACACATGCCTAGTTGCCAGTGAGGAGTACATATACGGTTTCATACGTTTTAGTGACACAAACAACAACAAAATCAGAATCACGCCCCTCCCCTCCTCCAAAATCACACAACCTAAGGGAAAATAGCAGTGTTTGCTCCTCAGAGCAACCGAGTTATATGATGTGAGTGTGTACAGGAATGAAGCAAAACAGTGCTGTTACTTACAGAGTTTTAAATGTCATAGATATGAGCAAGCTAAATGCACTAGAGTTGGAAAGCATATTGCTGTATTTCTGTATTTTCTTCTGCTTGCCTAGACAAAACTAGTATTGCTAATGCAAGACAGATTCTTTCAGTTGTATAAAACTGTAAGTTTGTTTTCTCATAGTGGCATTACTCTTTATTGCAAAAAAAGCAAACCTCCATGAATACATCTTCTATAGCGTGGCATTTGCCTGGTGTCATAAAAACTTTATAAGAATAATGATTAATATTCTTTTCTTCTTCTGTTTTAAGAACGTGAATTCCTGCTTACAGTTACTGTGGGGGTGGAGATTAAAACTAGTTTAAAATCAGATGGAAACCCAGAGAAACAAAAGGAGATAGTGCTTGTTCTGCAGCTTACACCACTGGTTTTCACTATGAGCCCTTCAGGTCTCTCCACCTTAGCTTGAATTCCAGGTTGGTTTCCTGGCAACATATGTGCATACTTAGTTGCATCTCTTGATCTGATAAGAAAGGTCACCTAAAAAAACAGTAGTTTCCCATTGTAGTCCTTCTTCTGCATCCCAACCTTAGCTAGAGTTACTGGCTTGGGAAAACAGGAACATGCCCTTTTATTTATGTCCCTTCCTGCCCTCTTTGCAGCTACATCACAGGCACATCTGGCTTTTTTTTTTCTGCTCTCTCAAAGAGCTACTATAAAGACCCTACAAGAACGGTAGAGACATTTCCACACTGTCATTTTAAAAAATTCTTATCATTTCATGCCTTTTAAATGGCCGTCTAGCATTGGTCACCATAAAATTTTTATTACTAAGTGATGCAGAGAGCAGATTTCATCATCCATTGTGTCACAATTTTTAAAAAAAAGAGAAAAAGATGAACTACTGACATCTTCCTAAGACATTGTACAAAACTGGAAATTGAAAGAAAATTATTCAGACCAAGCTTTGAAAGTGACAGATTTAACAGGTTCAGGTTCTTTTTCATAGTCAACCTAAATCTTTAAAACTGGTATCTCAAATCTCAGAATACTTTGATATAGATAAAAGAGGAAGTCTCTATGTAATCAACGAAGCCCAGAATATCAAAATATTTTATGGTGCACAGGACAACCAAACAAGCAACTTCCTACCTTCTCATGTTCTTCAGCTACCAGAGCACACGTACGTAAAGGGGAGAAATGAGTCATTTCCAACCATGAGAACTTGAGCATAGGAGAAAGCAAAGAAATATACTACCAGCAGTAGGAAGTGCCATCACCCTACCTTTCCCACTGAGAGTAGGTGTTGTGAAGCAGAGGATAAAATGACATTTTTCCTGAAGAAAAACAGACACAAAAAATTGTTTTTATCTTTATTCAGGTCTTGAATGGCCTTCCTGAGTATTTTGGTATCTTTCAAAAGCTTACAAACCAAAACAAGAACAAATTACTTTCTCCTTCTGACCCGGCTTATCCAGTTGGAGAATTATCATTCAAGGTCACACAACAAATCTCTTCCTTGGGGCTCTCATGCCAAATTCTTGCCTCTGAGAACACACTGCAAAAAAAAAAAAAAATCCTGCTTCATGAATATACACAAGCTGTCCCTGACTTGCTGGCTTTTATCTTACGCCTTCATCTGTTCTTCAGAACTTGTTGAACCTGTCCATGTTATAGGGAAACAGATAAGAAAATGTCTGTGATTTATATTGTCTGGAGTTTATATTGTCTATATTGTCAAAGTCTCAAGTGAACGAACCCACTACCTTCTGAATGATTTCTAATATGGCTTGCAGGCTCCCACTTTATTACAAATTGTACATGATTTGTTACATTTCTGGGAAAGTATACAAACTATAATAGAAACCAAGAGCACATAGTAAAACAATAGTTAAATGTTCTAATAATAAATGAGACTGTCTTGGAACGGATAAGTGTTGCCAATCTATCTTCAGGTAACTCTCTTTTAAAGACAGTGTGGTTCTTTGAGGTAACCAGCAAACTCTTGGGATTCTGATAGTGTTGTCTAAGCCAAGAATGATTATGCTAGTTAAGAGATTCCCTGCCAATTAAAATAGGATTTTGCTTTGAATTCAAAATCTGAACCAAAAATTCCAATCAGATACCACTGTGTTTGGATCAGGCAAACATTCCCTCTAGGCCCTTTCTTCATTACCTCATCCTTCAGAAAAACAATTTCAGTTTCAATTTGTCTTAGACAACTTTCTGGCTGCTGTCCACCACAGTTTTCTGTTCTCTTCAAAAGGACAAAATTCCCTGATCTGTGTAGGAATTTGTGACATTCTCTATCTCAAATAGAAACCTTGGAATGTGCAGAAATTTTCAGCAATGACCTCTGGATCAGGAAGCATTTTCAGAAATAAAGATATAGTAGGAATTAGGCAGGAGCATGTAGATGCATTTTCTTTATTCAAGTTACTCTCTGGGCTTCAGATGGATAAAAGGTTATCCGTGCATGTAAGTGCCTATAGTTGAATCAGTTGAATAGTATAAAGACCTGCAAATGTAATTACTTGAATGGAGCTTCACCAGTTTATAGCAGCTGAGGTTATGGCTCTTCATTTTTATCCTTGACTTGTGTTTCTTCTCAGAATCTCCTAAAATGAAAGTCTGAAGCAGAGACTGTCCCCTGTTTCCTTACTTCTTTATTACATTAGTCTAAATCCTGAAATAATTCTATTATCAATAGTTTGACATATAAATAATATTCAAGAATAGAGTGAATGAGATTTGCAATTGCCTAAAATTTGGGTTTGTAATCCAGCCTTCCTTTGCTATCAGTGGAGAGAAAAATAAGAAATCTCAGAAAAAATTATGCCATTAATATTAGACTGGGAAGAATTAATATACAATCTTCAACAGAGCCTAAAAAAGCTTACAAATATTCTTTCTATTTATAGATATAAAGTAGAATAGAATCAGTTGGTTTTTCAATATCTGAAGTGAACTGAACCCTTGCTTGATCTTAGATCTATATGGCGAAAGATTTCTGGGATCATGGATTTCCTAATATATTCAGAGGATTCAAGCAAGAATTCTACTAAAATCCAATCCTTTTAAGGCCATTTGACTTTAAGGTCTTTGTTTCTACAAGGTAGTATGATAGATTAAGGAGTACTTCTAAAGACAAAAATGATTTTTCGTTGGCCAGCATTTTAAAATAAACTATTTCCATAGCATGTTGCAAAGAGTCTCAGAATCATCTTAGTTGAATTCAAATACCTCGAGTTCGAGAGACTAAGATGATTAAATAGATCCATAGCTTGAACTGATAAACAAACTAACTTGGATTGACAAGTCTGGTTTTTTCATACTAAGCTTCATATTATTCAACAACATTCTTTAGTTTAGTTCCCTTTTTCTTTTTTTTTCTGTCTTAATAGAGCATTTTTTTATATTTATTAATTTATTTTTAACTCATTAATTTACTTTTACTGCATATTACACTGTCTTGCTGTGTTTTAGTATCTTTTCTGATTAACCTCCAGGGATTTGGTTCAGGTCTTTTTACAGCAGTGCTTCAAAACATTTAGAGTAATGTCTTAAAACAGACATATTCTTGTTGTTTTCAATACATAATTACAGTAAAGCAAAAGGCATTTCAAAACTGAAATATTATAGCAATTTCTTTAAATGTGATAAATCCACAGTCATTTACATTGCCAAGTTTCTTTTCCTGCTAACAATCAAAAAGTCAATAAACACCCTGTGGAGTTTATGGTCTAAAAATCCTATATATAACTTAAGGTTTGCATGTCACATCCAATAGAAACAGAGGTTCACATATATCTAATATGGCTAACTCTCATTTATCTGTGAGTGAGTAACACGGTCTGTTCATCATCCATGCTAGAGATAGAAAGCCTTGTGTCCAGTCCAGCAGGGTGTTTAGTTATACATGAAGCATATCGCAAACAGCTGTACTGCTTTCAGGGCTGGAACAGACCCAGGAATACACCACCTACCCTCACACAGAGATTTGATTAGTAGTCTCTGCTAGATCCAAGATCTATCTTTGCACAACTTTAAGTCTGTAATCAAGAGTGCTGGAGACTTGCCTCAGTCTTGCAAGGCCAGCACTGAAACATAATTTTTAAAACTGGCTAACCAGCATTAGCCAGTTTTGTGTTGTATGCTACAGATATTCATGCATCAGTTTTACACAGATGTTCCATTAGGCTGTATAATCTGGCTTTGTATTAGCCTGGACTCTGTCAAGACATAAGAAATAGTATGAAGCCATGTGAACAGTTTGCAGGATCGTATCTCAGACAAAGCACAGGACTGATAAGGTATATTTCTTCCTGCTGCTTGGCACAGTTACCAAGGACCTAATCTGGAGTCCCTTGAACCAATGGGTATCTTCTTGTCGACTTCAAACCAAGACCAAAAAACACAGAGCCAGATAAATGCTTCTCTACCTATATGGGAGATGTATGCTCTAACAGAGTCAAAGCAGATGTTTATAAGAGATTAATTGCCCTGATCAGTAAATTCTGCAGAAAGTAGATGCAATTTAATTCTGCAGAGGCTTCTTTTAAAATTAGTTCTTTTTGGATTAATAGGAGTGCTGTCTAAAAAGCAATGTATCATCAGTTTTATGCTTGAATTTTATTGGTAACCAACAGTTTGTGTATGGAAACAACTATTTCTATCATTTATTTAGTACATGTACTTTACAAATAAAACAAATTAATGATAGCCAATGAAATCTCATTTTAAAGTAAAATTGCAAGTAATTCATTGGCCTCTAGGAGAGCATCTCTAAGGTAATACCTGTATTGAAAACACATAATTATTTTGTTTTGCCATTCATCATTACCATCATTTTTTCACTCTGGACAGGGCAATTTAAGACCCTTTAGGAAGAAAAGGAAAGAAAGCAACGCCATGAGGTCAATGCAAAATGTCTATTTTTTTTTTTTTAATCATACGTGTCTTATCTTTAATCTATAGCCACAAAGAAGTCCATTGTACTAAAATAGAAATAGAAATGATCTGCAGTTGGTATTGTTGCCCCTCCTGCAAACTTTATGGCATCTCTGCCAGGAATATGCAACAATACAGTTGCATCAAAGGTGCAGAAATAAGTTAATTCAATCAGTTTTTCGTTGTTCCAGCTCTGTGGTGTTGAGACATCCTGGATTATGAATGAGTCTGGATCAAGTAGTACCTTGGCATTTCCTGAGACTCTGAGGTGCCACATATACCCTTGTCCCTGCCTGAAACCAGGTCCAGTTTTGCTTGCTAGGTTTGATGTGGTGTTGGTGATGCTTGGTGAGGCCCGTACTGTGTCCTGCACCACCCTCCTCTTCTCCTCTTCTCAGGAGAGGAATGGGAGCCTCCTCATATCCAGATGGTCAGAGCAAGGGTGGTAGCTCTGTGCTAAATTAGCTCAGACCAAGCAGGGGAGAAGCTCTGCAGGATCTGAGATAAGTAAAGGGGAATTTTCCTTTATTCTCATGCCTTTGTGCATGCAGTTTAGCACCACTAGCAATTGAAATGCATCAATGACCATGGAAAAATGGTGTGATGCCTCCAAAGGTACCACTCCAGGTTGGCTGAGCTTCCTCCACATGGAGCTTGCTCGAGCCTGACTAGTTAAGTAACTTCTTGGGGTGCACCAGGTAATACTAAAAGTGGTATATGAGACATTGTACTTCAGTTAATATACCTATGATCTGAACTGTTCTTGCAGTAGGGTATGGTAGCAGTCATCTGTGACCTGCATAATCTAGCAACACCCTGCTCTGATAAAATAACAATTTGTGATGTTCAGTAACAGTATCACAAGAAGTGTATAGAATAAGTGGAAAAAAAAAGATGAAACTCTCTCCAATAAACATTCTTCAAGCAGTATCAACATTTTAAACCAAGTGTATAAACGATAGACAGCTAATATTTCTCTCCATTTGTATAATTAATCTGTAGTCTGTAAATCTTCTCTCAGGTTGCTAACTGGGCTAACTATGTTCTGTTCCTGGTATAAAATCGCTCACAGGTTTTTGCTTGCTTGCTTTTTTGTTTGTTTGTTTTGTAAAGTTATTTGCTTCATGACAAATCCAGTTTTTTTCTATCTGAATTAAAGACAGTTCAGCAAGTAAATATCTTGTAATATAATCAAAAGGAGAAATTTGACTGTCACAGACACACAACTTCCCACCTCCTTTTGTCAGTCTTGGTGCTTAGCATCCTGCTAGTCCAAATCCCATATCTTTTGAGTCTAGACATTTGTTCTCCTGTTAGCAGTAGTAAAGCAGGGATTAAGGACCTTATCTCAGTCAGTCACTGCAGCACATACATTTTGAAGAAAACTTTCTGTCACACCAAGGAGAAACCAAAAGCCACGAAGTATGATGTTTTGTGCATCATCAAGGTGACACTTTTTTGGTCTGCTTAAATCCTTTTCCCATACATGAAGTATTAGACCTAAATGACACTCCATTTCCTAGATTAATTTTGTTTAAAATTTCCTTTGCTTTCATGCGGTTGAGGTATACTCTTTGCTCTTGTGTTTCGAGTCAAGATGCTTCCCCAAATAATACTGGTCCTGAAAAGCATTTCCTGTGCACAAGCAGCTAGATTACTAGCTTCCAGATTAGTGTGTACAGAATCATATTCTGTTATACTAGAAATAAATCATGAAATGTTCCATGAAATATCATTCAACTGTTGGCCGTTTAGAGACTGGACATCTAGGGTCCATTACCCTAGTTTTACGGATTTCTACTTTGAGGAACGAAAGGACTTTGAATTTTCCAGTTATGCAGAGATCACCTTTATGTTGAGATGAAAGAAAAATAAACAATGTATTTATCAAATACAAATAGCACAAGTGCAAAATCTTTAAAAAGAGAGATGAAAATAGAAGCATTCTTATATCTACTACTTAGATAAGCTCCAAAGGCTTCTCTTACCCTGCAGTATGCAGCTGACAAACTGATGCTTCATGGCCTTGTCAGTTTCATTCTGTGCAAATTTTATGTCCTTAACTCACCTCAGAGATGACTGGATTTGTAGAGTCATGTTGTCTATTATGCCCTAAACATTTCCTTGGAGCAAGATAAAAGCACAAGCCCTGCTCCTTCCTCTCACTTTCTTCTGCTCTGCCAAGATTTCTTATTCATAGTTTCAGTAAAAGGAAGGTTCAAAATGCCTTCCCCAAAACTGTTGGTTGTCTCTTCCTGCTTTGGAAAAGCTAATATTCCCTAAGTGCGCCCCTATGAGGTCCTCTCTTGCCCCAGAACTGAGCGGACTGTGCAAGTGACTGAGGCCTACATAGAGAGGTATTCCACTATCATTCAAACTCCAGACCAAAGCCCTAGAGATTCATATAAATATATAATTCATTAATTATAAGTTATGCAGTTATAATACTGGTATTAACACAGGCTGGTCACTACAGGGCTTCATTTTGAAAATGCATAACTAATGGTAACTAATTGCTTCAGAATATTAAAATACTTGGGGAGAAGGGTGGGAGGGGAACAACTCCTAATCTTGTTATTGAGTAATAAGATATGTTTTCTTCATATTACAGCAAGGAGTCTCCATATTTTCCCACTATCTCTTCTATTGGGTAACCTGTGTCTCTGACTCTAGCCTGCCTATAAATTAACTATTTGTTGAGAGAAATATGGCTTCATTTCTCAGCTCCAAGAATTCCAATACAAATATGTCCAAAAATATATTCTTTGATTCTCTACCCAATATTCAGGGAGCATCTAAATCTGGGAGAAAATTGCTCACTTTGAGTTCAGGGTAAAATGTGCTTTAAAGAAAGATAGCTGAATAGAACTAAAAGCAAAAAAAGGAAAAAAATATATCAGCACCACCCAGTCAGCTGGATGATGAGAGCGTAGCTTCAGCCAACACTGGATCCAGCAAAGCTATTGAAAGGTAAGGTCAAGTTTATAATGAAGTCATCAGATGATAATCTCATTTAGATTTTGGATAAAGGTTTTTGGGTGAATGTGTGGTGAGGTAATAGAAGGAAATGTAACACAGACTGAGAAAGAGCTTGACTTGGGGTTACAAATCAGTGGAATGCTAATGTTGAAAATGGAACATAAAACAGAATTAACATCAGCATAATTTTATGAGTCTTGGTTGGCTCCAGCACCCTTTCACTGTGTGGAGAAAATACAAAGGCAGTGTGACCTACCATCACGCTGAATAAATAATGATGATTTTTCACTGTTCTATTTGTATATTCTATAAAATTGTTTCTGGTCATGTACAACTTTGAAAAAGAAGCATATGGACTCAGACAAGCTCATTTTTAATAAACTGAACTAATTTGGGATCTGATTTGTTTTGTATTTTTATTTAAGTCTTGGATATTTAAGAGTGGAAACTGAATCTGAATTATTTTCTTTTAAACAATAAAAACTACCATCCAAGTAGTCTTCTCCATATATAAAATGGCAAGTGAACACTGGTAGTTGCTGGTTCAGCATGAAGAGAGGCTTAAAATTCTGCAGAAATCACAAAACACTTTTTGTCCCATCTCAGTGCAGTAATATTTATAGAAGGGAGGGGAAAAAATATTTCCTTGTTACCAGATCCTTGTTTCTTTTGTTATTAATGGATATAACCTGATTAACACATATAGCAAAATTTGAAAGTCATCCTCTGAAAAAAAATGCATATAGTCTCCTGGGGATAGCAAATCCATTTAAATAATAAAGTAATTGAAACTGTAATTAGACCTAAACCTTTCAAAGACACTTTTTAGTTGTATTCACACAAGTAGGCCTGTGTGAGACTGTCTTTGGGGGCACAATCCTTCAAGTTACCAAGCAATTACAGTAAGTGCCAAGTACTTCAAATTCCCCTTAGTTTCAGTGACAGCAGAGGTCCATATGTCTAAAAGCTCTCCAGAGCTACGCACTGGAAATGCTTGACTGGCTCCTTAGAAGTTGGCCATGGCTATTGAAGAGCAATAATAAGCATTTCCCTTCCACCAGGGCATTAGCTTTGCCCTTATATTTCAGAGGTAAGGACTAAACTCTCTTTGGGAAATCATTATTTATATAGCACATTTGAAAAGATACAGTTTTATGAAGTCACTGTTTGGAAATATTATTACTATTCCCACATAAAGTAATAGTATAAAGTTATTCTCCAGTTGCAATACTCTTCACTGGCATCTCTGGTATTCATCCACTTTCTGTTTCAAACAGCTCACAAACATGCGTTTCAGCAGCTGAAGGAACATTTGAGAGTAAAACGGGAATCAAATAGTCCCAAAGGCCAAAAAGAAAATTCTGAATCTTAAGCTCACCAAACGACCAACCGATAAAAGGCACCATCACCTCTGTGCTGTTTTCTGAGTGCTTTCCACCTTTAGAGAGCAGGGCTAGAGGGACGGGAGGACTTAACAAGGATGTGAGCACCTTCCCCAAGCAGGCACTCCTCCCACATTCACTTCAGTTTCAACCCAAAAGATGAAATGTTTGCATTTTACCAGATTTCTGTTAACAACACTAATTATCATCGTCATCAAGAATTAACAACAGTAATCCCTGTCTAGACAGTTTCCCTTGGTGTGACCTTACAGTGTGTTAAAAAACTTATATTGCTTTATCTGGGGAACACTTTTATTTCTAATAGTTGGTGCTTTACCTTTGGGCATTAATATTTCAGAAATGAAATTTGAGGGCATCTAAGTGACTGTAAAGTCTAGTGATGACACACTTCAGCATTTAACAGCTTTGTGTACTGCATCTCATTTTAAAAGCACCAAAGCATGTCATTATGGTACCATAATGTACGCCCTGTCATGTCTTATTGCTTAATTAGGTCATCTAACCTGCCCATCTCATTAAGAGAGGGACTGCAATGACTAACATTTTATTTCTGCCATTTTTTCCAAACTGCTTTTAAAAATCCCAAGGGTGAATTCTTCCACTATTTTCTCAGAAGAACATTTTCATATTCCAGTATATCTCACTATTCAGGACAGTTTCCAGGACAGTTCTCTAATTGTTAAATATCAGGAAATCTAAGTATTGCTTTTGCTGAGTGGCTCTAAGGACTTCACATCTCCTATACCTTTTATTGTTCTCCCCATTTCTGAAAAATAAATACGTATTTATGGCTGAAAACCTGAGACAAAACACTTCCTGTTCATTCATCCACTGGGTGTTTATTTAAATAAAAATTCTGGAAATTAGAACAAAATTCATGCCCAGTTTTATCACAACTGCCCTCTTGACACCGACACAATTCACATTCCTTCTCTCAATCATAGACTAAAATCAGTTCACACTGCAGTTACAAGACATATATACTGAAGCACTTATTCTTATAGCCTCCTTCAAAGAGTAGTGGCCAAAATCTAGACATCAAAGCTCTGAAAAGCCCTGCCCAGACTCTTTTGTTTTGGACTGGCTTCATTTAAAAGCACACTAAGAGGAAGAAGCCACTTCTTTTTCACAAAGCTAAGTAGCTGTAATGAATGTCTAGGGAATGGGAGCAACTTGGAATTTAAGGTTTTTGCAGGCTAGAGGGATTTAAGTAGACATCTTCTCCCTCCTTAGAGATAGCCTTTACCACCGGGTGATTTAAGAGATTCTCTCCAACTCCAGTAAAAGTTGAGGCTTTGAGGAAAAAAAAAAAAAAAAAAAAAAAAGAATACAAGATTTATGATTTATAGATGTACAAGGAGAATAATAAAATAATAATAACAGGAGGAGATATCCTGGGTCTTTAACCTAGTGATAGATTACTACTCAGAAGAGAATGAGAGTGCTGGGTTCTGATTTCATTCAGGGAAGACAAAAGCCCTACATTGTCTTCACACCACATCTGAAAGTTAATATTTTCCCTCTAGTGTGTTGGTAACCAGTTATAGGTGTGAATCTGTATTTCTGGGAACCAGATGTCTTTTGCAGAGAAGGGACACCAGTTTTCTGGTTTCTGCTCCTAAGACATTTTTAGAGCTTTACCCAAACTTTATTTCAGTACAGCTAGAACACATTTCAGTACATGGAATATAATTCTATTATAGGAAGTTTTTGCCTGAGTACTGCTTATAGCAGTATTTGTCAGACTTCCCCTTAAAATTGCTTTTGTCAGGGCAATCATGGAGATGCTTGCTTGGGAGAAAAAAAAAAAAAAAAAAAAAAAAAAAGTCCTTTGGTTAAAAAAATTGTTTGGTGGGCAAAAAACTGTGCACTGTCCGGTGCTTTCATAACTTCCTTTTCTCTTCACCCTGTAGTGACTGATAATAGCAGAACTTATAAATTGTATTAGGTCTGATTTCAGAGCAGGACATCCTACATTTCTAATTCAACACTTTCCATTCATTATTTCCATTTAACATATAATCCTCCAGTGTCTCTGGATAGTCTTTTACATGCTTACCAGTTTGTGTATACAAGGAAATTAGTTTTCAGGAAACAAAGTCTGTACCTGCAGCCCACACAAAAATCAGTAGCAGTCCAATGCATGAATATATGGTACTTTCTTCTAAGTCCTATGTGCAAATAAGTTTGTTCTAATTTGCAATGAGTTAGCAATCTCAGACAAATATACACTGCTCAGATGTATCACAGGTAGCAAAGTGCAGAGATGAAGTAACGTAATATTCGCTAAGAAATGATCTCCAAATTTACTGCATGTTAACTTTCCTATGTTGATAAATCTTTATGTGATATTTAAGCACAAGAAACAGAGTGCACTGAATTCATGCCAGGTAAGGAAAGTGTATCCAAAGTACTAACAAGGGATTATAACGCCAAATGTTTCGGATAAAGTGAGTAACTTGCTTATTAGTGTTCAAAAAGCCAACGCAAACTTATTTCAACAACTATATTCCAGACCCAAACCCTTCATTATAGGAAATAGCATGGAGCAGCGTTTTGACTGAATGCATTTCCTGAGAATGTGAATTAAACTGAATCATTTTTTTCAATTTCAAGGCAATTCACTGTGAACAGAGTGTAAGACTCCAAGGAGCACTACAGCAACACATTCAGACTGAATTGCTTTGAAACTGGTTAAAGGCCACTTCATTTTCTTCAACTCTGTTTTGGAAAGCATGTTTTCAAGTTCTAAATTTAATTTCAAGTTGAATTGCTGACTTGTTTAAATGCCTTATTGTATCTTACTGTAAATTTATTCTAATTCTAAACCTCCTTTTTTTTTTCCAAATAGTAAAAGCTAAAACAACTGTAAAAGGATATCCTCATTAGACTTAGAATACCCCATCCACCTTTAGAATATTAAGCTTATGACAAATAATTTACTTTAGATTTTTCAATGATTTTACATAATCTTTCTCCCTTTGATTTGTTCTCTGACTGGTTTTGCTTCTACCATGATGGCCAAGAAAAGCTTTTGATCTTCTCCTTTTTTTTTCTGTTTGCTTTTCTGTTTTTCTGTAAGTCTATAATGACTACTTGTAGGCCATTAGTACAAGGAATTTATAGGAATTTCACATCAAGATTTACCAATATGTAAAGCAGAGAGCAGAAGAGTAAAGTGAGCAGACACAGAAAAAAAGGAAGAAAGAATATTAAAAGCTGTCTGTTTTTAGGACTGTGAGAAAAAATCAGAGAAGAGAAAGATCTTAGTATTTATGTAATTTGGTAAATATACTTCAAAATACAGAACTGTTCAGAATAAGACTTTGTTTTAATTTGTTTTGTCTTTAAGGAATATAAAGTAAATTTGGTTGTTAGGAAGAATTCTGAACTTAAAGTACTATGATACTCCCACTTCCCTTTAGCTTCGTATTTCTTTCTGGAAAGTGGGTTTCTTAGACTACCTACTATAGTCAATTACCTTATGAATATCAGTTGTTACCAATTTCCATGGAAGATGCTCATCATCACTCTAGAAACAAAAGTTTTTTGTGCAACTGGCTATACAGCACATCGCTGATGACAGGAGACAAGAGATGTTTGCATGTCTGCAGCTGAATCCGTTCTCAAGGAGGAGCTTTTGTGAGCATGGAGCTGGACAAATTACTTACCCCAGTTCTCCAGCCATTTGCTCTTATTTGCATGTACAACTGGAAGTTACAAATATTTAGCTAAGACTTCTCTGACTACAACTTACCCACAGTGAGGCTCACGGATGCACTCTGTTGAGCAACAGATCAGCTGGAACTCTAACTTTCACACTTTTCAGTAATGACTTAAGGCATTTTTTTATGTATTCATTGCTACCTATGCATCATGACATCTTGTGGCAATGAGTTTGTGACTTGAAAATCAGTCAGGCAAAAATATTTTGTCTGTCTCAGACCTTTTGCATTCTACAGTTTGTTATGGGGAGCAATCAAAATCATTTCCACTGGGTCATTTGGTCTTCTGCTGCGCTCTGCCCTTTTAGTTCCTCCTTTTCCACACTGAAAAATACTAATGTGCTTATCTTTCCCTTTGGGGAAGCTGTTGGTATCTCTGCCACTGTTCCTTTACTCCTCTTCTGAATCTCTGAGAGGATAACCACAGCTGCAACATATTGTATCACACAGTAAGTACCAACTTTTATGATGATACTACATCATTTTCTATTTTGTTTTGTTTCCTTTTTCTTCCCTAGTTACTCCAAACTTCCTGTCACCCTCTTTGGCTGCACTGAGCTGGCCTTTGCACGGTGGTTTTGAGCTCTTTCTGCTGATTTGAAAAAATCAGTTATTAAATATGCAAAATTTTCATGTTTTCTTCTCATGAACCTATTTTGCCTGGATCAACATCAATTTTCATCTTCTTTTTTATTTTACGAACACTTAGAAATGAAATCTTCCTCTTTTTGTTTTTTTTTCCTTCAGTTCAATTTTAATTTAGTCCATTCCAAAATTTACTCTGAGGAAAAGTTTTACAGGATGCTGTAGGAAAGTTAAAGTTAATATGAGCAGAAAGAATCTGGTAGCCAGTGATGAGGCTCCAGGAATAGACATGGAAAGTTCTGATGCCCCAGAACACAAGCCAGGAAGATAAAAGTAACAATTTCCTTATGTAAAATGTTTTGGACCAGGACACTTGGTTCCAAGGTAAATAAAGGCAGTCCTTTCTGGTGAACGTTGCAAGAAGACTCCGAGGAGCAATACTTTCCAATAAAATAGCCTTTTACCAGGATGTTTCCAACCAATTATTGTATTACTCAGCTGGAAGAAGTGTCACCAACCAATGATATTTCCTTCAAAGCCTCATAGTATCATCCACATTGATTTAATTAAAACAGATTTACTAAACCATGTTCCCCAATTTCACCCAGTATTTTCGGACATGTTACACAGACAATGTATTATTGATATATATTTCTACTATGCCTCTCCTTCCACAGAGTATGTGAGCTCTAACTCCTGTGATAATGGCAATGTGAAGCAAAAGAAAGGCTACAGCTTCATTTCCACATAACACTGTACTGTCTAGTTATGAAGACTATAACCATTCCTGCTTACTCAGAATAACTACTTTTTAATATATTTATTTCATCGCTAGGTATTTGTATGCTCTCCTGAGACTCAAGTCCAAGCATTTCACAGACCAGAAATAAAATTTACAAATTTGAGAACTTTATTCTGTCACATCTGTTCAGTAAAGCATTGCAGTTTTACAGCAGCATTTTGTAAATGTTCACTATGCCAGCACTGTAGTACCTCAAAATGGACAATATTTTGTCTTTCTAAAGTTTGAAAAGAGCAAAAGAGCATGTGATATTGTTCTAATGTCAGCACTCTGTTTACAGAGTGAAGTGTTACATGTGTAACCTCATAGAAGTAAATTAAATGATCTCAGACTCACACGGCTGGTTAAAAAAAAAAAAAAAAGGCTTTTTTATATTTTTAATCTGATACATTAGTTTGGAACAGAGAAGATTTCAGAAGATAGCACAACTGAGGAAGAATTTATCTCCACAAAGAAAAAGGTGCTTGAAGTTGCTTCTTTCTCAAAAATCATGTCATGAAATATGTCAGGGCTCACCTTGATTCCACTCTTGTTTCACTATAGTGGGACTCCTGCAACAAGTGAGAGACAACAGTGAGACTCAATGGAGGTAAGGGCAATGAGGAAAAGGAATATTATTTTAATTTTATTTTAATTTTTAAATAAAGATAGATACAATTGTGCCTTAAATTCCTACCAGTCCTTTAGGAGCATTGCAGCACAGTTTATGAACTTCAGAGGCTTATAAAGGGTCAAAAAACTTCAGGCCCTGTTCCTTAAAGACACTGGTGAATGATTTTCCACATGAGAGTTACTTCATAAGTCAGTGGAGCCAGTTTATTTCACATATACCCTAACATTTCATTTAATAGCCAATCTCCTGTGGTTTCCAAAGAATCCGTGCTTTGGTAGGTCACTACATTACTACCATTTTAAAACGAGGTTTAACTTCTATTTTTTTATTAGCCCTGTTATCACAGAGATCCACAAACCCTGCTGAATTCTGAACACAGAAATAAGTTAAATTATATACAGGAATAAAAAATCTCACAGAATATGGAACAATATTCAAAAGAGAGTTGAGCAGAACACGCAATTTAAAATGTTTCTGATTCAGCAAGGAAAATATTACTGCTTTCTGCATTGGCATTTTATGCTTCTAAGCATTTCAGCCTATCCTTAGGGGCAGCCTATGGTACTGGCTTGCCTGCACCTCGGAGCCGCTTGCTGTCTGATTAAACCTCTCCTGACACAGCCCTGGATTCAGAGAAACTGAACCTCCCTTTCCACTCTGTGCCTGGCCTTTGGGCATTATGCAGGCCAAGGTATGATGCCCTGCTTGCTCATGAGGGAAGACCCTACCACCCCAGTATCCTGCTTCTCCTGGGAACATGGATAGGGATAGGCTGACAGCAGAGTCCCTGCTCACTGCCTGCGCTCCTGACCAGGCCCCAGGTCTGTATTACTTTTAAGGTAGACACCTTTCATTTCCTCTCCTCCATGAAGTTTTACTATTGTAGCATGAAGACGCCATGGAGCACATGCAGCAGTGCTTCTTCTTTGAAGAGGGAGAGGTGATGCAGTGGAAAAGGAAGAAGCATCATGTTTTGACTGATGTTATGGCCACAGGTTACCACGCTAAAAGAGAAGCTAAATAAATTCTCAGAGAAGCTATAAGATCTCTGCTCTGAAACCCTTGGTTATCACAATGCACTCTGTATTAGGGCATCTTTTCCTCATCTTTGTGGCAGGCACTTTTTGTCCCCAAAGACAGCATGAAAGGCCTTTCTCCCCTCTGTACATGAAGCACACAAACATTAGGCTCATTTATCATATCACTGTGTCCAGATATGTGGAAGACACCTCACTCAATCACAGAAGAAGATTTCATCCCTGGTGCAAAGAAAGAGACAGAGAGGTCTGAAAGAGGCAGAATATATCCTCCATGTGCATGTCTACTCCTTGACTGTTTAGCAAATAGAGTATTGGAGTCGATCTTACTGCTACCTGCTTGTCAAACACAATACTCCGTTCTAAAAATAGCAAAATGGAAATGTAGCTGAATCTTTCTTTTCTTTCTTCTTTTCTCTTTTTTTTTCTTTTCTTTTTTGTCTCATTCAAGTTTCTGTACATAAGTGGATGTCACTAAAAATAGGGAACCCAGGATAGTCACCTCATACTTAGATTATGTGTAAATTGTGTAAATGAGAAGAACTGTGAAGGATTAACTACCGGGTAAAGAGCTTTAATTTTCATTGGTAACAAGGCCAAAGTTAATAGCCTCTGAGCATTAGGGATTATCATGTTTTTGGTGGTGTTTGATGCCCCTAGTATACAAATGCCTGTACTTTCAGATCACCAGGTTAATGTTCTTCACTGTACTCAAAGCTGAAACAGCAGTATATCAATATATATGTAGAATGCATTCATCAATAAATAGAGGTGTCTGGAAATTTTCCAGTGGAATAGACTTCTAGCTAAGAATCTGAAAAAAAATTGACATATAACATAGAGCAATTTCAGTTTAGGTAAAAATACATGAAACCACAGGTGGGTGAATTGTGCTGGGAGTTATGTTCATTAGCACCTGGGAGGAATGGTTTCTTCAGCGCTGTAGTTCTTCCAGATCTGGGACCTGCAGTGCTCTAGATCCTGCTTGAAGTTGCAAGCACATATCAGAATGGGCCAGAAAAATGGTGTCCTGATGCAAAAATAAATTATGTAAGTCACTGGAGATTAAAAAAAAAAAAAAAAGTATTCTCAATCAGAACAAAAACTGTTTTTGGAAACTCTTTCCGCACCTCTCTCCCTCCCTCGCCCCCCTCAGAACCTGGAACCTGAAATACTCAGTTTCAGCTAGGTATATTAATTAAAACAAAATACCAACATAATTCTGTTGCAAACAAGGACTATTTCATTTCTGATCAATTTCTTTTTCCACTGAGGAGAAAAGAAATAAATTTAAGGAGAGCTAAGAGCTTCCAGTGATAACAGTAGCTACTTTTACTGCTTCCATCATGATGAAATCTATCATTTAGGTAAAGCACAGGCACAATGGTTCTCCAGGGAAGTTACACCATGCTAATATGCTGTGTTTTATTTTGTTTTTTGGCCACATTTTTGGTTGTCACCTTGCAACCACAGGCACAAGGTTTCATAGCAAGAGCTTAGGGAGAGTTTGTGAGGGTGAACAGAACTTAGCACAACCAGCCCTGCTTATGTACCATCTGTCCAGACCACATGAACAGGAGTCTAGATCTACAATGAGGTGCTGAGCATGCTTAAACTCTCCTTCTTTGCACAGTCCTGGGGTGGATGTCTATACCTTCTACTCACCTACCCAAAGAAATACCCAGCAAAGGGATGGAGAGAATCTCTGGTGTGTTAATTTCTTGGTCTACCACAGCAAGTTTCTCCAGAGCACATCTGCCAGCATTGTGTCCAAAGACAAGGACTGCAGTTGTTTACTTGTTCCTACAGAGAGAGTGCAAGGGTGGGAGACTCATGCAAGCACTTCTATCCATGCATTCCCACAGAGGCAAGTCTCCATACAGCCTTGTGAGGTTCATGATTTAAATTCCTCTACAAACCAAAAACATGCATGGACTTTGAAAGCTCATACTTATGCAGAACACCTTAATGGTAGTGTTAATTATTTACCATATTTGATTGCAACATAGAAAGCTAACTGCTTCCCCTGCAACGAGCTAAAAGGAAATATTTTTCATAGTCTGCTGTGAAGCAGATTTGTATATGCAAATAAAATCTACAAAAAAATTAGG